>NC_139000.1:50904313-51446813 GCF_964374135.1 Grampus griseus
TAAATCTGGGAGAAATGAAACTTATTTGGTTATTGTTCTTTTGCTATTTTATGCAAACGGATGCTTTCTTTTTTGTCCTCCGTTTTGTTAGAATGTTTTCTGAAGTCATTTACCCAGACCGCCCAAAGCCACTAACAAATGGGCATTTTAAAAAAAAATGAGTTACAGAATACTGTTAAAAGTTCATCTCACAACATGTATACTCTAATCGTATATCTGTGTCACCCTCAGGATCTGGGGGATGGAAAGCATTAAGACTAAATGTATTCCATGGCTGTGGATTTGAAACCAGAGCAAACTGTGTTCCCCTTCCTCATTCTAGATTTAGCATCTACTTCCCCATTTTGAAATCTCAGAAAGTTGCAAAGCTACCTTGTGACAGCAAGGGTAAAGCTGGCTGGAGAGGAGAGGCCAAGGGTTGGCAAGCATGTAAAGATGACTCATTTCAGCAGTGCCAGCCACAGAAGTCAGAAACCGCCATGGGGTGGGTAGTGAGACTGCTGGCTGAGTGCCATCAGCTACCAGAGTCCCAGCCTCCCTACCCGACCCGCACATCTGAGCCAAATAAAGCCATGCTCCTGTGGAGCCTATTTGCAGACAAGAGAGAGATGGGCAAGTAGCCAAATGGTAGAAAGACTGTTTCTCATGAAATAAACACAACCTATTGCTTCTCCAGAGAACTGTGTTCCTTTTCTTCAAACACTACCGTTACCCATTTGGGGACAGTCCAAAGACAAACATATCTTGAGAGCGTTCTCTTTAGAGGCAGTGTCATGGAGTAGATAGAGTCTAGACTTGGGTCCAGATGCTGGCTCCTTATGTAATGTCTATGAGACCCTGGGCAAGTGACTTCATCTCTCTGAACCAGCGTTTCCTCAAGTGTGAAATGGGGGGAAATGTTGCTCATTTTGAAGGCTTATTGCGAAGACTGGAAAATAATACATGTTCCTCTTCTTCTTTTTCCTCTTCCCCTTCCTATACCCTTTTCTCTTTCTTTCCTCTCCCTTCTTGTACAATTTGGTGTGGAAGCCATCAGAACAAGTTGGCCATCCATAACTCAGGGTGGGGAGTAGCTGAAGAGGGCCAGAATGAGGAGTGGAAGGCCAAACACGCTGAGGAGGACACACGTTTAGAAGGGCCGCCTGGCATGGAGAAGCAGAACCTACATGGTGTGAGGGGGGTATCTGAGCCTGGGGCAGCCTGGCATGTGATAACAGAGCAGACATTCTGAGTAGAATGAGGGGGTGTTACATGGGGGAGAAGCCTACCACGAGGTGTCAGAGCCCAGGCAAGGGACAAGGATGTCCTTGTGGGAGGGTGACCTGGCACTAAGTGTCAGTGCAGACTGAAGAAGATGTCGTGCCAGAGGGCAAGCCTGGTGCAGGGTGTCAGAGTCAGAATATAAGGAGGGCAACATGTGTGGGCATGGAGGGGTGCTGTTAGCAAGGGTTACATTAAGGGGATTAATCAAGTAAGTAAGTATATTAAGGACAATAGGTGTTAGATTTTTCACTATCTGAGAAGGAAGTTAATATGGAAAGGAAGAAAACTAGAATGGATACTGTGATGTCAGATTGGGATTGCAAGGATCAACATGAACTCCTGGCTTTCAAAACACACACACACACACACACACACACACACACACACACACACACACACACACACACACACACACACACACACACACACACACACACACACACGCTCCCTACCTAACTCTGTTCACTGAGAAGACATAGGAGGAGCAACACCTTAATAGCAATGAGCACACCCAACACCTACATCTTGACTTCTAAGAACCATTTTCCACTAAAAAGAATCAGAACTTCTTGGAGAAATGACTGATTCCAGGGTTGAGGAAAGGAAAGTATAAGATCAGCCTGAATATCTTGTGGCAGAAAGCAGGATGTGATCAGTGACTGCTGGGGACATGTAAAAAGTCGTAAGAGCCAGCTGAAGGGATTCACACTGGTCGAATTGAGGATAATTATAGCGCCAAAATAAATAATAGCAATGGATTAAGATATGTTGAATAGGAAACTGTGAATCCATATTGATACAAATCAAACTGAAAGCTTGATGAGGAATGGGGCATTTACAACAATCAAACCCAAATGGAAGGACTTCCTAAATAATAACTGGCCTATAATCTTAAGGTCATGAAAGTCAAGGGAACACTGAGGAACTGTTCCAGAGTGAATAAGAGTAAAGAAATGTGACATATAAATGCAATGCATGACTTTGGACTAGATCCTTTTGCTCTAAAAGGCATTTGGGGGACATTTGGTGAAGGCTGAAAGGGGTCAGAGGATTAGATGGTAATAATGTATCAGTGTTAATTTCCTGAATGTGATGGTTGAATACTAATTACCATGGAGAATGTCCTTGTTTGTAGAAGTTACACACTGAAGTATTCAGGGATAATGGAGAATTAGGTCAGCAACTTACTCTCAAATAGTTTGAGAGGGGGAACGGTCTTTGTACTATATTTGCAAGTTTTCTGTAAATTTGAGATTGTTTCAAAATAAAAGGAAAATAATATATGTTAGGCGCCTGGCATTGTAATAAAGACTGTTAGTGGGTCCCCTTTACTGTCCCATGCGTTTATCTTGCAGCTGCCGTGAGTGTAGGAGCTATTGTGCCCAGAGACATTTGAGCAATTTGCTCTACCTCCCAGCCCCTTAACCTCCCACTTTGGATTGGTGGTGGTGACCAGAGCCTGACCGGCACAATAGCACTGGTGCAAGGGGTACCATAGTCCCACCTCTTGTCTCAGAGTGGGACAGTGGGACAACTTTGCAATGTGATCCTTCCAGAGCACCCTGTGTATCAGGTCAAGAATTTATCTGAGCTCTCATCCTTAGTTGACTCCTTCTGCTTCCCTATCTCTCTTACAGGCTTTTCTTCAAGAACACACAATCAAAAATCACATGCACCTGAGTCCCTGCCTCAGGCTCAGCTTCTAGGGAATCTCAACTAAGACAATCACATAGACAATCACTAAGACAATTACCAGTCCAAGAAATGATAGCTATATTGTCATCAATGATGATACCATTAGATGCAATACCAGTGCATGTATTATAGATCTAGATACCCTTATTTTGCAGATATGTTGAATTTAAAATCTCCTAACATCCCTGTTTCTGCTAAACTATATAATAATTTCTATATGAGAAATTTACTTTCTACCAAAACCAAAAGTAGAACTCTGAAAAGTGCTCACTTTAGGATTTTCCACTAGTAGAATTCTCCCCCCAAACAATTAAACACGTGAATGATGCTGTGGTCCCGGTTAAACTTGCTGCATTTCACCCCTTCCAGGAAGTCTTGGTGGATATCCTTTCCCAGATGTGCTGCTAAAAGTATGGTTTAGATTGGATTTGGGGATTCCAGTTTTCTAATATCTTAGTAGCAATGGTTCTCAATGAGGGTAATTAATGCTTCTGTTTTTAATTGTCTCAATGACTGGCGTGGGCTACTGCATTTCACACCCTGCAGTGCGTGGGGCATCACATACAATGAAGGATCATCCCCAATTCAACATTCAGCACAACTATCAAATGTCCTGCTGGACATTCAGGGTGGTGAAACACCAGTCTGTAAATATCTAAGCCAAGCCTCTATGCCATCTTACAAATATTTTTGCACTGAATTTTTCAGGAAAACAACTATCATGTAAATATAGGGGAAGTTAAACTTTGTGCTGATTAGAGCTCTACAAGAGTTTTCCCCCATTTTGGAAAATCACATTACTGACAGCAGTGCTGCTTTGTGGTGTTTGAGTCACCCATACAACACATCTGTTGCAGTCTGCTTTTGTAGGTGTTATATTTACAATGATTCTTCCTGCAGGTGCAAACAGCTGGGACATTTTCCTACAGGTGCAGACATCTTCCTACAGGTGCAAACAGCTGGGACATTTTCCTACAGGTGCAGACATCTTCCTACAGGTGCAAACAGCTGGGACATTTTCCTACAGGTGCAGACATCTTCCTACAGGTGCAAACAGCTGGGACATTTTCCTACAGGTGCAGACATCTTCCTACAGGTGCAAACAGCTGGGACATTTTCCTACAGGTGCAGACATCTTCCTACAGGTGCAAACAGCTGGGACATTTTCCTACAGGTGCAGACATCTTCCTACAGGTGCAAACAGCTGGGACATTTTCCTACAGGTGCAGACATCTTCCTACAGGTGCAAACAGCTGGGACATTTTCCTACAGGTGCAGACATCTTCCTACAGGTGCAAACAGCTGGGACATTTTCCTACAGGTGCAGACATCTTCCTACAGGTGCAAACAGCTGGGACATTTTCCTACAGGTGCAGACATCTTCCTACAGGTGCAAACAGCTGGGACATTTTCCTACAGGTGCAGACATCTTCCTGCAGGTGCAAACAGCTGGGACATTTTCCTACAGGTGCAGACATCTTCCTGCAGGTGCAAACAGCTGGGACATTTTCCTACAGGTGCAGACATCTTCCTGCAGGTGCAAACAGCTGGGACATTTTCCTACAGGTGCAGACATCTTCCTGCAGGTGCAAACAGCTGGGACATTTTCCTACAGGTGCAGACATCTTCCTGCAGGTGCAAACAGCTGGGACATTTTCCTACAGGTGCAGACATCTTCCTGCAGGTGCAAACAGCTGGGACATCATTATGTCCTCTGGTGTAGTTGTGTCCAAGCATTTGCATATTTACATACCTGCTATTTTAGGTGTTATGTTTCTTTTATTTCTCATTTGTATAACAGCTGGGACATTTTATTGACTTCTAAAAATGAGAAAGTTGATGGGTTATAAAGGCGGCATCATAAAACATTTGTTACAGAGAAAGACAGTGTTGGATCTGACAGATTTGAGAACACTTATGTGAGAGGAAAACGATATAGATATTTGCTTGTTAGAGTTGCATTCGTTCTCCCATTCAACAAATGTTTAGAAAATATCTCCTGAGAATAAGGCACCAAAGAAGATGCAAAGAGGAATACACAGGAATCCTATCGCTAAAGGAGGCCCTGTCCTCAGCAAAGTCATAGTCTAGTGAGAGAGAGCACGTATTTAGCAGGGGAGATAAAAATTTAGACAAGTAATTAGACTGTAACATAGAATATTATAAAAGCTTCTAAGAGAAATACAAACAACATGCTTTGAAAATTCAGAGAAGGGGGCAGTTACTTCTGGCCAGGTTAGAGAAGGCTCGGTGCAAGTGCTGGCCTTTGAATTGGGCTTCCGTGGGAGTGGATTTATGGGGATGGGGAGTCTGCATGTAAGAAGTCAAGAGTGGCACAGTGATTTCCACAGCTGGATTGCTCTTTGTCACTGCATAGGCTGATGAGGCTGGCTTGCTTTCCATACTTTCAGAAAGCAAATAGCTAAGCACCTTGACAGCCAGAGCAACAAATGCATGTCATAATAAGCAATTATTGATCAGGGAGACATTTTTATGGTGTTTTGGGAGTAACTGAATTATATGCACTGATGTGTTTGAATTTTAATTGTTTACCAGTTCACTGGGAGTAAAATATGGAGTAATAAAACAGATGATACCCCATTCCTTGATATCCCAGCTCTCCTTGAGCATGACCTTCCTTCAGAATTACCTTAATCACCCAGGATGAAAGACAAAGTCTAAGGGCTTTTATGTGCTGCTCAAAACACTCGTGAAATGTTTCACTGTCACTATGGGTAATACACCAAGAATAAATAGCATGTCAACAAGTTTAATTACTTCAGAGTTTTACTCTCCACCAAGACACCAAACACATTCTTAAGTTATTCTCTCTTTAGTTCGTTAAAGAAAATTACAGAGAAAATAATGCTTATAGTATTTACCATCACCCAAAGGATGCCAGTATACAGCAATACATACAAAATTGTCAAAATATGTGGAAATAAGATGAGATAAACAAGCAACCATGGCACCGTTCTATTCATTAGATTAACGGTCATTTGCAAAAGGCATGAAGGGGAAAGTGCTATGATTTTTAGAGCAAGGACACAAAACTTTGTGCTATAGACATGAAGAAGATAAAATGAAATCCATTCAAGGCATCTTCCAGTCTAAGTAACAGAGGCAAACAGTTCAAGTCGGAAAATACAGTTCTCCCAAAAGGAGAACAGTACTTTGTGCTTCTGTGTAGTTTTAATCTTTCCCTACTAAGTTAAAATCTAAAACTTTCCTCTATCCTGCATGAGCGGCACTATTTGTCTGATTTCAAAGTCTCAATTATAGGATCTGAGTGGCACATGTCCTATAGAATTATGAGAGTGGGAGGGAACACAAGTGGCCATTACTCTACTCCTCTGCCCCCTAAGTGGGATTCAAAGCCATTATCACACATAGCAAGGACATAAAAGACTATTCCTAGGTATTATAGAGAAATGTAATATCAGCAAGGAGATAATTGAGGAATAAAAGAGCTAACTAAATCAGTGTTTGACTGCATGGTTATGGATGACAAAGACATGTCCATAGACCAAGGGGGGAAAGCAGAGGTGGGGGGGATGGTGGTGGTGGTGGGATGAATTGGGAGGTTGAGATTGACATATATACACTAATATGTATAAAATAGATAACTAATAAGAACCTGCTGTATAAAAAAAAAAAAAAGACATCCATAGAAAGCAAAGCGGCTTCAGAAAGCATGGTCCTCCAGAGGAAAGTAGTTTTTTCCGCTGTGACGCATTAAAATATATGAGATAGAGTTTGGGGTTCATTCCTCTGACATACTAAGATAAGTGCATTTTCTGAAGTCCTCAGAAAATCTTATTTCACTTGAAAGGAATATTTTGCATAGGTTGAATTGGAACTAGAATAGCCCCCTAAGGTATAATTCTTATGATTTTTCAAATCTTATCTTTATCCCATGAATACATACATTTTAGTGCCTAAGATGTGAAATCTATCCTGGACCATTGCATTAAAAGAAATCTTCAACAATACTGAGTTGTACCTTTTTTTATTTTTCCTTTGCTTATAATATCTTATTCATTGGTCTGATTTGGATTATTTGTCCACTGACAGGGACAGTTGGCATATAATTGAGCCATATTCTCTAATACTGTTTAATAAACATTATTAAGTAGTGGCAGATATTTACTGAATTATGGCCATAAGCCAAGAAATCTTATAAGTATTTTACATATGAGAATTTATTTGTTGCATGCAGTAGAACTGATGACCTAGGTATTATTCTAATTCTTATTATCTTGATAAGGAAATTGAGGCACAAAGAAGTAGACTCATTTGCCTTAAGTCACACAGCTTGTAAGCTGTGGAGCCAGGACTTAAATCCATTCACTCCTGCTTCAGTGAGACCACCATCCTATAATAAACCGCAGCGAAGTATCAGCCCTTATGTTGAACGACTATTAAATGTACATACTATCCTAATTAATGCCAGGCATAATCCGAAACTGTCCATTGATTTGGAGGTAATTATAATTCATTCTTTTTAGACTGAAGTTCTGTGAGTTTTGACAAATGCATACAGTTGTGTAACCACTATTACAATCAAGATACAGAATGGTTCCACGCCCCACCCACCCCCCAAATTCCCCCAGGCCTCTTTGCGGTCAACTCCTTTCTCTACCCCCAGACCCTGGCAAGCCACTGATCTCTTTTCTGTCTCTATAGCTTTTCCTTTTCCAGAATGTCATATCAATGGAATCATGCAGTTATCTTTTTATTTTTTTCCTGGCCTCTTTTACTTAGTATTGAATACTTGCTCTGTGCCACTGTGCATAACCCAGCACTTCGCCCCTCCCAAAGAGTTATAAACTGTATTTGGATCATTGCTAGTAGCTCTCCTGCATTTCCGGCTTTACTTGTCTTCCATCTGATCTGCCTAATAAATCCTAACCTCATTTCACGTCCCTTTACCAGCTTGCTCAGTGGTTTCCTAATAGTGTGGGAAATCAAACAAAACAGGTGCATGTTTGTGTGGTTGAGTCTGCAGCATGTTTTCCAGGAGGCCTTTGAGTCATAAAAATGGGGAATACACATTTGGTTTCTATAGTTATTATTTGACAGCGTATATCTGTTGCCCTTTTTGTGATGGTCTCACTTCTTTCTCCAGTGACAGTGCTAGACATCATATTAAACCCTTTCCATGGCAACACATTTCTTAAAATTGAAGTATAGTTGATTTACAATAGTGTGTTAGCTTCAAGTGCATAGCAAAGTGATTCAGTTATATATGTATATGTGTATATATATATATGTTTTCAGAATATTTTCCATTATAGGTTATTATAAGATATTAAGTATAGTTCCCTGTGCTATACAGTAAATCCTTGTTGCTTATCTATTTTATTTTATTTTTTTTGAATTTTTGATTTATTTTTTATACAGCAGGTTCTTATTAGTTATCTATTTTATACACATTAGTGTATATATGTCAATCCCAATGACTATACTACCCAAAGCAATCTGCAGATTCAATGCAATCCCTATCAAATTACCAGTGGCAATTTTTACAGAACTAGAACAAAAAATCTTAAAATTTGTATGGAGACACAAAAGACCCCGAATAGCTAAAGCAGCCTTGAGGGAAAAAAATGGAGCTGGAGGAATCAGACTCCCTGACTCCAGACTATACCGCAAAGCTACAGTAATCAAGACAATATGATACTGGCACAAAAACAGAAATATAGATCAATGGAACAGGATAGAAAGCCCGGAGATAAACCCACGCACCTATGGTCAACTAATCTATGACAAAGGAGGCAAGGATATACAATGGAGAAAAAAGTCTCTTCAATGAGTGGTGCCGGGAAAACTGGACAGCTACATGTAAAAGAATGAAATTATCCCTAACACCATACACAAAAATAAGCTTATCTATTTTATGTGTAGTAGTTTGTATCTGTTAATCCCATACTCCTAATTCATGACCCCCCCCCTTTCCGCTTTGGTAACCGTAACTTTGTTTTCTATGTCTGTGAGTCTGTTTCTGTTTTGTATAGATTCATTTGAATTATTTTTTAGAGTCTACATATAAGTGATATATAATATTTGCAACATTTTTTAAACACAAGTTTAATGGAGTGGGGACTGAGAATAGCAGCAAAGACTTTCGGTACATAAATCATTTATTTCTATTTTTTCTTAGCTGTGTCCTGCCTTTTTTATTCATTACTAAGAACATTGATTTGGAGATTAAATGTTTTCCTCTATTTTTATCTTCAAACGACCTTTATTCGCTGCGTCTGCCCTTCGCTAGATTTATTCCAGCCTCTTACACTAGGGTCATAGTTTAGCTTCAGCTTGGAGCCAAATGCCCCACAGCTGAAATGGCCGCACCGCTGAAGTGGCATTTTCCCAGGCCACTCCTGCCTTTAATAATGAGCCAGCCAGGAGGCAAGTTTGTATGTCATTACAACAGAGCCTTGTGTTAGGCCTGGTGCATAATTAGATGTGAAGAATTACAAATGGTCCTCTCTTTACAAGATCTTCAGCACCATGTCTGCACTTAAGCCATTACTTTTATTTTAATCTAATGATTTTGCCTCTCTCTCTCTCTCCCTCTCCCTCCTTCCACACTCTCTCTTATTTAATAACAACAATGAAAGAAACCAAGGAAGTTCAGAGATTTGCGGCTTTAAAAAGACTGGATCCCGAAAAGATTTTCACAAGACGCTTCAGAAACAGATGTTTGAGTCAGAAACCTTGGAGTGCAGTGAACCCAGCTCTCAGGTATTTCCTATCAACAAACACGGTTGCCAGGTTACTGGACATTCTTCCATGGCATGCTGTCGATCTTTTTTTAAACTAATAAAAAGGCTAGACTCATAGAATATTGGAATAGGAGGAATTCTACCATTTGAGTCAGTGATATTTTTTTTCAAACTTGTTTGTAGCTATAGACATTGGTGTTCAAATGAAAATAGATAAAAGTGGAGGGGCTCTAACTGGGGAGGGGGGGAATTGGGCCCATCCCTATAATGATTCCTGCAGAGACTCAGAGGTGTCCCCAGGCCTAAGGCAGGCTGCAGCATGATTGGAAGCTCCACACTGAGGCAGACTGTCTATCACATACCAACTCTATAACCTCAGACAGGATAACTCAGCTCTCTGGGCTTCAGTTTCCTCTCCTGGAAAACAAGGATGATAAAAGTACCCAACTCATGAAGTTGTTTGAGTATTAAATGCGTTAATGTGTGTAAAGCATTTAAGACAATGCCAGCTCACACTTTGCACCCTATAAAAGTTGGCTACTGCTGCTGCTGTTGTTATTATTATTATTACTATTACAGAGTAGTTACAGTTTAAAAGTCAGTGCTCTATACACCTGTGTTCATAGAGCATTATTCACAGTAGCCAAAAGGTGGAAACAGCCCAGTGTCCATGGGCAGATGAATGGATAAACTAAATGTGGCATATACATACAATAGAATACTATTCAGCCTTAAAAAGGGGGGAAATTCTGACACATACTACAACGTGGGGATGAACCTTGAAGACATTATGCTGAGTGAAATAAGCCAGTTACAAAAGAACCAATACTGTATGATTCCATTTATATGAGGTACCTAGAGTAGTCAGATTCATAGATATATAAAGGTAAAACGGTGGTTGCCAGGGGCTGGGGAGGGGTGGGAATGAGGAGTTATAGTTTAATGGGTATAGAGTTTCAGTTTTACAGAATGAAAAGAGTTCTGGAGACTGGTTGCACAACAATGTGAATGTGTGAATGCAATGAACATTACTGAGCTGTACATTAAAAAATGATGAAATGGTAAATTTTATGTTACATATATACTTGACACAATTTTAAAAAGATTCTAAAAACCAGTGCTCTGGTCCAATCTGTCCATTTTATAGGTAAGGAAAATAAAACAGAGAGGAAGAAATGTGGCCAAGTTTTCACAGGACTTCTTCTAAACCGGTATAGTTTTCAGCTTCCAGGTGCCCTCATAACACAAGCATCTCACCATGCTGAATATGACTAGAGGTTTTAAATAATACCTATTTTTCAAACTACAGTCAGGCTGACTACTTATCTCTGCAGAGGAATCCTCCATCAATTCCAGTGCTGAACCTGGTGGGCTTACTGAGGAACGGGATATCTGTATGCTGTCCTCTGTGGGAAATTTCAGGGGTTTTTCATTGGTAATTTTGACTAAATTCAGCTTTCATCATGTAGGTGACCACCTAAATTGTTCCTTGTATCAGTCAGACAGAAGAAACACTAGGTATTTCCACAGAAGAAATTTAACATAGGGAAATGGTTAACACCTTTTGGAGGACTGCGAGAACCAAAAAGGAAAATTGAAGTCATACAGAAATTGTAACTACAAGAAACAGCGCGCCACCCTAAGCCTGGGGTCTATGGCAGTGGTTCTCAAACCTAAGCTTCATCAGAACCCCCTGAAGGGCTTGTCGGAACACAGATGGCTGGGCCCCACTCCAGAGTTTCTGATTCACTGGGTCTGGAGTGGGGCTTGAGAATTTGCATTTCTTTTTTCTTTTTTTTTTTTTTTTCGGTACATGGGCCTCTCACTGTTGTGGCCTCTCCCGCTGCGGAGCACAGGCTCCGGATGCGCAGCCTCAACAGCCATGGCTCATGGGCCCAGCCGCTCTGCGGCATGTGGGATCCTCCCAGACCGGGGCAGGAACCCGTGTCCCCTGCATCGGCAGGCGGACTCTCAACCACTGCGCCACCAGGAAAGCCCGAGAATTTGCATTTCTAAATAGCATTTCCCAGGAGTTGCTGATACTGCTGGTCCCAGGACCATGTTTGAGAACCATGGGTCTAGTGGGAGGAGCTTGGAGTTATCAGAACCTAGCAGCTCAGAAGAGGGGCCTCAGAGCTAGGACTCAAATATCTGAGGAGGGGGTGCAGCCTAGTCAATGGTGTCGTCAGAGGAGAGACCTCACAGGGGCTGGGAGTCTGGACTTAGACCTCCTGGGAGAAGGAATTGCCCAGTTGGTGCTGATACCTCCAAGGAAGGTAAGATGAGGGCTGTTCTGGAAGTGCCAGAGAAACAGAAGACTAGGACCAATGGCCACAACCAAGGTGAGAGAAACTGCAGGCAGAGAGGAAAGGGTCAGTCCCTTCTCCCTCCCCCAGCCATCCAGTCTCCCTGGAGTGCTCCCTGTTGGCAGAACCTAAAGGGAGAAGGAGCAAAGCAGAAATGTGATTTGCTGAGTTGCAGACCCAGCACCACAGAGCAGAGCAGAAAAGGGTAAATTCAAAAGGTGAGTGTCCAGCACAGCCATAAAGCACACTCATTTCTTCAGCACACTAACACAGCACTCAAGTCATCGGCTGGGTTTCAGAGCCAAGTTATACAAGAGAGGTGTGGTTTTAAGTATCAGACTAATACTCATCATGGAGAGAGGCTCAGTCCAGCAACATCCTCCCTTTCGATCATTTGTTTTAAATTTATTTATTTTTGTCTGTGTTGGGTCTTCGTTGCTGCGCACGGGCTTTCTCCATTTGCGGTGAGCGGGAGCTACTCTTCGTTGCGGTGCGCAGGCTTCTCATTGCAGTGGCTTCTCTTGTTGTGGAGCACAGGCTCTAGGCGTGCGGGCTTCAGTAGTTGTGGCACGCGGGCTCAGTAGTTGTGGCTCACGGGCTCTAGAGCGCAGGCTCAGTAGTTGTGGCACACGGGCTTAGTTGCTCCGCAACATGTGGGATCTTCCCGGACCAGGGATCGAACCTGTGTCCCCTGCATTGACAGGCAGATTCTTAACTGCTGCGCCACCAGGGAAGCCCTTTTCAATCATTTTTATGCACCTTATTGAGTGGAATTGCGAGGCCAAATGCCTGAATTTCATAAGTTAAATATATATATGATGTGAATCCATGATACACATAATATTTCATAAAAATTATATTATATACAATATTGTATAATTTCCTTTTTTATTAACAAGACAATATACTATGATCATCTTTCTCTTCCAATGGCAGCACATTTTTCTGTTTTTTAACGGCTGCCTAATGTTCCACTGTATGAGAGTTCCAAGATCTCTTAACCTGAAAAGTTTCTTTTTGAGGGGGGCATTTAGGTTGTTTCTATTATTTTGTTATTACAGAGTTCCAGAGATACTCTTGTCCTCACGTCTTTGCTCACTTGTCCAGTTGTGGCCTTAGAATAAATTCTGAAGATAGATAAAGGCATCAGTAGCTATCTATCTATCTCTCTGTCTACATCTTTACATCCTTTTAAAGAGTGTTGGGAAATCCAATTCAGTTTCCCAAGCGTCTTACAAATTTTGAGATGAACAAAAGTATTAATAATTAAAGTATTACCATTGATTATTGTTAACACATTCAGTTTAGATAAAATTTACGATCTAGGAGAGTAACACTTTTATGAGGTAGACAGATGTCACCAAAAATATGTATTATGGAGATATTGTACAGTAGTATGTCCATTAATAGTACTTTGAGAATAACATTTTACTGTAAATTTTACAGGTGTTTATAACAGATCCATCTATTATTCTTACGACATATTCTTCATTATGATTGTATGTTTTTTGCCAAGTCTGTAGTTAGGTATCCATTTCCCAATTTCCAGGACATTTATAGTGGAATGAAGTGGCCACTTTGTGACTGAAATAAGACAGTTTTTTTCAAACACACTGCAGCTGAGTGAATACTGCTGGAATAGCAAACAGTCGTTTTTTTTTTTTTTCCTGGTGTTTATTCCTGTAACTGTTACTACAGTCCTGTAGGAGAGTGTTCCCATGCCCACATCTCTGTCTTTGGAAACATACTATTCAGCTTTGGAGTTTATATAAAATTTAATTTGGAAGGCTTCTCACAGATAGTTTCATTTTCCAGTTTCGAAAGCCAAGCTCTGGAGTTGGGATTAGGATGAGGTCCCTTTATTCCCCAGGCCAGTCTCTGCTTTTTTTAAACACCTTATTCCAGTTCTGTTCTGGTTGAGCACAAGACATGAGTAGGGTTCATAAGAGGTTTGGCTCCCAATCTCCAGAAAAGAACATGCCCCAAACTAACAGCAATACAGAACTGTTTTCAAACTTTTCCTCAAGAACAGGTGTATCTACATCTGATGAGTTAATTACCTGCTTCCAGGCAGGAAGGATACATTTAATTTTAGGATACCCAGTCCAGGAAGCTATGATGTGATTCTTGTCAGAAATTCTTTGAGGTCCAACTCTGCAATCTCACATTGGAGCAGTCTTGAGACATTCCAGACCCTTTAGTTCTCATTTTAGACCCACGATCTCTCTCACCAAGACACGTCTTTTTTCACAGGCAGGCCCCTGCCACTTGAACGTGCTGTGCGATGTATCTGGGAAAGGCCCCATCACTGCCTGTGACTTTGACCTCCGCAGCCTGCAGCCTGATTTGCGGCTGAAAAACCTCGTGCAACAAGTGAGTGCCGAGGACTTTGAGAAGCAGAATGAGGAGGCCCGGAGGACCAATCGGCAGGCCGAGCTCTTTGCCCTTTACCCGTCAGTGGATGAGGTGGGTGTGACCATCTTTATGCTGGAGAATTTCAGTGAAGACACAGGGAGCCTCCAGGAAAATATTATTGTTTGTCATTACTGTATAGTAATGTCAGGATGCTTACTTCTGTGATTTCTGGGCTGTTCTTTTCACTAAGGCAAGCCTGTGCAACAGCAGAGCAAATTATTGATCAATCATACAGACGAGGTTCCTTAATAACAACTAGGATTTTCATAGCGCTTCACAAAACACTTTCACTGATACTGTCTCATTTAATCCTCAAAACATTCCAAGGGTCTACATGCAGTCAGCCCACTCAGCCAGTCAAACCATTGAGTTACTTGAAGGTGTGTTTTGTGGCTAATCTGTCAATACATGTATTACTTAATCCTTGATGCTCGTTAGTGCTTTGTTAAGATTTTCTGGTTTTTGTTGGATGGTCTCTGTGAACAACCAGAGAAACCTGCTGTGAAAACATTCCAGTCGAAAATAATCATAGCCGTTTTCCCAATGCATAGAACACCCGGATCTTGATTGTCTACTCTGTATAGTGGAGCTGACCTGAAACAACTCGATTTAGGCTTTGCCTGTGGTCGCTCCTGGGGGCACTTTGGATGGGATGGCAGATGACCGTTATTCAGGCCTGCTCAGGCTCCTTTATAAGAGGCTCATAGTCTCCCGTTCTGCATGTCAGAATATCTTCATTTCTGCGTCTTGCCAGAAACGGATTACCACAATATATCTTTGCTGTCCAAATTTTATTAAAAGCTGAGTTGCGAGAAATAAGATTTAGGGAAATTTTGCATAAAAGATATGCCATCCTTCCATGCCTCTATGTATTTGAAATGAGATCTTAGGATCAATCAAAACCATCAGGGAGCCTCATTCTCACACCTTGTGAATCCCCCACCCCTGTGTATTGTTTGCTTATTTGCCCTTCGATGAGCTTACTAGTAGTCAGCAAAAAAAGACAATAAGGGAAACAGCAGTTATTTGATATGATATGTCCACTGTGCAAATATTATTGAGGATATTGACCTACTCATCATGCAGCACCTGCCTCAAAGAGGATCTAAAAAAAATGGTCCCTCAAGCCTTCAGACAAAGAAGAATTATGCTCCCACTGAGAAAACCTGTATGCTTAGAGATTGTCATATCTTGTAATCAGCTCCACAGAATTCGTTACTTGGAGTCAAATTTCTGTTCACCTCTACTAAATCTGGTGGCTTACTTATTGGTGTCCTGAATTTACTTCAGCTTTCTTTTTTTCTCATCCTTATTTTCCAACCACCTTGGTTTTCTCGTCTATTTATTTTATTTGCAATGGCCTCAGATCCTTTTTTTTAATTGTCAGGGGCCTCGAATCCTCTTCTGAATGAGGCAGATTAAAAATAAATATGAATTATGTGGGCAGTGTTATCATCTCCATATTCAGATTACAAAGTAAGAATCAGAGAGGTTAAATAACTTGTTCAAGATACAGCAGGTAAATTGAATTATAGAATGGGGAATCCAAACCCATTAACTCCAAATTTTATGTTTAACTGTTTATTTATCTATATATGGCTACCTGGTATATTAGCACACCTAATGGAAATCCAAAGATGACATAAACAATCACATCTTGTAACTTTTCAGTTTCCATCTACAGCTTTAAAACTTCTTACCAACTTTGTCAAAAAATATTATATCTGACTGAT
Organism: Grampus griseus; assembly: GCF_964374135.1. NCBI lineage: Eukaryota > Metazoa > Chordata > Mammalia > Artiodactyla > Delphinidae > Grampus > Grampus griseus. The sequence continues at coordinate 50,920,454 of NC_139000.1, forward strand.
ATGACCTTCACTTGCATTCTTCTTCCTCCCAATTCCATGATGGAGGTGCCAAAAGGTAATAAAGATCCCAAATGGACACCAGTAGAGAGAAAACAGTTAAAGGGTGAGGAGAAGACTTCCAGTGAGACATCAGCTCATTAAAGTCTCCTTCATGAGATTAAATGGGAGGATATCCAGGCTTGATTACAAGGATGAATCATAGACTATTTTGAAGGAATTTTGTTTTATGGTCTTTAAACAATGCAGAAACTCAATTGAGACTAAAAGTTATGATCTAGCAGATGTCCTAATGGGGCCTGCCATACTAAGTGGAGAGGAATGCTTTGTGATTGTGTATAGGTTATTTGGAAATTGCTAAGTCTAAAATGTTAGAGGGCTTCTATACCAGCCCTTTAATGTGTTGGAGTTGTACACACAGAAATTGCATCTGTTCTTGTAACTTGTACTTTCTCCAGAGAAAGTCCTGTAGAAAAAGGGGTAACTTTCTGGCCTACCATGAAATGATTACAAGTGCTGAATTTTTTGACACCACATTAGTGAAATTATTTTATATTATTATCACTTTATTTCCCGATGAAACAAAGTTGGAAGAGGGGTGAACTCTTACATCCAAATTATGACTGAGTATACAGGGGAGGCAAAAGTAGAATTCAACCACCAAGCTTCTATGAGGTGAGTTTTTTCCCTGATTCACTCTGATTCTGTAAAAGGCATCCTATGTGTTGATCAATAAAAAGGGTGCCACTATACTCCAAATCGTAGAGGAGTTTGCATTGGACTCTTTTGGTTGCAAGTAATGGGACCCAAGTAAAAACCAATTTTGGAAAAAAGGTAGGGACTTATTGGCTCACATAATGAAATCACAAGTAGGCAGATGTAGAGTTGGCCTCAGGATCCTTGGGTCAGCTGATGGAAGAGCATCATCTCTCATATATCCCTTTCTCTCTTATGATCTCTCTCTCTCTCTCTCTGCCTTTCTCCCTCTCTCTCTCTCTCTCTCTCTCTCGTTGTAAATATCTGTTTCCTCCCAGGAAGAGGAAAACGACGGGTATCCAGTACCACTTCACATTTCCTCTTCTGCTTTATTGGCAATTCATTCTCATTTCAGATAACCGTAAAGGTGCAAGAAATTCATATAGATTAGAGTTAGGAAACATATGAATATGTAGACTTTGTTTGGAACCTGAATTAACAAACTAACTGTAAAAAACACTGAGACAGCTGGGGACGTTTGGAACTGACTACGTATTTCGTGACAATAGGAAATTATTTTTAATTTTTAAAAAGTAATAATAGTATTATGGTACGTGTTTTTAAAAAGTCCTTATCTTTTAGAGATCTGTACTGAAATATTCACAGATGAAAATATATGATAGGTGGGGCCTTGCTTCTAAGCTTCCAACACTGAATGGGGTAGTAAGATAGTAAGAGGGAGTATAGATGAAACCAAGTTGCCCATGAGTCGAAATTGTTAAAGCTAGGTGATAGGTAAATGTGGTTTGTTACGTTCTTCTCTCTACCTTTGTATATGTTTACAATTTTCCAAGTGAAAAGCTTTTTAAAAAGGATCCCAAAGTTCTGAATCCAGACCAAAGGGAGTCTTGGAAACCCATGAATGTCTTTACGGTGAGGTTGTTTCCCAATAAGGGGCCCCTTCCCTTTCAGATGTGTCTGTTCTGATCACCCTGAAAATTCTGTTCTGATGCCTACACTGAGCTGAAGTCTCTCAACTTCAGCTCAGTGTAGGTATCAGAACAGAATTTTAAAATTCTTCTGGTTGTTGTGGGGTATTTGGGATATCATTTATAGCCCAGGAAAATACAATTAGACATGGCTCTATTCGTTGTACCCTTGTGAGCTGCAGACCACTCATCAGAGTTTGTATAGCTTACTACAAGAGCAAGAATTAAAGTTCTCAGGGAAACTGGCACTGTTGATCTTTGCATGCATGACTATACTTAAGATACTGTGATAGTTCACATTTGAATGTTAAAAGTTACAACAGGAACTTGATACTTCCCTTTAAGTCCCTTGGTCCCTATGTAGTAAAATAGACAGACGTATCTCTTAAATTTGTCATTACTAAGCTTCTCTATACTTAGAACTTTAGCAAGTTCTAGCTGGACACGTCTATTTAGAACCTACAAATTCAACCCCAAATCTCTGTCATCTGTTTAAGAAAACAGTAAACCGAGAAAGACACTGTATTATAGTTTTAATGGTTTATAGCCTCAGGTGAACTGTTCTGACTCAGATCTCAAATCTGAAACTCACATATTTACTAGTAAAGCCTTTGGCAGGAGAAATATTCTGTGTCCTTAGAACCGGCCAAAAAAAAAAGTCAACAATAGGTGTAAGATTTTGCATTGCCATCTGGTGGATGTTACTAAGCCATATCCATGTTCACATTTCCTTCCTTCCTCCCTCGGTCTCTTTGTCTTAAATGCTTGGCTTTCTGAAAGGAGAAAATGTTGGCTGTAAATGCTGACTTTGAAGCATAGGGGTTGGGTCATAAACTGTCTTGTAAAAGTCAATGTGTTATTCTGCAATTAGAAATAAAGCAAATGCAAGCTGTCTTGCATGGTGGCTAGCAGCCTTCCCTTCCCCGAGTTAACTTCAACTGGAACTCTTCATGGGAATTCACTACTGATTTCTTTTACAATGTGATTAACAATAGGAGGATGCTGTGGAAATACGTCCGGTACCAGACTGTCCTAAGGAACATCTGGGCAACAGAATATTGGTCAAGTTGCTGACCCTGAAGTAAGTATGAGCAGACACTAATCACTACATTGAGATCTGTCTTGCCTTTCAAATACAGACTGTGTCTTTACCCTCAGAGCTTGAATCGGGGAGGACGCCCAACACACTTTTAACAGTGCCCTGTGAGGTAGTAGAAAGAGCAGAGTTTGAAGTCAGCTAGTCCCAGATTCTAATCCTGCCAAGCCTTTGACAGTCATTCTTCTATGACAGGGAAGGCAAAACACTAAGGTTAGGCACGTAGGTAATTAATTGAGTGAAGTGGCCTACATTAAGAAAAATAACAGTAAAAGCCACTGGCGTGCTGGAGTCCGCTCTAACTCCTGAGAGCTGATTGCATACTTCTCTTCCCAACTCTTTATTCAGTGAAGTCACGTTGGTAGCTTGAAATTGGCCATGGTGAAAATATTTACAACACTGAACTCAGAAAATGCTACCAATTAGAGCCTTTTTTTTTTTTTTTAGAGGCTTGTTTGTTAAACATTTACCAGCACACCACTGTTAAAACACAATGAAAAATGCAACTAAAATTCAGTCTCAGTGCCAGTGGACAATATAGAGTAGTGGGGACTGCAGCAAACTATCTCAACGGGGCACCCACTACTAACTAGGGCCAATTCTTGCCATCCAAGTAAACAAGCCCATTTTGGTCAATTGTCTGATTTTTTTTTTTAAGAGAAGCTAGAAATCCAGATTTTTCTGCATAATTTCCTGACTTCTTAACTATTTTCTCATTTCCTTCTTAAGTACCACACATTTCAAAAAGAACATGTCTGAAATCTGGATTCATCTCATGGGCCGCATTTGCTTTAAAGCAATTGTTTCCATATTTTTTGATTGTATTTAGAAGTCACACATCCTCTGCATGTGTGTATTCATTTTGTACTTGTTTATTAAATGTTATATATATTATAAAACATACATAAATGAGGCATTTTGAAGGATGAACTCAATAAATAAAAATAAATGATAGTATTTTCTTCCTGCGTGCCAGTGGGTTGTCTTGCCTACCCCCTGGAGTGCTTGCCTGCCTCCCTTTCCTCTTTGCAGACTGCTGCTTTAGAGAATTAGTTCTTCCCCTTCTTCCTAGGCTCTTTTGAAGATATTAAGTTGTGAATGCTCTACCAAGGCAAAAGTTCATAAGCATAACATTTTTTCATACCCTATTAGGAAGGTCATCCATCTCTTGACGTCAATTCATGGACCCCTTAGGCAGCACCTGGTTTGCAATTAGAGCCTTTGGATTCTGGATTCAAGACTATGTTTCAGCCCTGGGGACATCTCTGGGATTTTGAGTTCTTGTAATTGAAGTAGTGAGACCAGATCTCAAAGTTCCCATGTGCCAGAAATTTCTGATTCTGTTGCGGAGCCTCCCGAATTCTCTGCTCAGAACACAAGCCAGCATGACTGCTTACACAGGTGTGGAGATCTCTTGATGTTGTAACACCCTCCTTAAGCCAGTTTTACCAGTAGGATGGGGGGAGGAGTTCGGACGTTTTGTCCTGTACTCGGAGATGAGCAGCCAATAAGTGAGCTCTGTATCAAGCAACGGGTACGGAAAGGCAAACTCTAGCCCTTGCGAGCTGACCCGGAAGGGGGAACCTCCTAGCCCTTCAGCAGGAGGACTGAGTGGAAGTGGCTGATCCGTCCCCCTCTGCATTCATTGTTCAGGAAATCCACCCTATTGTCTGAGGCACTCACCCACCCACCACAGGAAGCTCATCCGACACAGCAACTATGCCCTTTGGGATTGGAGGAATTCTTCCCTGTGATGCATGACACTAAGTCTCCTAGATGTTTTCCATAAATAAATGGTAGCTCTTCTCACAGGTGGGAACACATGGTCACTAAGATAGTCATGTAATTTTATTAAAAAAACAAATTGAGTCACTTGGATTTCTCTTGATGAAAATTGTGAAGTGTAGTTTCTAGTTATTTTTCCCCAAAACTGCCAAAGCAGAAATTAAGTAGAATCGCAGTGTTTGCTCAACGTATACTTGACCTACTCCACCAGTATCTTAAATAGTATTCATACCAACATATGCCTGCAATAGGGGAGATGAACCAAAGAGATCATCCTGTCTTTCACTACTTTAAATAAACTGGATAAAAGAAAGCAAGTTCTTATAGGTAAACCTAGAATGTTTAAATATGAACAGTAAAAATTTAATGATAATGTTAAATTTTATTTGTGGTGAAATATGCATGATGTAAAATTTGCCATCACAACCATTTTGAGTGGTGTTTCAGTGGCATTAAGTACATTCACACTGGTGTACACCTATCACCACCATCCATCTCCAGAACTCTTTTCACCTTCCCAAATTGGAATTTTGTACCCACTAAACAATAATTCCCATTTCTCTCTCCCACCATTCCCTCATAAAAGTGGAATTATATAATGCGTGTCCTCTTGTGACTGGTTTATTTCACTTACACAGTGTCTTCAACATTTTTCCATATGGTAGGATGTGTCAGAATTTCCTTTCTTTTCAAGACTGAATAATATGCCATTGTATGCCTATACCACATTCTATTGATCCATTCATCCCTTGATGGACACCTGAGTTTGCTTCCACCTTTTGGCTACTGTGGATAATGGTGTTCCTTGACATTGTTTATAAAGCATATTCACACACATTATCTTTCACAATGCTTACAACAGTCCTAGGAAATGGGAAGAGCAGATGTCCTTTCATCATGTTACAGATAAATAAATGCAACTGGGAAAAGTAAGTAACCTGATTAAGATCCCAGAGTTAGCAGGCAGTGGGAGAGGGAACAGAGCCCAGGTCTGTCTGACTCAGTGCCCTCCTTTGCCATCATGCCTTACTGCCTCATTTCCAAAAGTGCCATTTGACCGACTCACTCTTGTCTGTGGTTACCTCTGCCCAAATATTCTTCTTCAAAAGTCCTCTTTTTACACAAAGCTATCCAATGATAAGGCCATCCTCTCACATATGCCTTGAAACAAAATTTGACCTAATTTACCTGACTTCTGCCATAACGGTGATCCAGGGCCTGACTACTAGGGCTCTTAGCGGCAGTATCATGGATTGTTAACCTGGGAAGTTTGGAAGGTGAACATCTCTGCTCCATGTGCATCCTATAACGTGTGGCAGGATTATGCTTTGGGGATGCCCTCTCTTCAAACCCACCATTTCTGGGGGAATTGGCAATTAGGGCCGTATTTCCAGCTCTCATTGGATCCACACACCTCGGTGTTTATCAGCAGTGCTCAATCCCCTCCCTCCACCTGAGGTCAGCAGCTGCCCTGGCAGTGGAGTTAGGAAGGGCCAGATATTCACACACATCATAACCTAACCTAAAGAAAAGCAACTGAACTTTTTTTTTTGTACTAGCTGAAAAGCCCCAGCCCTTAAAATTGAATAATAGAGCTTTCTAGTCTAGCAGTAATCTGTAAACTATAAACAAGACCTTTAGCTAAGACAGAGACTCAATCCTCTGAGAACACAGCAGCTACAGTGGTAAGAAGCGCCGTACTGGATCAGACCAAGGATCTGTTCCACCCGCTCTCTGTTGCAGGGTCACCAGCAAGCACTTTTGGGTAGAACGTACCATCCACCATGATCTCAAATGATTAGGAATTTTCCATGAACCTCCCATATTTCTCCATTAACATTCCAGTGTGATTCTCACATGCATAGAGCTACCCAAATACTTCTGAAAACAACTTACATTTTTAACCAGATTATGTATCCAGGCACTTTCAGAAAATTCAGAATTATCTAAGTTAAAACTATATGTTTTTCTCTCTTTCTCTGACAGGTTTGAGATCGAAATTGAGCCTCTGTTTGCCAGCATTGCCCTCTACGATGTTAAAGAAAGGAAAAAGGTAAGACAGCAAAAAATAGCCCAACCCTGAGGGCATAGCATGTTGTCCGTTGTCTTGGGGTTCATGTTTTTAAATCTCACTTCTATGTAGGAAAACCACATCAGATTTGAAAGCAAATGACCTCTGATATGTCCAGTTCTGTTGCCTTTGCAGTTTTTAAAGAAGTGACCTGGGAATTTATGTTCTTTGAAGAACCTTTACGAGAAAGTCGGCTGGAGGTGGTAGCCTGGCTGAGATAGAGAAGTGAAATAGTGACATATGGGGTTACACATAAAACAAAGCAATGTAAACATGGCTATAACAAGCCCAGTGCATGTAATGTTTCCTCAGTTGGGGAGTTTTTTGCATTGTGAGACAGGCTTATCATGAATGGAAGGCATCTTGTGCAATGAAAGTCTAAATTTGCCATCAGGTAGAGACCTCACCAAGTATATTGTGCTTTTAATTGAAAAGATTTCTCCATGAATGTCTTCATGTTTTGTCGTTTTGTAACTCCTAGAGGAGGGCACAAATAGCAAAACCAGAGGAGACGTTTCTGCCCCTCTACCCATAACCATTCAGTAGCTAAGGAAGTGTGTATATTTTGAATAAATATTAATGGTCACTAAGATTTGTATTGATCAGGGCAGGTAAACGGCTAAAACAAGAAGACCTCCCCCACACACATTCAGTGGTTTAAAGCTGAATGATTTAATGGTTTAAGTGGTTTAAATGGTTTACAGTGGTTTAAAGCTCAGATTTGCACAGGCAGAATCACCCGGAGGGCTTGTTAAAAGAGATGGTGGGCCCACCCCCAGAGTTTCTGATTCAGTAAATCTGGATGGGGCCTAAGAATTTGCATTTCGAACAGGTCCCCAGGTGATGCTGAAGCTGCTGGTCAGGGGGCCACATATGGAGAACCCTTGGCTAGAAGAAGGAGAATTTTCTGCCTTTGTCTCTTAACAATCCAGAGTAGGGAGGTGCGGGGTCAACAGTGGTCTCCTCCACTCAGGCATTCGGGAACCCAAGTGGCAGTGTCTCCTCCATACATCTTCAGTATATGCCCTCCCCAGTCACTCTTGTCACTGCCGCTACGGCCCCCGGAAAAAGGGGGAAAGATGGTGGGGGTGTGGGGTGGTGTTGGAGCCTGGAAGTTAGACACATCATCACTTGTGCTCACAATTCGCTGGAAAGAATCTAGTCACGCGCTCACTCCTAACTCTGCAGGGGAGGCTGGCAAATGTAGTCTCTGCCCGGGAGCCGCTTCTTGGCTGTAAATCTATTAGTGGTGAAGGGGAAACCCAACTCTACAGCGGTTCTTAAGTAACGCCGCACCGCTGAGCTCAGGAGCCTTCATCGTGACATGCTGTTGCTCGAAATCTGTAATGGATACTCACTACCTGCAACATCGAAAGCAAACTCTTCAGCTTCCATGCCCGGCTTTCTTCAGGATGGCTCTCATCTGCTTTCTTTCCCTCGAGAGCCTAGGCAGAGTCAAGCCAGGCTCCTTGATGTGAACTAAAGTCACTCCCCGTGTTACAGCCTCTGAGATATCTGTGCTGCACTCTCTCCCTGGTACGCAGTCCCCCTCCAGCTCTGCTTGGCGGAACCTTCTTCCAAGGCCTGTCCATCTCACATGCCTCCCCCATGGAAAGCATTCCCCATCCCCCCCAACTGGATGTGACCTCTCACCCTCGGGAACTTCCACAGCGCTTTTTTGTAGGAGTGTGGTCACTTATATTTTGCTCTTACTGTAGTTAGTATGCATTTGCCTTTTCCCTCATTCTCGATGGTAAACTAATTGAGAGCCAAAGTAATGCCTTGCTTTTCTTCAATGCAGTACCTAGCACATCACTGAAATTCAGGAGATACTGGTGGGTTGATACAAATTTTAATGTTTCAAAGAACATCTCTCAAATGACTCAGAAATATCTAGAGACTGTGACAAAATACGTATCAGATTTTCCAGCAGCTGCTAGTCATAAACCATGTCTACGGTTATACTTATTTGTTTGGTGAAACCTGGTGGGTTTGTCTTTTCCACTTTTTTTTTAACATGTTTAGACCATGAGAACAATACGTATAACTCATTTTTCATTTTGCCACTCATTTACAGATCTCAGAAAATTTTCACTGTGACCTGAACTCTGACCAATTCAAAGGATTTCTGCGTGCTCACACGCCCTCTGTTGCCACGTCCAGTCAGGCAAGATCTGCGGTATTCTCAGTCACCTATCCATCCTCGGACATCTACCTAGTAGTCAAGGTAGTTCAACACAATCTGATTGGCACAGTCTGATGTTCTCATTGTTGCATTACTCCCAGTGCATGTTTAGAGTGAAAGAGGTATCAGAAAATATTACATGTCCTCTGTGAGATTCGCTTTGTTTCCCTCTCAACTTTACTCCTTTTCCTTTACGAGCAAATTGTGTTGGGTACTAGAATGACTATGGGTTTTGGAGTCAAAGGGTCCTAGGTTTGAGTCCTGGCTTTGCAACTTAGTAGCTATATGACTTTGGGCAATTACCTGACCTTTCTGAGACTTAGTTTCTTCATCTGTAAAGTGGAGATCATAACACCTCCCTCAGTGAGTAGTTGTGATTACAGAATAAAGTCTGGCATGTATAGACACCCTTCCTTCTAACAAGGAAACCACCCTCAGCTATCCAGCTCTGGGATGCTGCTGTGGAGAAAAATCTCAGATAGAGTCTCCTAAACATGTTCACATTTTTCTAAAGACCCAGAGTTAAATGTCCAAAAATCCAGGCTCTGACAGTTTGAGGTGTGGGTTATAGTGTCCAAGCTTCACTCTCCCTTATTCATCACCATCTCACAGACTGAGTGTGTCTAGCGAGAGTCAAAATCTGTGGGCAGTTCTGAGTGGAAAGACCTTTCATTCTAGATTGTACTCTTTGCTGATGTAAGAAAACCAGAGACTTTCTCTACACACCAAAATGGCTGGTTAGAAGTTAACAGCAAACATTGAGTATTTTATCTACTTTAAGCCAAATAATTAGTCTCATAGACTCTTTACCCTCAAATTAAAAAAAAGTCCTGTTGTTTTAATTTCATGTACACCCAGCATTCTAGGATTGGGACATTTTCTAGTTAGCACAGTGTTTTATGTCCATAATCTCATTGATTCCCCCATGATCCCATGAGAGTAGCATACAGGTTCCAAAAACTTCAGGTGATGTGGAGGTCACTTAACAAGAGGCAGATGTCCTTCCATTCTAGCTCCCTTTACACCGTTTTACAAAAATTCTGAAAGGTCATTATAGCTTGAAGGGAACTTGTTGAAGTTTCTGGAAAACAGAGTTAAAATTCTATTGCTAAAAAGACACATCTCTTGTTGTCAAACTTAATGTGTGTCCTTTTCATTGCAATATTACTTAGACATACAGGAAAATTAGCTTAAAGTCCACTCTAGCAAACTGTAGCAGCCTGCAGTTACTTTTAAAATTCACTCCAGCCTGGGAAATCAAAGAAGCCAATACCAGTTCCATAGATCCAAATTTTATTTCCAATTCCAGTTCTCAGTGGATGACTTTATTTTGGGTAACCCATGGTAGTCTGCTAAATATCAGTGGTTACCTATGGGTGACTATTACTAAGTATATTCCAAAATTTTCAGATGTATAAATGCATTCATTTGGCAGTGATAAACATTCTCTAAATTGTCTGGATAGAGTTAAGAAATTTAAATCTACTCAGTAAGACAGTCCCTGGTTTGCCTCTGATTTGTTTTTCTTTATTGTAATACCACAGTTGTTGCTTCTTTCCCTCTAAATAGGGCTGAGGGTAGCCTCTTTACCTTAAAGAAATTCCCAGGCAATTCTGATATGCCCCTTTCCCCTGCCTGCCATGGTTACGAGGACTCAGGCGTTTCTTTTACGTATCAGTGCTGAAGGACCGCATAGTAGGCTCTCATAGCAGCCGGCAGCTCCTTCTCGCAAAGTACCTGAAGTTAGCCTTGTCCAACTCGGTGAAGGGAATCGTATCTGCTCATCTGGTCGAATCTGGATCCTCCTTCCAAATTCTGGAGATCCCTCTCCTGTGGGTTCCATGCTCTAGATGCAAAGTCATGGCATTCCCATTCTTCGCTTCAGGATTCTAATCAGAAGGTTCTTTATCTCGGTTCAAAGTTCATTTTAAAGACCACACTTCTGTCCACTGACCTCATGGAAAAATTAGCTTCTTTCCAATTTGCTGTATAAACTCCCGACCATCAATTTCAGGAGGATAGGGACCAGGCCTGTCATGTTCACCACCTTGTCTCCCCAACAGCTACCCTACAGAAAGGACTCAACAAATGTTTTCTAAACAAATGAATAGCTGAATGATCGCTGACTAACAGGAAAATGGGTTAGTTTCTACCTCGAGTGTTACGTGTCCATGGCCTCAACCTGGTGCATCTCTCAGGAGGATCAGCCTCATCTTCAGGCTATGGCAGTGGGAAGGGGTTTTTAAGTTCCTCTGTGAGACGAGAGACTTAATGCTTGCAGTCTCCTTGAGACAGATGTTCGTTGAGCAGCCCCATGCCATTTCCTTTGAAACTCCGTGAATCACCCTCCATCACTTGGGTATTTCTGGTTAAATACTTGGTGCCTAATTGATAGTGCCTGTTAAGAATGTGTGCCTTTTAGGATATGTTGACCCAAACTTCTTCTTCAAGGATTATCTCAACTACTAACACAGACTAATGGGACTAAATCCATTTGTTTTTCTCTTCCACACATAAGTTAAATTAAATTTTCTTTGAGCAGAGGGTTAGACAATTTTAAATTTCTGCTTTTTTTTCTCTTAAACATGGTGCCTAGATTTATGGCCAGCCAGGTCCTTCACTTGCAGCAAGATGGAAGATGATGCTTGACAGTAGTAATTCATATTACCAGCCAGTTAGCAAAGTGAAAAGCTGTACCATCCTACTGCTTTCAAGTTCCTTTCCAAGTCTGTTAAGTCCAGAGAAGCAGCCGTAATAGGAAATACGAGGGAGACAATTACAGATAATTTATTCTGTTCATTTATTCATTTTGTGGAAGGTTTTAGTCCCCAACCTGACTTTCACAGAGGTCATATCTCTTTTTTTACGTTGTAAGCAATAATAAACAAAATGAGCTATTAACATCCTACATATGTCTTGTGGGTTTTGTATTAAAAAATAACTTTTATTGTATTTTTTATTGTAGGCATAATACATGTTTATTGTTTAAAAACAGAAAATACACGTAAGCAATAGGAAGAAAATAAAGACAGTACATAATCCCACCATACAAAGATAACTACTATTAACATTTGCTGTGTATCTATCGTCCTTTTAATATGCCTTTATGATTTTTTTTACAAAACTGTGTAATACTCTTCGTACTAATTTTTTAAATCAAAAAACATATATTATGGACATCTGATGTCATCAGATATTGTCATAAGACACTATTTTGATGGTTGCATAGATTCCATTATACAAATGTAATTCACATGCTTTGTTTTAATATTATTTTTGTTGGTAGATTGAAAAAGTCCTTCAGCAGGGAGAGATTGGAGACTGTGCAGAACCCTACATGGTTATCAAAGAAAGTGATGGTGGAAAGGTATGCTATTTTGAGTATTGCTAAATGGTAACGTTTTAGAATAAGCAGGTATTTTTCAGAAGTCTCCCATAAAATAGTTAATGGAGTTTAGTCCATAATGTGTCCCCATATGAAGCACTAATAAATTATATTCAAACAAAATAAGGAAGGGAAACTTCATCGATGACAACTTTTTAAAGAAATAAACTATTAAACTCAGCAAACGATGATGTACACACCAATGTCTAATTACAAAACTTGACTAGGGCAAAAACGCGTCCTGTTGTCTTGGTTCTGAGGCCTGGGCTCGGTTGGGAGGGCCACAGACACCCCATGAAACTGAACAGTGCCACAGCTCCCCTAGCTTCCTCCACAGCATGGGCCACCACCCTTTCTGATTTGGGTATTTGGACATTAGCTGAGACTGCTGTACATCATAAATATATTAGTACAACATAGGTACTGAGCCATGAAAAGGACATCTCTTCTCAGCACCCATTTGCAAAAGTTTCCAACATAATTTTTAAAACATGGCCTTTTTGGAATAAGACTTGCCTAACAGCATCCTACTGCAGACTCATAAATTTCAAGTAAGATTTATTGAACTCAAGATAACTTGCTTTTTTTAATCTACCTTTTATCCTGAACTTAGAATGATTACTTTGGAAGTGTCGTCAACCTAATAAGGAGATTGTTAGGAACCCTTATAGATCTTTCTGGAATCTTCCAAGACAACTGTGGAAAAACAGGCTCACTTAAGAGCTTGATAGATGATGTACAAAACTTTTCTCCCAAGATTCTCTCATGCGAATCCAGTGTAGCTAGCACCTAAAAGAGGTACTTGTTGATTAGGTAGTATAACAAGCCCCAATACTTTTGGGTTTTTTGTTTGCTTGTTTGTTTGTTTGTTTAGCTGAAGGTATATTTAATAATTGAATGTAGGCTTTCTTTAATTCTTTAAATTCCTCCTTTTCTATTCTGTACTTCCTTATCAGTTGGACTTCTGGCCTGAGATGTGTTGTTTTTCTGCCTATTCCCTCTTTTTAATCAGTAGAGTAGGGATTTTGGAGATGGCTGTCATATCCATGGCAGAGACAGTTGACTTGGTGCTGGTGCCATATTGGTTGTGGGTTTTTTTTATATCTTTATTGGAGTATAATTGCTTTAAAATATTGTATTAGTTTCTGCTGTACAACAAAATGAATCAGCTATATGTATACATATATCCCCATATCTCCTCCCACCCTCCCTATCCCACCCCTCTAGGTCATCACAAAGCATTGAGCTGATTTCCCTGTGCTACGCAGCAGCTTCCCACTAGCCATCCATTTTACATGTGGTAGTGTATATATGTCAGTGCTACTGTCTCACTTTGTCCCAGCTTCCCCTATCCCCCTATGTCCTCAAGTCCATTCTCTACGTCTGTGTCTTTATTCCTGCCCTACCACTGGGTTCACCAGTACCGTTTTCTTAGATTCCATATTTGTGCGTGAGCATACAGTATTTGTTTTTCTCTTTCTGACTTACTTCACTCTGTATGACACACTCTAGGTCCATCCGCCTCATTACAAGTAAGTCAATTTCGTTCCTTTTTACAGCTAAGTAATATTCCATTGAATATATGTGCCACATCTTCTTTATCCATTCATCTGTTGATGGACATTTAGGTTGGTTCCATGTCCTGGCTATTGTAAAGAGCGCTGCAATGAACATTGTGGTACATGTATCTTTTTGAATTATGGTTCTCTCAGGGTATATGCCCAGTAGTTGGGTCATATGGTAGTTCTATTTTTAGTTTTTTAAGTAACCTCCATACTGTTCTCCATAGTGGTTGTATCAATTTTCATTCCCACCAACAGTGCAGGAGGTTTCCCTTTTCTCCACACCCTCTCCAGCATTTATTGTTTGTAGATTTGGTGATGAGGGCCCTTCTGACTGGTGTGAGGTGATATTTCATTGTGGTTTTGATTTGCGTTTCTCTAATGAATAGTGATGTTGAGCATCTTTTCATGTGTTTGTTGGAAATCTGTATGTCTTCTTTGGAGAAATGTCTGTTTAGGTCTTCTGCCCATTTTTTGACTGAATCGTTTTTTTGATATTGAGCTGCATAAGCTGCTTTGTATATTTTGGAGATTAATCCTTTGTCAATTGCTTCGTTTGCAAATATTTTCTCCCATTCTGAGGGTTGCTTTTTCGTCTTGTTTATGGTTTCCTTTGCTCTGCAAAAGCTTTTAAGTTTCATTAGGTCCCATTTGTTTATTTTTGATTTTATTTCCTTTACTCTAGGAGGTGGGTCAAAAAGGATCTTGCTGTGATTTATGTCATAGAGTGTTCTGCCTATGCTTTCCTCTAAGAGTTTTATAGTGTCTGGCCTTACATTTAGGTCTTTAATCCACTTGGAGTTTATTTTTGTGTATGGTGTTAGGAAGTGTTCTAATTTCATTCTTTTACATGTAGCTGTGCAGTTTTCCCAGCACCACTTATTGAAGAGGCTGTCTTTTCTCCAGTGTATATTCTTGCCTCCTTGTCAAAGATAAGATGACTTTATGTGTGTGGGTTTATCTCTAGGCTTTCTATCCTGTTCCATTGATCTATATTTCTGTTTTTGTGCCAGTACAACAGGGTCTGTAGCTTTGTAGTATAGTCTGAAGTCAGGGAGACTGATTCCTCCAACTCTGTCTTTCTTTCTCAAGATTGCTTTGGCTATTCGGGGTCTTTTGTGTTTCCATACAAATTGTAAACTTTTTTGTTCTAGTTCTGTGAAGCATGCCAGTGGTAATTTGATAGGGATTGCATTGAATCTGTAGATTGCTTTGGGCAGTGTAGTCATTTTCACAATGTTGATTCTTCCAATCCAAGAACATGGTATATCTCTCCATCTGTTTGTATCTGATTTCTTTCATCAGTGTCTTATAGTTTTCTGCACAGGTCTTTTGCTTACTTAGGTAGGTTTATTCTATTTGTTGCAGTGGTAAATGGGAGTGGTTCCTTAATTTCTCTTTCTGATTTTTTGTTGTTAGTGTATAGGAATGCAAGAGATTTCTGTGCATTAATTTTGTATCCTGCTACTTTACCAGATTCATTGATTAGGTCTAGTAGTTTTCTGGTGGCATCTTCAGGATTTTCTAAGTATAGAATCATGTCGTCTGCAAACAGTGACAGTTTTACTTCTTCTTTTCTGCTTTGGATTCCTTTTATTTCTTTTTCTTCTCTGATTGCCATGGCTAAAACTTCCAAAACTATCTTGAATAATAGTGGTGAGAATGGCCACCCTTGTCTTGTTCCTGATCTTAGAGGATATGCTTTCAGTTTTTCACCATTGAGAATGATGTTGTGCCATATTGTTTGTTTCTGCTGTCTCTTTCCATTTTCCTCTAGAGTAAAGAAAAAATTGAAAAACTAAAACTTCAAGCTGAATCCTTCTGCCAACGTTTGGGGAAATACCGGATGCCCTTTGCCTGGGCTCCCATAAGCTTAGCAAGTTTCTTCAATGTCTCTACCCTCGACAGGGAGGTAACTGATGTGGAGTCCACGGTTGGTAAGCTTTTCAACTGTGGTGTGAAGGGAAGGGGTCCCCAATGTACCAACTCTGAGGTTAGCTACTGATTGGTGGGGGGTTGGGGGTGCAGTAAGGTGGGGGGGGGTGGGCAGGAAGAAGTAGGTGAATAGAATGAAACATGATTAAGACTGGAATACAAATGCTTGATTGGACAATGATCCCCAAGACAATTACAATGAACTTTGTGGAGTTTAAATATAGTAAGATTTTTGGTTGGAATTTTCTGTACAGTTTGACACTTTAAAGAGTTAATTTTCAGTGGCCATCTCTTCTTAAAAGTAAAATTCTTGAAAATAACAAGAAAATATGATAATATAATAATATAGTTTGTAGTGTGTTCAACAAAGGCACCATGGTTGGCTCCTAAATATAAGAAAAGCAAGGGCTTCAAAATGAAAAACTCTGGTTTCTAGCAAAATTTCCAGTTCCTTAAAGTTTATTTTGCCAAGGGCAAGTGAAAAATGTGGATGCCAAAAGAATATTTAGTTACTGTTCTGATTTATTTAGCATATTTCTCTTTTCCATTACCTAACCCTTGATCTGAGTTATTAATTCCCTCAACAGTTTGGGTATGGAACTATCCAAGAGGGTTACAGAGTTTGCAAGAATATCACCCCTCACCTGTGGCAGAGTTTCTGTTTTTTAAAATGTCTTTGTATCCAGCAAATATTTATGTCTCCAGTCACATTTCTTGGGAAGTTTTTCATGCATTCCTTAGCTCTGCCACTTCTGAAATGTTGCCTTTACCAGAGGAGTGGAGGAAAAGGTATTTTGTTATTGCTGCTGCTATCCTGGAGTTATTGATGCATAATTACCAGTCAGAACTCCCGGGTTATTGCTGATTTATCAAAAACAAATCTCAGGGCTTCCCTGGTGGCGCAGTGGTTGAGAGTCCGCCTGCCGACGCAGGGGACACGGGTTCGTGCTCCGATCCGGGAAGATCCCACGTGCCGCGGAGCGGCTGGGCCCGTGAGCCATGGCTGCTGAGCCTGCGCGTCCGGAGCCTGTGTTCCGCAACGGGAGAGGCTGCAACAGTGAGAGGCCCGCGTACCGCAAAAAAAGAAAAAAATCTCATTTTAGTGCATCCCAACATTCACACCACAATATGTGTGTGTGGGTTTTTTTAAATGCTAATTTCTATGTAGACCCAGGTAGCCTTATTTGAAAGAGTTCTGCATAGAGCTTAAAGGACACATAAACTAGGTAGTTAAGGCATAGAGCTTGCTGGGTCCTCAGTCATCTCTGGGTCAAGGAGAAATTAACCTGACTACAGAGGCTGATTTTTAAGAAGCAACCAAAAGATGTCGTGTATTATACTGAGGCAGCATGACAAGTTTAGGTGGTTCAGTGGTAGCAGGAAGTTCCAGTTCAGCATTATGACAAGAATTAAGGGTAAGAGAATGTTCAAAGACAGGGTTGAAATATCACAGTTCTGTGCAATTTGACCATTCACTACAGAACCCCTGAGTTTTGCAGTATAAAAGTAACAAAATCCTCACCTAAATCTCAAACGGGGTAGGAAATAACTAAGCAGAGTATCAGGGTTCAGGTTTGGGTGTGACTCAGTTCTAATTACCATTAGGCAGGTTGGCCAAGGCAGAAACTCAGTTCTGCTGCCTGGTCCACACAGCAAGAGCAGAAGAAAGCTCAGATCCAGGATGGACTCAGGCTGACCTGTACGTAGCATGTTCGGGCCAGAATCCCAAATGCCTGCAGGGGCATTTGAGTACATGCCTCTCCCAATGGAATGTAAATATAAAAATAAAACAAAACTAAACGCTGTTGACTAAATAAAGCTTATTATTTAGCCAGACCCTGCTCTGGCTGCAGTTCTGGACTCCTCCTGCTCCTTGATCGCCACGTGGGAGGGCACTGTGGTTGCTCCTGGGCTCTCACTATGATCAGAGGAGGATTAGGGGCTCCAACGGGGGGTCTAAGAACAGGGATGGGGAGGCAAATTGTCATGCAAAACAAGAATGGCCGTGTTCAGTGTTCTCCTTCAGTGCGCTTCAACATATCCTACATACGGTAAAGTTAATAACTGCTATATATTCAAACAGAAAGGCAAACTTTAGAATGACAATTGTTTTCCTTAAAGGGAAAGGCTCTGTGAGTGAGCGGAAAACTTTGTCCCAATCTCGAAGACTTTCTGAAAGAGCCTTCTCCTTGGAGGAAAATGGGGTTGGATCCAACTTCAAGACCTTGACCATTAACAGCTTTTTCAAGCAGGTATCTCTTCCTGTTACAGTGTGTCTGGCTTTGTCCCCTCACAATGGCATGAGTGCTGGAGCCCAGAGGGGGAGTGTATGTAGTGACTAAGAGAACAAGTTAGTCGACCTCACCGAGCCTCGGTTTCATCATCTACAAAACAGGGATCATGACACTTGCTTGATGTGGCTTTTGGGAGGGTTCGATGACACGAGACGTGTAAAGCTCTTCTCAGAGTGCCTGGGATATGACAAGTGCTAAGTGAACGTTAGCCCTTTTAATTGAGAGAAGGACTGGTTCCCATTAACACAAACTATCCTATTTGAACTATCATGGCCAATTCATTTATTAGGCTATGAAAACAGTCTGGCTAAAATATCCACTTCCCCTTTGGCCTGGGGTTTCTTGGCCTAGGTGTTGTCCATCTCACCCGTTTTCCACGTGCGGGCTTTCCAGAGCTGCCTACTTCCTCACAGGGTGTGACAGTTACAGACAGTGCTCTTTATTAGCTCAGAAATCATTGAGACTACTTAGAGAATGAAGAATTTCCTAGCGTAATCAAATTCATAGAGATAGAAGGTGGAATGACAGAAAGTAGAATGGTGGTGGCTAGGGGCTGCAGGAAGGGGGGAATGGGGAGTTGTTTCATGGGTATAGAGTTTCAGTTTTGCAAACTGAAAGCATTCTGGAGATCGTTTGCCCAACAAAGTGAATGTACTTAACACTACTGAACTGTATACTCAAAAATGGTTAAGATGGTAAATTTTACGTGATATGTGTTTTACTACCAAAAAAACCAACTTGACTTATACTTGGTTTGACACTGTTTTGGAAAATTTTCTGCAGCTCAAGCAGTTCTCATGGGGCATGTCAAGGGGTTATGTTAACAAACTGAAATGCAGAAGAGATCCTAAGGGTTCTGTGTGCTATGCCTCATGATGGAGATGGCAGGGGACTGAAAGGGTTTCTATTTGGGAAATAACTCCTTCCAACTGTATTGCCTTGGGGAGCAAGGCCCTTGACTAAACAAGCCGAAGTTTTCTCATCTGTACTTAGGAATAGGACACACCGATCTCCCTCCCTACCTACCTACCTTCCTTACTGGGCTGCTGTAAGGATCAGAGCTCATGCCCACGTATCCCTCAGCAGCATGCCTGTCCCACATACACGCATGGAGTGTGTGTGCTTAAGCCTTCTTAGTCAAGACAGATGTGAAGAATATGAGGACAGGACAAAGATGCAAAGCTGCTCTCTCCATCTTCGCATCTTTGAAGACAGCTTTTCTTCTGTTTTGTTTCAGGGAGTACACAAGTATCAGTGGGTTTAAGTTATAGGGGGAGGACCTTTTGGCCTGGATTACTAATGGTCAAACAGCCTTCCTCAGGAAGGCAGTAAAGTCCCCGTCTCCAGGAGGACTGAAGAGGCTGAGAGAGTCAGAGTGGTAGAGGAAGAATATTTGACAAGAGGTTGACCAAAAGATTTCAGAGTTGTTGCCTCGTATCTACGAAAGGCACGTTCCAATAATACTTAAAGATAAAAATCTTCTGAGAAATCAATCTTTGGTCCCGACCCCAGGGGTGTATGGTGAATCTACCCTAACCCTGACTTCTCTCTTGGCAGGAGGGAGATCGCCTGAGTGATGAAGACTTATTCAAGTTTTTAGCTGACTACAAAAGATCTTCATCCCTACAGAGAAGAGTCAAGTCAGTTCCAGGTGTGGATGGCTTGTCTTTATCCTCTTTGTTGTGCCAAAGCCATTTATGATTAGACGCATTATTCATGTAACGCTGCAATTTTTTGTCAAGGGAGATGTAGGATTTTGTATTAGGAGTTAAGGTCTGGGTTTTCTTGGCCAACCTGTTAATGTTTTCTATTTTTATTAAAGGACTGATTCTGGAAATAAACATCATGCTTTGTATTTGATTGCTCACTCAGAAAATCAGATAATTGTTTGAAGAGAGGAGCCTCTTATATCATAGTGTATGGAACTCTTAACATGAGAAAAAGTGAAAGCGCAATGCTTTGGTAGAAGGTGAGGGCGCACCCTCCTTATCCTCAGCTTAACAGCCCCTGAGGCACTTCTGCAGCCCCCTGGGGTACCAGGGAACCTAGTTTGAAAACCACCAATTTTTAGTGCTTGTAATGAGAGAAGTTACTGAACTATATACTTATGGTGTGGTAGTTCTGGAAGGGACTTTAAAGATCCTCTAATGTGTTCTTACTCATTTTACAGTTTCTTGCTTTTTAAGTTCTAGACACTAAATCTCAAAAATTGTCATGATATGCTTTTTCTCAAACTGTGGGAAATTAACTGGGTATTCCAAAGTGCTTATACTCACACAACTTATCCTCATTTCCATAAAAGAAATATAGTACAGCAGTCTTTCTTGACTCCCTCATATATAACGTCTTTACTAAGACAGTCCTATTTTCTTTCTTTAGGCTTGCTCAAACTGGAGATTTCTCTGGCTCCAGAGATGACCAGTTGCTGTCTGACTCCTGAAATGCTGCCAGTGAGACCCTTTCCTGAAAACCGGGGACGCCCACACAAAGAGATTTTGGAATTTCCAATCCGAGAAGTGTATGTCCCTCATACTGTGTACAGGTAAGAAACAAAAGCTCTTGGAAAATTATTGAACCAAAAATTTGAGCCTTGTTTGGGTAATGCTTTCATCATCCTTTGACCTATTTTGCTACTTCCTAAGTTTTGGGGAAAATGAAATATGACGTTTACAAAACTATAGATAATTACTTTTTAAGATCAATTTGTTCTCTCTTTTTTTTGTGGTATGCGAGCCTCTCACTATTGTGGCCTCTTCTTTTGGGTATGTGGGACTGAAATGCAAAGAATTTCAGAACTCACCTAATCTAAGTACCTCTACCCGTCACGTTTTCAGATGTAAAAAATTGAGACCCAGACAGGATGAGTGAGTGGTTTGTTGATGTCAAAAATGGCAGTGGGTAAAACAACAAGGTTTTACTGTGTAGCACAGGGAACTATATTCAATATCTTGTAATGAACTATAATGGAAAAGAATCATAGAAAAAGAATGTAGAATCTAAAAAATGGGAACTTATTTACAAAACAGAAGTAGAGTCACAGATGTAGAAAACAAACTTATGGTTAACCAGAGGATTGGGGGAAGGGATAAATCTGGAGATTGGGGTTGACATATACACACTACTATATGTAAAATAGATAGCTAATAAGAGCCTACTGTATAGCACAGTAAACTCTAATCAATACTCTGTAATGGCCTATATGGGAAAAGAATCTTAAAAAAAGAGTGGATCTATGTGTATGTATAACTGATTCAGTTTGCTGTACATCTGAAACTAACACATTGTAAATCAACTCTACTCCAATAAATATTTAAAAAGAAAAAAGTATATAGATATATATACATGTATATATGTATAACCAAATCACTTTGCTGTATACCTGAAACTAACACAATATTGTAAATCAACTATACTTCAATTTTTAAAAATGGCAGTGAGAATTACAACCAACCATTCCTACAGTTAGAAGTGCACCTCTTCCTTTCAAAATTGAAGTACACATGCATTTCCCCCATTTAATCCTTTCTGAAGCAGTTCTTGGTTTTCTCTTCTCATTCCTAAATACAAAGTCAGCCAAGTCTCCCTCCTAGATAAGTAAGCATTCCTAGGATGCAGTAGTTTCCATTCTCCATTCCCTAGAGGGAGATGAAGACATGAAAATGTTTGCTTATGGATGCTGTATATCTTTTTAGAAACCCTATCCTATAATTGGGAAAAAGAATGCTCTTGGTATTGGAATAAACTTGCACCAAATGAATTCTATAGTTATTCAACTTCCCCTAGCTTTTAATCTCCCATGGGAGACATTTACAACTCTCTCTACTCCTTGCTGCAAACATTATCCCTTAATTACATCACAGCGGGACTCAATGCGTTAGTGCACCTACTCGTTCAGAAATGTAGGAGTGCTGAGGAGGACAAGTTTGAACAGATTACTATGGACCCAACTTGGCATCATGAGAAACAGACCCACAAGTGCAAAGTGAATATTCTTTAGCTGTTCTGTACACTGTGGAAATGCCAAGGCCACCCCATTAAAAATCAGGTCTCTTAGGAATGATAGAAGACAATACTTCCCTCCAACTTTGACCTTCTGTCTTCTCTTGGCTCCCAGGCCACCATATTTTATAGCTTGTTTAAGGGAGGAGAGTTGTGGTGAACTTGGTTCAGAATCTTACTATGTGAAAATGTCAAGGAATTGAGAGAACATTTTGTCTAAATTTCTCATGCTGTTGTTAAATTTTCAAGTGTTTTGTCTCCAGGCCTCACATGCTTTGTAGTGGTTTTGATTAGGTTGGTCTGGACAGTAACCCAGTCCTAGACTAATTCTCCCCTTTTCTCCACCACCACTCCCATTTCGCAAAACGGAAGTAGAAGACTCAAGTCAGGTCCGAACCCCAGGTCAAATTGGGAAGCTGACTCAGTTTACCCTTGGTGACCTCATCTTCTCATTTTTGTCAAAACTTGTAACCTCTTGACTTTTCTGTCCTCTCCTCTCCAAATCAAAGTCTCCTTTCAAGCAAAGGTCTCTAAACCTCTTTACATTATGGTACCAATAACAGGTGAGGTCTAAAGTCTTATCTCTCCCAAGAATATTATTTCAGTAGGGACAGCAGTTCCTGTTTCTTTTAGAAAAGTTTTCCTTTGACTGAGTTGAATTCTGGACATCATTCTCAGGGTTTGGCATGTAGGGTAACTTTTCACGTTGACCTTGCTATTTCCATGTCTCTAATTCTGGCTGTATCCCTTTAAGGAAATCAAATAAATGAAAATTAAGATTTACAGAGCAGATAAATTTAGGGATAATTCTTTGCTTGATAGCAGACTCACCTCATAAATTTGAAATATGGCTTGACGTAATAAATTGATCTACCTGGAACTTGTGGAGAACATATCTATTGGGCCAAGCAAGGAATACCTACAGTGACAAAGCCAGGGTTCAGATTTCCAATTTGTGTATCTTTCACATAAACTTCAGAGCTCCCTTGAGTGGAGGGAACTATTACATGGACGAATGGCAGGTGTTTTCTGGCCTTGAGTGTCAGTTGTGGCCATTGTCATGCTTTACAGGATTGTCATATGGGTGGGGTTTCAGTTTAATACCATATGAATAGCACTCAGGTTCTTCATCTCTCTTAAAGAGCAGCTGCTGTGGAGCCTCAGATCAAATTGGCCTGGGATAGGCTGAGCTGCCTTCCTGCCCTCAGTCTCTCCGTCCTCCTTGCCCCTTCAGGTGCCCTCAGTTGGGGTCACTGTGTTGCCCACAGGGGCACCATTCATACTCTGTTCTCTGTGGATGCTGCCTGATGCCTCTACCTTAATTCAGCTCACTTTGAGGAGTGATCTAGATCGGTTATAAAAGAACTGGGCCTGGCTGAGGAAGTATCCCCATGAACCCATGAGAGTGTTGGTCACTCATAAGACAAACACTCACTTTGAGGGAAGAGACGAACTTCTAGAGCCAGAAGTACTCATTCTAGGAATGGCGAGCATCTCCCCAACCAGGGGCTTGGGTCTCTGCAGTGCTGTTGGCAGCCTCTGTGTGTGAGAGGCAGGGGGTCAGACAAGTACACCGAAGCAGACCCAGGCAAGAGCTATTTCAAAATCACAAGCAGGAGGACGGTCATTCCGAAAGCGGAGCAGAACAGCTGGAAAAATTAGGTCGATAAACAGGATTATCCGACTCTGAGTATGGCATTCTTTTCTCCATGCACAGATTAAAAAAATACTGGTTGTTAGTCCAAGAACACGTTTGAACCAACTCCTGGCTGATTTTCCATGTGGCCCAGCAGCTGGTAATGGAGACTCCAGCTGCCTTCTGGTGGGGGCAGAATGAAAACAATGCGGCCTGGGGCCAAGGCCCAGCGAGACCTTTAAGGGCGTTTTATCCTGTGGCAGTTACTGGAGTTTGCCCGGAGATCACAGGCGCTGAGGTTGTAATGAGCTTGTTAAGCTCCTTGCCGTCCCTGTAACTGGTGATTACATTAGAGAGATCCACATAAAGTGCGTTTTCATCTCTCATCCCAGCCCCCAATAGCCTCTGAGGTCATTTTATCCAATTATCAGACTCGCCGTGGACGACTGTGCTTGCCATGAACAAGCATATCACTTAGAACATGATTTCTTTGATGGATAATTAGCTGTTTTCAGGCTGCCTCCTATTTAGCTGAATGTTCTCAGACCAGAAGTCTGCATTCTGGTCTGACAGGGAGGTGCCTTTCGTATCACAATGGCGTCTTGAGGAACACTGCCTGGCTTGCATCCTACAGGGGCAGAAAGCACGGCACAGGATAAATGTGCAAGCTGGTCTTGAATGACTGTCTGGAAGTTATAATTTAGTGAATAGCATTTCTAAGGAATAAACCAGAAATAATTCTGGGTGACGTGTTTAGGAAGGAGTCAGGGCATGGAGAATGGAAGGTATCCTTGAGAGGAACTTTCTTTTGTCCATTCTGAGCCCAGTTGTCTCTCCATCCAGAGTGGATCTGTTCAGTGTTGGGAGTGGGATGGGGGAGGGGAAGAAGGGTAGTGTGCCTCAGAGTTCATTGCAGAGCTTTGTAAAAATGCAAGGGTCCAGTCCTACCTGGAGACTCCCATTCAGGAGGCCTGGGGTAGGGTCTTAAGGGTACAACACGCTTCTTTGAGGATCAAAGCCTCTCCCTCCCTTTCATGGTCCCTCTTAATGAGTTCCTCTACTCATTGGAGTCATCCAAAGTCCACAGTGACGCAAGCCGCGGGAAACTCAGGGGAAAGAGCCTTGCGACTTAATCCCTCTGACCTGGAAAGCAATCCTATCGTATGCCAGGATACCAGGTGAAATGGATACGGCGAAGAGCAAGTATTCAATACTTGTCTATCAGGAATCTACAACACCCAGAAAACTTCTCCATGTGAGGACGATGTTTTTTTAATGGCGTAATGCTCCTCAATGCTGTTAGTACTCCAGGCTTGTTGCTAATTAATGGTCAGTAGTTTATGATGTGATTGACCCTGGTCTAAATCACCACAAACAATGCCTTACTTAAATAACTATTCCAGATAATAACTCCCCATTCTTATTTGTTTCTTTGGTTGTTTGAATTTTATTTATTTTGGAATAGGTATCCTATTCTAATATTTCAATATTTTAAAAGTACGTTAAGTGCACGGTGAAAATTCTCTCTACCATGCCTGACCTCCAACTGTAGATTCCCTTCCTTGGAGACAGTCTTAAAATATATATATATTTACACACACACACACATACATACATACATACATACATACATACATACATGCATGCGTTTTATTTTCTTCATTTTATTCTACAAATATTGAGTGCCTGCAACATGCCAGGCCCTTTTCTAGACACTGGAGAAATACTAGTGAACAAAACAGATGAAAGTCATGTATATTTCACAGCTCAATCCTGTTTTTGACAATTGGAAACAGCCATTTTTTTCAGTTTCTTGTTTATCCTTCCAGAAATAAACTATGTTTGTACAAACCAGTACAACCTTGCACTTTTCCTTTCAGAGTGCAAGTATAGCATAATCCTCACACTGTTCTGCCTTTGATTTCTCACTGAACACTATGTTATGGAGAGCATTTCTATATGAATACAGAGTGGCCTTGTGCTTTTTTACACCTGCACTGAATCTCATTATATGGCTGTATCATAATTCATTTAACCCCAGACTAATGAGCATCTAAGATGTTGCCAATCTTTTAACATTACGAATGATGTTAAAATGAAGAATCTCATATAACCTTTCACACATGTACAAGCATGTGGTATAAATTCCTACTTTTCACCCTTTAAAGGAGTGTTTAAATAACTGTTGTAAGTATAAGACAGCCCTGAAGCTCAGTCATTGGTCTTCCTAGACTCAGTGAGCAGTTGTTTGTGGAACATGAAGCTTATTATAAACAAACACTTTATTTAGGAATAGCAATGACAGCCCAGGCAAAATCTAATCATTTAAATTGGCTGAGTAATGGAGACAAAGGCAAAGTGAATTCCTGGTGCCAAAATTACCCAGATAATTAAGCTCCTGTACTTGACTTTGCTCTGGCAAGTTGGCCTCAATAATAAATCAGGAACACAATCCTCACTTTCCTCCAAAATTCAGTCATCCTTCCTCTTTTTAGAAGAATGAAAAAACTCAGGAGGGAGCAAGTTACCTAAGACTTCTTAGCAGCAAGGGCAGGTTTTGCGGAGCTCCCCTTCCAGTACAACATTTAGCCACTTGAGGGCACAATTTGCTCATTTTCTAGATTCAGAAGCAGCTAGGTACCTTTCCATTTCTAAGCAGATGGAGTCGTGATTTATTAAAGGCAAACATGCATTGTATTCTTTTGGCCTTGAAGTGCAGGACCAAGAAAAACTGGGAAAGTATTCCAGTGTCCCAAGAGATCACTGTGGGCACTTTTTGCAAAGGATTTTCTTTTACCCTGTCAGCTTCTGCCTTCTTTCATCAGTTAAGTCAGGAACTTAGAAATCTGTCACTTTGTTGAAAGATGTGGTGGAGAGGAGGATGGAGAAATGTATCCTGTGGTCTAGAGAGACAGCAAAATCTCGTTTTGGGGGTGTATTGCTCACTATACATTTTTACACATTCACCAAACCTGCCTCAAATACAAAAGTAAAAGAATGTGGTTTGGCAGTAATGAAATAGTGTTAAGGAGGTTCTGTGTACATTAAGTACAAGTCACAACCCCTCACTAGTCTCTATTTTATACTCATTCCCTTTGAGTCCATCATGCTTTAGTGTTACTGCCTGTAAACAACTGTCCTAAGCAAAAATCCTGCTCTGTCCACATATTGGGGGTGAATGTCATTTTTTTCCCCAGAGGTCCTTTACGTAGATTTCAGCAGTAATGTTCCTGAAGCATCCTGTTTTTACATGGGGTGGGACTGTAAGGTTGGTGGGGGCAGAAGCAATAGAGAAATGGTAATGAAAATGCGGCAAATCTGGGCCTGCATTTGATGATGATGATGAATAGTTTGCCTAGATTAGAAGGAGCTTCCTAACATTCAAAAAGCCTTCTTTCTTTGACTTCTCTACTTCTGTTAGTTTTTTAAATTGTTATTTTAAAATTAGTTCTTTGAAGTGGCTTTGTCTTCTGATGAGATATCCTTCGGGGAATTGTTCCCTCTTATTTCTTTGACCATTTAGGGGGAAAAAAATCTTCTCTGCTTTTTAGCTTCTCATTCTTTGTTCTGACTTTACGGTATACTTTAAAGATCCAGTCTTCCCATGAAGTGTTTGGCCATCTCTAAAGGAGAGGTGTTTTAATAACTCTCCAGTAATGGGTGTCCTGTGGTTTTAAGGACTCAGATACGCTGCGCTTTGCCCCTCTCTGCTGAAGTCAGAATGCCCTGGGTCGAAATATTAGGTGCTGTGTCAGTCTTCCCAGGGCAAAAGTGGGTTTTGGGGTGAGGACAATGCAGGCTAGCCCAACAGCACAAAGTAAAATAGGACTAGGAGTGTGGGGGGTGGGGGGACTGAGGTTTGACTCAGTGGGACTGAGGTTTGACTCAGTGTAAGAAGGTAATTTTTAAAAAGCCATGGCTTATCAGTCACATATCATGTACCTTTTATAATTAAAAAATGAATTTCATTTATCCACTGGCCTAAACTATAACTTCCCAAACTGTGCTGTTCCACCTCACTTGTTTAATGTTCTTTGTTTGACAACCTTCAAAATGTAAGCTGAGGGCTTCCCTGGTGGCGCAGTGGTCGAGAGTCCGCCTGCCGATGCGGGGGACACGGGTTTGTGCCCCGGTCCGGGAAGATCCCACATGCCGCGGAGCAGCTGGGCCCGTGAGCCATGGCCGCTGAGCCTGCGCCTCCAGAGCCTATGCTCCGCAACGGGAGAGGCCACAACAGTAAGAGGCCCGCGTAGCGCAAAAAAAAAAAAAAAAAGAAAAGAAATGTAAACTGAGATCCATGCAGTGGTTCAGAAATAGAAATATTACAGTTTAATAAAGATAAAAGTAGAGGAGCTCAATTTAATGGCTCATTTTGATGATTTAAAAGAGATTTCATGCCTAGACTAATAATTATATATTTAGCAATAAGAACATCTCAAAGCCCATTTCTCATCTTTTCCTGGAGGTACATTTTTTAATTTTTATTTATTAATTTATTTAAAGGGAATACGCTTTTTTATTGAAGTATAGGTGATTTATATATTATATTAGTTTCAGGCTCTGGGCACAAGAGTCCAGAGAGAGATACACTTCTTTTATATGCTCTCTAATGTCTTCTCCCAGAGTTGAGTTGAAACGAAACCAACTCTAGCACGAAAATCCAAAATCCCTATCCCAGCCAGCAGCCAACAAAGAGCTGCCTCTGTGTGTTTCTAGGTCAGGGAGAAGTAAAGTCCATAACAATGACTGTTACTCAACCTTCCAAATGGTCTGGGGATGGCACAGACCCTTGTGGACTTGTCACTCTGGTGTGAGTGTGGGCAGCGAGAACTCTTCCCTCTCCTCCTTCCTCACCCTCTGTCATAGAGCAGGATACCTGTCCTTTGTTTGTTTTTTTGTTTTTGGCCAACGTTACAGCACCCGGGATCTTAGTTCCCCGACCAGGGATAGAACCCACGCCCCCTGCAGTGGAAGCACAGAGTCCTAACCACTGGACCACCAGGGAAGTCCCAGATACCTGTCCTTTGAAAATCTCACCAACTGAGCAATACTTGTCACCCTATGAATAAAGTTCATGCAATCACCTAACGTATTTTTGAGCCCCGACCGTGTGCCAGGCACAATGCTTGGTGCTGAGAGAGACAAAGAGGAGGACTGCCTCTCCTTGGAGGTAAATCCCAGTCTCCTGGAGACACTGGAACCCCTCACAATCACACTGATCTACAGAAAGACACGCATGCAACTTTGTCCTGCGGTCACTTGAGATCTTTGCAGGTTCTCCTGCCTCCAAAACCCAGACAAGCCTTCTCTCTCACCAAGTACCCAAAGCAGGCATATGTTTCTAGAAGTTGTTGGGGACATCTGAACAATTTATTTCTTAGTAGGCCTGCTGTTTCCTCCAATTCCAATATTTTCTTCCCCAACCCGAACCAAGACATCTGCCAATATTAAAATCATCAGGAATGTTAAAGCAAGCATTTTAATCAATGGTATTGATTTATTCATTGGCTGTTTTTTGTTTTTTTTAATGGGTAGGGGACTAGTAAAAATTCTGCCTCAAACCCAAAGAAAAAAGTCAGCTTCAGCAACAGCAAAACTTGGAAATTTTCTGGTATGTGTATGAGTTTTTGTCAGTTGGCAGATTTGTTTTAGGAAACTATTTGCAAAGCCTGGAAAAAATGTGCTCCCTCCGTCTCTCAAAAGAAATGCAGGTTGGTTCGTGTTAGTCCTTCACGTGACAATTCTGCCTGGTGGCCTTTTGAAAAACGTTGCCCAGATTTGGCATCAAAATGGTGTCTTTAAACTTGAATTTTAGGTCTTTCACAAAACCAAATATTTTTGAAATGTTTGAATATTTACCAAGCATATGTTTGGCAAAGCCAAATATGTTGAAATTGTTGTTTTGTTTGGGGGAAACTTTCATTAAAAATTTGATGTTTTAAGGGAGGAAGAAGGTATTTGTGGTCGGTACTTTAAAGCATTCTTCTCCTCTTTTATCTGACCTGTCACAGCCTCTTTAAGAAACATTAATTCAGTGAATAGAATCAAAACTAGAACCAAAGAAAATTTAGTTATTCCTATACTTTTAAATTCTCAAGTTTTTATACTTAGTTGGTGATTGGATGGACTCCATAGAGGCTATTTTGATGTTGAGTATTTTCCTCTAGGTAGTCATGATATTATACTCCTTAGAGCAGGAATAATAACCCTGAGATACAGCTAAGAGGCAGAAATGTTACAAGCTAAAGGATTTTTAAAGGAATCACATGTTTAAATATCAGCAAGTATCTAACATATACTTTTTTAAAATGTATATACTCGTATCAGTTACCTATTGCTGCATAACCAAAACTTTGCAGCATGAAACAACAGTTGTTACCTCACAGATTATGTGGGTTATCCAGGCATGGCTTGGCTGAGTGCCTCTGACTCAGGGCTCTCCAAAGGCTACAGTCAAGATGTCAGCCAAGGCTGGGATCACCCCAAGGGTCAATGAGGGGAGAATTCACTTCCAAGCTCACTCCTGAAGTTGTTGACAGTGTTCAGTTCCTCTTTCGTTGTTAAGCTAAGGGCCTTAGGTCCTCTCTAGCTGTTGGCAAGAGATCCCCTCGAATTCCTTGCTATATTGGTTTCTCTGTAGGGCAGCTCACAACATGGCAACTGGGGTCTTCAGAATAAGCGAGAAAGAGAGAGAGAGAAAGCAAGATAGCAGCCAGGGTCTTTTTGTAACCTAATCTTGCTGTATCCTATTGGGTAGAAATGAGTCACTAGGTCCAGCCCACACTTGAGGGGAGGGAATTACAGAGGGTGAGAACACCAGGAGGCAGGCATCATTGGGAGCCTTAGAAGCTGCTACCGTAGTTCTTAACCAAGCTACCAAAAGTTGGGGCACTCCAGCTGTGTGAATTGGAAGGAGTGTGGGGAGGTGGGAAGGTGAGGGAGGGAGGGTGGATTACTTCCACTGATGCAGAGGACCAGGCTCCTTGTGGACAGTGTTCCCATCAGCCTGGTATATTTTTAGGACAATACACCTCTCCCTAATAGAAAATCAACAGCTTCTTGACAGATCCTCTAAGGTGAGAAGAGTCCGTCCCTGCCCCTGCCTCCAGCCCAGCCCTCCTCACGAACCCACACTCCAAAGAAACAAGCCTACCATGCGGGGGAACATTTTTTTCACCTAGGTTAAAGGAGATTTCCCAAGTTTTCTTAGATTCATAGTAGTAGGAAAAAACCCTAAGCTGTACATATTAAGGAATGGGGTCTTTTATCCCATTGCCCAGCATGTAGCACCTTACCCACCCCACTCCCCCCTTATACCCTATCATAGACTCACCTCGTCTGTTCATCTATATACATATATAAAACCTATATAAATCCTCTGAGTGAAATGCAGAATGTACTTGTGGAAGGGTGAGTTTTATAGGATGTCTGAAATGTATATTGCTAGAGTAGTTCCAATCTCTGCTCATGTAAAATAAAATACATTCTGATTAAATATTTTCTAGTCATCCATAAAAACCCACTGAAAATAGGCTAATAAACCAACTGAGAGCTTGACCTATTTAACAAATATCTGAGCCCTCCCTAAGTCAGAATCACAAAGAATATCCAAATAACTTAGACCTTAAAACCACATCATGGGTTCCATGATGGTAGCTGGGAGTTGAAAGAGCTGCAGTTATGCAGTGAATATTTTGACTGTGTTGTCAGTGTCAAGTTTAAGAAAGTTATAGAAAAAAAATTGTGGAATAAAAAGTCTGGATTTGGGTACTTTTCCAACTTTTCCCCTTACTTTGTCACTCTCCCTGACACCCTAGGCAACTGGGGAATCTTCCTCAAAGCAGTGCCTCATGGTTAACAATTACCAGGTCATCCTTTTTATTTCCTTTCACCACTCACACCTGACAGCCCCTAAATCTAACCTCTTTGTAAGAAGGAAAAAACTGGGTAAACTAATTCTTACTAAGGTGGGAGTGAATGATATATAAACCACTTAATACATTCAATCTGCTAAGTAGAGTTTCAAAAGAATATATGGTAACATGAATATCTTAACTGGTAAAATTTCAGCCAGTTCAACAAAGTATCTTTAAAAAACAACGTTTCAAGCAAGGTTAGAGATTTATTTTTTTCTTGAAGCAGTCAGTTTTCCCCAGCATGTTTCAAATGCTTATGTATTTGTGATTCTTTTCAGTGGGAATCTGATCTAGATAAAGCCTAGGATCATAAACATCCCAACTTTCCCTTTGGGTCTTTTGCTATTGAAAACTAGCTGGACTTTTCCTAAACAAGTAAGTGGGTTTTAAGGAGAGCTAGAGTGCTTTCACTTGTTTCTAAAAGGTAACATCTTCTTTGCCCCAGCTTGAGGTCCTGCATTATTTCATAGGAATGCTGGCCTTTCAAGCTCTCACTTAAGAGGAGCTTTTTATCTATCTCATAAGAAGAAGGGATAGGGATTGATGTAACAGAAAAGGTACTCTGCAAATATAGGAGCTGTGAGCATTTAGTTAGTTCATGTTCAAAGACAGATTCTTAGTACTTATAATAGCTGTCCTATGTAAAGACACCGTATTTGATGTTCAAATTGTAGTTCATCAGTTGAGAAAGCATAGACCATTTTCCCTGCAAAAGTCTTGAAAATGGTGTAATAACAAGTATTAGAGTTTGCTGTTGTTTTTTGTTTTTCTCTCTCTCATTTGATTTCTGTTTTTGAGTGCATTATTTTAACATAACAAGACTATGGAGAGAGCATATTGGGTCCCTGTAGTGTTTCTAAACAACATGGTAACATTTTGTCTCTGGCTTCTTAACCGTGTTTGCTTTTTGTGGGGGCAGAGGGTAGAGGTCTGCAATGTTCAGGATACAGTACCAGCATTTATACAAAGCATTGTAGCCTAGCCCACAGAGCACAGAGGTTACTAAGGGTCAAGCTGCTGCTTGCCACAGCATCCCCGGTGCCTCCTTCCATTCTTGTGCCACTTCGCAGGGCAGGCAGCCTTGTGTGGATCCTGACTGGTGTCCTAGAACAGGTCTCACATTCTGTTTTTCTTGCTCTGATTTCTGAAGATGGAATGTTCTCTTCACCCTACATGTTAGGTGTTTTCTTCCCATTTCCGTTTTTCACTGATTCCTTTGTGAGTTTGTGATTTGATCTAACCTTAAGTATTAGAAATAGGAATAAACACAAATAATGGCATGAGACCATGGAACGACAAGACAGGAGGTAGCAAATATTTTATTTTTATGCATTTATTTATAAACATTCCCATTCTAAGAAAAGTATGTGAGGCAGCTTATGGAGATTGTGTAACAAGGAATAAAATTTCTGGGTGAAAGGAAAATAAGGAGAAGGAAATCGGTATAAATCTGGGTAAGGTTAAGGTCCTCTACACTTTCTTACAAAGTCAGCTGCAAATTTGACTTTGAGCTTCCTAGCAACCAAAAACAAAAACAAAACAAAACCAAAAAAACCCCTGAACTACAGGATTCATACATCTGTCAAATTAAAAAACAGACCAGTTCCCTTGGATCAGTGGTTGTCAAACTTGAACGTGCATTTGAATCACCTGGGGTATTGTTAAAACGCATGTTCTGATTCAGCAGGTCTGCAGTGCATCCGAACTTGCTCCCAGGTGATGCTGCTCCTCTCTGGATGGCCTCTGAGTAGCAAAGTCAGCTCATCCAAAAGCATTTACAAAGCATGATCCCACTTAAAATACATAGCCAGGGGACTTCCCTGGTGGCGCAGTGGTTGCGACTCCGCCTGCCGATGCAGGGGACGCGGGTTCGTGACCCGGTCGGGGAGGATCCCATATGCCGCGGAGCGGCTGCGCCCGTGAGCCTATGGCCGCTGAGCCTGCGCGTCCGGAGCCTGTGCTCCGCAGCGGGAGAGGCCACAACAGTGAGAGGCCCGCGTACCGCAAAAAAAAATAAAAAATAAAATATATAGCCACTCTAGGCTTGCAGGTTTCCTATTTCCAGAATATACCAAATAGTAAACTCTGAGATTTCTAACTTCATTTGCACTTGATGTATTTAAAACACCAAAACTTCTGACACTGAGGGACAGTACTCACTCTCATCTTCTCAGTTATTTTAGACTTTGTTATTTTAAACTTAAAAAAAAAAAACTCTTATAGTTTGCTTGGTGAAATCCTTTAGCCCTTGAACAATTTAATAAAAGACCACATCATGATAAAGTTCTGGTGAGTCTGATTGTTGACCAAAGAAACTGTTTACTGTTCTTAGAAGCAGCAAAGGTTATGGGCAGTGGGTCTAGTATAGATTTCAGGGCACCCGCATTTGAATTGCCCTGTGCCATTTGCCAGCTGTGTTACCTTGTGCAAGTTATGCAACCTCTCTGTGCCTCAGTTTTATCATCTGCCTAATGAGGCTAAATAGTAGTACCTGTCATTGGTACGATTAGCTGTTATTAGAATGGTGCCTGCACATGGTAAAAAATAAATATTATTAGCTACTTTTACTATTACATTTAAAATAAATTTTCCTGCAAGTGAAATGTGACTGAAAAATAAAACCACCTCCTCAGCTTCTTATCATGCCTAGGTACCTCAAAATAGTATCTCTAGGTTTGCAATTTTCTTTGGAATGCTTGAGTAAAACACATCAGATAACTATAAGATATTACTGTTATTTGAATTTCATTCTGCTCAAATTGAAGTCTGTTGCTAAAAGGAAGTAAGAGACACCAACCTTTTCCTGTAGTTTTTGAATGAGGGCATCCCGTTCTTACAATTGGTTTTGCTACATTTCTGCTTCTGCGAAGAGTTCATCAGTTCTTTGGTTCTGTCTTTGTAAAAAAGGCTGGAGAGGGAAGGTTTTAAAACACAAGGAAAGAAAAAGAAATTACTTTGAAATTGCCAAAATAGTTAGATTGAGAGTGTTTGTTTAGAAACCTGGAGAGTTTTTTATATAGAAAGCTGTTTCAGTAGTTTTGTATCAGGAGAGGTGGGTACTAATTTACTACCCCATCTACTTCAATCCAGTGCCTCTTGCTAGTGGCCTGCTATTAAACCAACATTTGCATCTCTAGCTATAAGAAAACTAATAAAACAGAAAAACCAGTTTCTCTGGTATTTTATTCTTCCCCTCTCCCATATCAATAGCCAAGTTCCTTTTAAAACCTCCCTAAACCGACTTCCCTGGTGGCACAGTGGTTAAGAATCTGCCTGCCACTGCAGGGGACACGAGTTCGAGCCCTGGTCTGGGAAGATCCCACATGCCGCGGAGCAACTAGGCTCGTGTGCCACAACTACGGAGCCTGTGCTCTAGAGCCTATGCTCTAGAGCCTGCAAGCCACAACTGCTGAGCCCATGCACCACAACTACTGAAGCCCATGCGCCTAAAGCCCGTGCTCTGCAACAAGAGAAGCCACCCAATGAGAAGCCCGCGAACCGCAACGAAGAGTAGCCCCCGCTCGCCACAACTAGAGAAAGCCCGCGCGCAGCAACAAAGACCCAAGGCAGCCAAAAAAATAAATAAATAGATTTTTAAAAAATTAAAAAAAAAACCCTCCCTAAACCCGAAGTACCAGACCACATGTTAACTAAAGCATATTAAGATGCACCCACTTCCTTATTAATTACATATACCCTATGTATAATTTTATAGCAATCTGCAAAGTAGGGGGAAATTTTTTCACCTGTAGGTTAAACTCAATAGAGTTACTGTTGACTAATTGACCAAATGTTGCATTTGGTAAGCATTTAATTTAAAATTCATTAATTTTGATTTTGAGGTTTTACTTTTCATATTTTGGAGCTAATCATTTTTGAGGGTCTCAGGCATTTTTTTTGGAATCCTGATACGTTCATAGATCTTGGGCTCTGTGCCTGTCATCTTGAGAGAAAGAAACAGCTCTGCCTGTAACCCAGGCCCGGCTCAGGGTGGGAAATCATCAAACGCTTGTGAACTTGTAAGGAAATGGATTTCAGTGACGAGATGAAACTGAAGGAGTGCTCCCGCAAAAAGAGCATTTTGCCTTTCTGAGAGGCCATGGGAGAGAGAAAAAGATGGTAGAGCCTGTATCATAAAGACAGAAAGAGAGAAACTGAGGGATACTGAAAGAGACGCAGAGACGCGCACACACACACACACACAGATTAAAGACGGGGTGGGCGAGAGAGGGAGAGCGAGAGAAAGAGAGAGAGAGAAGGAGAGAGAGAACGCCACCAAGAGATATACGAGAGACGTAGATAAATTGAAAGGTGGAGAGAGAAACCCACAGAAATTGATCCATTCTGTAAGTAATATGTTTTAAGTAATATGTTTTAAGATCTCACAGTCCTGCAGACTGTTTAAAGTTGCATTATAAAGTCCACTCAGCTGTTTTACAATTTTGATAGGAAGAGAATCTTCATTTGTGTCATATATTGCAGTTTACTAAGCACTTTTGGAGTATCATTGCATTTGAGACTTAACTCCAACCTTTCTATTACAGGTGAGGAAATTGACTTGTCCACCTTCTATTTGTAGAACGTTTTGCAGTTTTTTAAAGGACATTCTCACCCGATTTCTTACCTGGTGAGGGTCACTAATCATACGTCTCCATACAAGCCCATCTTCCCTGGTATAAAAGAGGCTTAGGTTACAGGCATTACTGATACTCAGAAGACAGTGAAGATAACCCAGGCCACAAGACCTGCAATTCTTTTTTTCTCCTTTTTTTCTTTTTCTTTTTTTTAAACATGTATTTGATATTATTACTTTGTTACAGGTTCTATAGTGAAGTAACAGAAAGAAAACCAAAATTGACACCAATTCTTCTCAAAATCACATGACCTTTTTCATTTCCCCAGATCATCTTTTAGCCCTTATTCTTTATGCATATTCAACTTCTGAATCTTTACGGCCCTTCCGTACAGAATGTTTTATATTCTAAATTTTCACTCCACATTATGCAATGAGTATAAGCCATTTAACTCACTTCAGTCTCACTTTCAAAGAGATACATAAGTAGCACAAGGATCGTCTGACCTGAACAGTTACAGTTGATCCTTTGGCTGTCTTCGGGATTTCCAAGGTCCTGCAATATTCTCAGAGTACAGAAGGCCAGGCTTCTGGCTTTATGGCATGACTGAGTGGTTCTCTATGTACTCCTTGGCAGGTGTGGTAGTGAGTGACACAAATATGTTTTTATTCAAAACATGGTTTAGGTTGGCATTATCAGCCACAGAAGATAGGTATTTGCATCCCAAAGGATTAATCTGTACCACTACTCTTTTTAACCAGGCTTTTGCACAGGAGAAATAAGCCCAACTTGATGCATCTTACCTTGTGGCTTATTTCCCAATCTGTTAAAATCATGGTTAACTCAAATTATCAATAACGATCTACTCACCATGACGGCACCCATTACCCTAGTCAAAGAGAGCCCACCTGCCTTGAACAACAGCTTCCCGCAGCTTCTGCTCTAGCGATTTCAGCTTCTCATTGAAGTTCTCCCTGGGCTTCATCCCTGGAACCAGCCGATGGAGGCCTTCTGTCCTCTTGTCGCCTCTCAAGGCCTCCTTTCATCCTCTCCTGCTGACTGAGTTGTGTTACAAGCTCAGCTAAAGAGGTGTTCAGAGCATCCAGTTGTTTAATCAGGTGGCCAGGATGCTTTTTGCTCTAGCTTACTTGCTCCTTGAGCTCCATTCCGAGCTGGAGAAGCCTCTGGGAGAGAACACTGAACCCGTGACAGGGCAGCTTTTTTATTTTTTTTTTTGGTCAGCAATATTTTTATTAATACGTATACTCACACTTTTTTAAAATTGAAGTATAGTTGATTTACAATATCGAGTTAGTTTCAGGTGTACAGCAATTCAGTTACACCTACACATATATATATATATTATATATATACCTATAAGGGAAAATAATCTGAAATGTATATATACATAATATATATTATATATAATGTATATTATATATATAGTAGTGTTTATATGTTAATCCCAGCCTCCTAATTTATCCCTCCCCCCACCCCCCTATCCTCTTTGGTAACCATAAGTTTGTTTTCTAGGTCTGTGAGTCTCTTTCTGTTTTGGAAATAAGTTCATTTGTATCTTTTTTTTTTTTAGATTCCACATATAAGCGGTATCATGAAATTTATCTTTGTCTGGCTTACTTCACTTAGTATGGTAATCTCTAGATCCATCCATGTTGCTTCAAATCACATTAATTCATTCTTTTTATGGCTGAGTAGTATTCCATTCCATACATACATATATATAAATAAATATATATATATATAATATATATACCCCACATTTTTATCCATTCATCTGTCGATGGACATTTAGGTTGCTTCCATGTCTTGGCTATTGTAAATAGTGCTGCATTGAACATTGGGGTGCATGTATCTTTTTTTTTTTTTTTTTGCGGTACAGGGGCCTCTCACTGTTGTGGCCTCTCCCGTTGCGGAGCACAGGCTCCGGACGCGCAGGCTCAGTGGCCATGGTTCACGGGCCCAGCCACTCCGGCATGTGGGATCCTCCCGGACCGGGGCACGAACCCACGTCCCCTGCATCTGCAGGCGGACTCTCAAGCACTGCGCCACCAGGGAAGACCGCATGTATCTTTTTGAAGTATGGTTTTCTCCAGATACTTGCCCAGGAGTGGGATTGCAGGATCATATGATAGCTCTCTTTTTAGATTTTTAAAGAATTTCCATGGTGTTCTCTACAGTGGCTATACCAATTTACATTCCTACCAACAGTATAGGAGGGTTCCTTTTTCTCCACACCCCTTCCAGCATTTGTTATTTGTCAATTTTTGATGATGGCCATTCTGACCGGGGTGAGGTGATACCTCATTGTAGTTTTGATTTGCATTTCCCTAATAATTAGCGACTTGGAGCATCTTTTCATAGGCCTGTTGGCCAGGTGTATGTCTTCTTTGGAGAAGTGTCTATTTAGATCTTCTGCCCATTTTTTGATTGGGTTGTTTGTTTTTTTTGATGTTGAGTTGTATGAGCTGTTTGTATATTTTGGAGATAATTCCCTTGTCAGTTGTATTGTTTGCAAAGATTTTCTTCCATTCTGTAGGTTGTCTTTCTGTTTTGTAGGGCAGCTTTTCTCTTTGTTTCCTTGCAGTGGATAAAGAATAGGCTAAACTGAGGAGAAGCCAAACTGATGTTTTTGGCATTGTGGCTTTGAAAGATTTCAAGGTCCCTTGAGTTAACCTGTTTTCAGCAAAAGAAGGAGAGGATAGTCCCAAGACAGTAAAGAGCAGAGAGAGCTTGGTCAACAATTGGATCTAATAATGACCAAATTCTACAAGTTAACCTCTAACTTCCTGGAGCTGCTCAATCCCAGCAGTTTAAAAATAAGTTGAGGGGCTGTTGCTGAATCAGTGGAAAGAATTTAAAATTTCTAAAATAATTTTTAATCAAGAGAAGCCATCTGAAGTGGCTTTGGAAAGAAAATTGTTTATGAATACCAAACGTCCTGTTCAATGTTGTGATGCATATGACTGAAGAGAAGCATTTTTGCCTGTATTTGGGGAAAGGTGAGATTATACTAAATGAACCGCACTTACACTGGACCTGTAGTTACCGGAGAAACTTTCAAAATAACTTTGCTTTACAAGGGATTCCTATTTCAGTTACGGGTGAGCTTCTCAAAAATCATTAGATAATATAATTCTTAGGATTTTTCTAGCTAATATGACACTTAATTTACCATCTATAAAACGTATGAGGCTGTTTCTCAGTTTGTTGATCATTACTCTTATCTGGTTGAGCCTGTGTGTATCACTGATCCTGCAGGTAGATCTTCCCTTCCAAGAGAAAACACTATTATTTTCTTATATTCATTTCTTAAAAATCATACAGATTTAACAAAACCTATCTCTTGGCATTCTTGCCAGTAAGAACTATGATGATCCTTGGGAAATGCATCTCCTTAAAAAAATTCTTAAGCAAAGTCATTTAATGTCTCTGGGAGCCGGCTTGTGGCCTGCAAAAAGGGATGTTGGACTAAATTCTTTGATGTTTCCTTCCTGCTCTGTACTGTGTGGAAAGTGCATTCAGTACGGGCAGAACACTGTATGCCCGTGGTGATGATGTTTGAATATAGGGGGTCAGCAAAGCCTTTGGAAGCCGTGTGCAAAATTGTTGACCGGTGTTGGGGAGTGTGGGATAAGTCGGTGGTGCCCATGTGTTGGGATGTAGGAGAGGAGTGTGGTGACAGCTGACTTGCTTATCCATTCTGGCAGGGCTGCTACCATTGTGATCTACACAGACCCTTTCATCTGGCTACTTCAAAGCATTTTTACAAACTGTAGCTCATTATTTCTTCAAGCACAGCATAAAGAAAGGTTGACTGGTGTCTTTTCAATTAACTCAAAGATGAAGAAACTGAACTATATAGAACTAAAAGGGATTCTCCCAGAAGTATACTGCATTGCAGAGGGGCAAGATAGAGAAAGTGTTCATCCCAGCTTCATAACTGACAAAAAAGCAAAAAATCTTAGTGCTTATTTTTGGAGACTGTGTACATTATGGTACCCTCATAATATGGAAGATCATGCAGCCATTATACTCCCCTCTCTGCATGCAGCCTCTCTCATGCAGAGAGGGGAGTATACCCCACACAGATCCCCGCATCCCAACCGTGAACTGCCTTCTGCCATTGTTGCTACGTCCATGGCCTCTCCTGACAGCATCAGAGGTTCAACTCTATCTGCCTACCTTGAGACTGGGGTCCCTCAGTGTGACAGAGAAAGATTTGGAAAGCGGCACTGAGACATCCATGTTGTAGAGTCAGAACAGCACTGAACTGGACGCTGTGCCCAGCTGGTGGCTAATTCACGGAGTGAACTGTTACTT
The DNA here is from genome assembly GCF_964374135.1 of Grampus griseus. Classification (NCBI taxonomy): domain Eukaryota; kingdom Metazoa; phylum Chordata; class Mammalia; order Artiodactyla; family Delphinidae; genus Grampus; species Grampus griseus. Next base: position 50,960,915 of record NC_139000.1, read on the forward strand.
CACCTCTCAGGGCCTCAGTTTCTCATCTGCATGACCATCAGATGCAGGTCCACTAGGCCATTCATTGGGACTTGTCCAGGGTTTTGGTTAGTGTTGTCACTCTTGATATTAGTGTTGTCACTCTTGATATTGTTGTAGCAAGGAAGATCCATGGGGTAAATTCATGGATTTATGCAAATACTGGTCCAGAAAGACCATTTGTGTACACGCACGCACATACACACATGCACACACACAGGATGGAGGATCATTCTGGTTATGACAATGCAGAGGTTAGAGTTGGTCAGCCTAGTCTTTCTCTTTTGGTTTTTCAGTTACTGACTGCCCCAGACTTCATAAATCAGACTTTAAAATTTTTCTTCTCCTCCCTCGTACTTGAGTATTGACTTTTTACCCTTTTCCAATGGAACAAACCTTACATATGAGTATGAACCCAGTAGGTGGCACTGACTACATCTATTAAAGACAGGAAATTTGCCAGGTGTAGTTGTATAGATCCATAATGCAAAATTCACATGTATAGCTCAGTGGTTCTCAGATGGGGGTGACTTTGCCCCACCTGGGGACATCTGGCAATATCTGGAGGCATTTTTAGTTGTCACAGCTGAGTAGGGGGGAGATACTACTAACATCTAGTGGGTAGAGGCCAGGGATGCTGCTGAACAGCCTACAGTGCACAGGACGGCCCCTCAACAAAGAACTGTCCAGTCCAAAATGTCAATAGTGCTGAGGCTGAAACCCTGGTATCAATTAATATGCAAATCCTTGTAAAGTATTATGAGAGCCTATATTCACAGAGGGAAAATCTGGTCACCTGGCCCTCCTTCTTGGTCACTGCTCTCCTGGTGTCTAGGTCACACAAAGGCTGTTTTGTCCTCTTGAAGCCTTTGGGGAGAATGTGTTACCTAGGAGTTAGAATAGTGGACCAAGGGTGAGGAAGACAAGACATTTTCCCAGAGAACGTGACACAGTTGAGTCAGCCTTTGGTGTACTGTTGACACTCAACTGTTAATAAGATCCAGAGAATTAAGGCAAGCTTGCCTCTGAGAGATGTCATGAATAACATAGTCTGAAAAGGCCATTCTTATTCTTTTGTTTAATGGCAGTCTTATCTGAGGGGATGTAACTTAGATAAGGTTAAGAGCATGGCTCTGGAACCAGAGTGCCTGACTTTAATTCTTGATTGCCATTCACTAACTGTATGTCATTTTTTCCCTCATTTGTGATGTGGGGATGATGCCATCAAAATAGTATCTACCTATAGAATAATTATGAGAATTAAACTAATAAATATGAAGTATTTGAAACATTGCCCAACTTAGGATAAGTACCTTATAAATATTAGTATCACTATTGTTTCTTTAAGTCAGGAATATGATTCAAAGTATATACATTCATTCTTTTATTCAACAAGTATGTTTTTTTTAGCACCTACTATGTCCCAGGCACTGTTCTAGCTGCTGAAGATATATCAGTGAATCAAAAACATCAGATAAAAATCCCTGCCTTCATGGAGCTTACCTTTTAGTGGATTATAGTAGTAATGATGCAAACAGAAAGAAAAAATATACAAAATTATAGTCAGCCTGGTACTTGTCCTATAGTTTTTGAATGGATGGATATATTATTCATAGTTTTGTATTATGTTACGTAGCTAATTGGGCTTGGAAGTTTGAACTGTCATCTTATGTAAGAAAAGAAAGTTAGGGACTTCCCTGGTGGTCCAGTGGTAAAGAATCTGCCTTCCAATGCAGGGGACGCAGGTTCGATCCCCGGTCGGGGAACTAAGATCCCACATGACGTGGGACACAGCCCGCGTGACACAACTACTGAGCCCGTGCGCCTCAACTAGAGATAGAAAATCTGCACGCCACAACTAGAGAGAAGCCCGTGCGCCGCGACAAAGAGCTGGCACGTCACAACAGAAGATCCCGCATGCCACAACTAAGACCCAAGGCAGCTGAAAAAAGAAAGTTAAACCAATACAGAAAATCATGCCAATAAAAAATGGAAACTACTGGGACTTCCGTGGTGGTCCACTGGTTAAGACTCTGCGCTCCCACTGCAGGGGGTGCAGGTTCAATCCCTGGTCGGGGAACTAAGATCCTGCATGCCGCACAGCGTGGCCAAACTAAGATTAAAAAAAAAAAAAATTGAACTACTACATAACATTAGAAAGGAGAAAGAGGAGAACTGAAATTAGGCCACTGTCTATGGCCGTGAGTTTTGTTTAAAATGAACTGAACGTTTTGCCTTCTTATCTTTGTATCAGACATATAGTTACCGCTAGGCAGATTTGCGCATTCCAAGACATTCCGAGACTTTCTCAGCTGCAGCAGGCACCTCTGTCTGTGTAGCAAAACAGAGAACAATGTTGGTTATTATCAGATCACTGCAGCTGAAGAGGAAGAATCAACAGTAACTCACTCTCCAAAAGTAATTCGCTTCTGAAAGGAAAAACTCCTTCAGAACTGTCATCTCATGAGTGTAGGCTTTAGCATTCCCTGAAGAACTTGGTTAAAAGAAACTCTAGACCTTACTGATTGGTTCCTCATCTTTTGTTTTCCAGAAACCTTCTCTATGTCTACCCACAGAGGCTGAACTTTGCTAACAAACTAGCATCTGCCCGGAACATCACAATCAAGATCCAGTTTATGTGTGGAGAGGATGCCAGCAATGCTATGCCGGTAATGAGGGAAATAAACATTTGCCTCGAACCAGGGTGGGCTGAACTTCCCTTGCTGGTTCACACAGACAAAATCAAGGGCTGATCAGCGTCGAGTGTGTGTGTTGATTCAGGCCAGTACCACTGATCACGTGCAGGGGCCTCTGTGGCTGGTCCAGTATTGCTCCCAGGATGCTGATGGGGAAGCAGGGTCAGCCTAAATCGAAAGTCTCTTTCCCAACTTATGCCACAGTGAGCTGGGAAATTTAGAAATGCAGATCATTTTAGAAGACTGAAAAATATCATGAATTCTTTCCTTGCCACCCTAACAGCATAAGAAGTAGAAAGACAGGCCCAAGGTGTCAGCCATGCTTGCTGTACTTTCAGATGTGCACTGCGGTACACATCTACCTAAGCCCCAGTCCACATCTAAAGATAAATATAATAGAAAGTACTGCCTAGTCATAATAAACATACACCATCTCAACACCTTCTAGGAATGGATCTTCATCCTGAGGTAAAATGTAAATCAAATAATAAATACATAATGCAGTGTTCCCTAAGGAACCCAAGATGCCAGAATTTGTATTTTTTTAACCGTCTGCCAACAAACGAGATGGTGGTTAGCTATTACTATTTTATTTAAGGTGTAGAATTCAGTTAATATACCTTTCTACTGAAGTCACTTTTTTCCGGTGCTTCCATTCTTCAAATATCCACTTTTTTTAAAAAACCATCTTTTTAATGTCCCACCTACCTTCCCAATGCAAGGCATCCTTTTGCAATGGTTGTGGGAAAGAAATCCTAGAGGAAGACTCCCCTGGTTCTCCCCACTCTCACCCCTGGCAAATCCATCAGGGCTGCCAGGTACAGCTGTGGTAGCCAAGGTCCCCAGCCAGGGATGAGTCGGGGCCAGACTCCAGCCTGTTCACCGCTCACCAAGCCCTGGGACCTGGCATGGGCATTAGTGCATCTAGTAGGAAGGGCTCTTTTTTAATTTACCCAGAGGTGAGTCCACGTGTGAAGTCATGTGCCTTTAGGGCTGACCCAGGCCCAAAGAGGTGTCTTCTTCTAAACACCATAAACGTGTGGCCAGTGATGGTCCTGATGACCCAAGTGACCCGGCAAAAGAGCCTCGACCAGGGATCTCTCACAGAGGGCACAACTCTGTAACGTTGCCCTGTAGTATAGACCTCTGGGGAAGAGGCGGATCTAGAGAGCACTGGTTTTCTAGTCTCACAAGCCTATGGCCCTTGGTCACTGATGTAGCCTCTGCGGTCTCCGTTTACCCTTCATAGCCAGTTCTTCTGCATCAGTTGGGCCGCTTATTAATTTACAAAATGCAGCTCTATGAGACCAGAACCTCCTACTGGGCTGATGGTCATTGATTTGATTTAACCAAATATCACAGTTAATTTGGCCCTTTCTATACTGGTGAACAGGTCATCTTTGGAAGATCCAATGGGCCTGAATTTCTGCAGGAAGTTTACACGGCTGTGACATACCACAACAAGTAAGTATATTTCAGAGTTCTAAACATATGCCAAGATTGTTTTATTATCTCCTGGCTTTTCTGAATCCCCTAGGTGATTCCTTCTACCAGTATTTATAATTCAGGGACTAAGGGACAGAGGAAATCCATGCCAGTTCCCTGATTCTATGTTGGAGAACCACAAATTTTGCCATTACCTGTGATTGGGAGAAGAACATATCTTCAAGAACCTAATATTGTTTTGAGTTTTCTGGAGCCTTCTACTCTAGTGTGATATAGAGAGGTCTTATGGTGTTCCATAAAGAAAGAAATTTCTTGCCTAGCTTTGAGGTACTGGAGGGGCCAGAAACAAAATCCAGCCCTCCTTGGTCTGTCTCCTTGTCTTCTATCCGTACCTGCACCACTACCTACTTTAAGAAGATTTAAGTTGACCAAAGGAGAAATGAAACACTCATTTTTATGTGGGTAAATTGAGTCAGAGAATAATGTCTAAACTGTTATTCACATTTCCAGGTAGGACATCTGTGGATTTGATTCCGGCCTGATAACCTTGGCCCATTTAAGTATTGAATACTTCTCTGAACCCACCCTCTTGGACTGGAATGAGGATTAAATGAATAATGTATGTGAAGCCCTTAGTAAACCGCCTGGGACATCATAATTCAGTAAAATCAGATTCCCTTTCCTTCCTGCATCCTTCATTTGTTTCCCCCAAATCCTTTGATGAGTGCCGGCTGTGCACCAGTCCCTGTTCTTGGGGTAGAGATAGAAAAGGAGGTCACAGCAGGACTCCAAACCTCATCCTCTGTCCAAATTAAGTTGTTGGATTTTTCCATTGTGTGCAGGGATTTTTTTTTTCTGGCAAAGCTTTTTGTTTGTGAGCAACCTTACATAAGTGAAGTGTATCCAGTGACATAAGCTTGGTCTCAGGACTTTAAGCTTAGGAGGAGACTGATGTAAAATGAAAAGTAAAACACCAAGCAGGCGAATTCTGAGGGGCAAAGGGTCCGTGGTGTTACAATTTACAGTCAGAGAAGCCATCATTCTTGCTAAAAGTTATTTGTGTCTAATGTGCTTTTGAAACAGGTCTCCTGACTTCTATGAAGAAGTGAAAATTAAGCTCCCTGCTAAGCTCACAGTAAATCACCACCTCCTGTTCACCTTCTACCATATCAGCTGTCAGCAGAAGCAAGGAAACTCCGTAGAAAGTCTCCTGGGATATTCAGTGAGTTGTTTTCAACTTGCAGATTCACTCTGCAGTTGTTGGGGCCTCCAAGGTTCCTGCAGAGATAAACAGCTAAATTCTATTCACTTGCTTTTTTCCTGTCAGAAGTAGCAAAATGTGCCAAACCAGATTGCAGCAAAGAGCAGAGATGACTTGACTTAGGAAATGACTATTTCAGGAATGAAAGGTGGTGGGTGAGAGATAGTGAAAGAATACTCTCATTACAATGTCCATTATTTCCAAATTTTATATATATGCTTCACATATAAAAATAGCTCTTTTTTCCCCAAGGGGAAAAAGTTATTTCTTTAAAATATATAAAAGGTAAAATAAGCATTGATGTTTTCCAGATATACACACACATTGGCTATAAAGAAAAACGCTACTACTTTGGCTCCGAAAGCAGTGAGTCATTGATATTACCATCTCAGGAGCTCTCAGGGAATTTAAAATCTAAGAACTTGACAGAAATTACTGCCCAAAAGAGCTCTGGTCAATATCTAATCATCATTTAGTTGCATTTGATTATTGTGAGCTAGATAAATTGCCAGAATTATATGCTGTAATAAATCCCATTTTATTCTTTACATCATCTATTTCAGTGGCTGCCAATTCTCTTAAACGAACGTCTTCAAACTGGCTCCTACTGTCTCCCAGTTGCCTTGGAGAAGCTGCCACCCAACTACTCTATGCATTCTGCAGAGGTAACCAGCAAGCTGGCCATCACCTGGTTCCTGTCCAGCCATGGTCTTGGACCACCTTTCCAGAGCCACTTCCCATTCCTTTATACATGATTAAGGATGCTCAGCGTGTTTTGGGGAGCAGTCATCTGTCAGCACAGGGTGTTTTCTGAGAGCACGTTGTTCTGATAGGATGGGAGAAATAACTGGTTTTAAGACCTCATTAATTTAGATTGTCACCAATTCAGAATGTTGGGTAAATACAACCCATACCCAGGCAGCATTACCTTGTATTATCTATAACAAAGGGGTTTACAGAATGGGGTATTTTAAAAAGGAAGGCAGGGCTTCCCTGGTGGCGCAGTGGTTGAGAGTATGCCTGCCGATGCAGAGGACACAGGTTCGTGCCCCGGTCCGGGAAGATCCCACGTGCCGCGGAGCGGCTGGGCCCGTGAGCCATGGCCGCTGAGCCTGCACGTCCAGAGCCTGTGCTCCGCAACGGGAGAGGCCACAGCAGTGAGAGGCCCGCGTACCGCAAAAAAAAAAAAAAAAAAGGCAAATAGAGCTCACCTGTGATAACAACTGCTCTTAGCTCCCATCCTTACAAAAGGTTCCCATGCCAGATTCCACTGGTTTCTCCTCTGGGTCAATTGTCACAGTGCCCAGGTGGATATTGGGGCTTTTATTCCTCTAAAGAGCCCAATGTCAATATTCTTTCTCTCCTCCCGTTCCCTGTCCCACCTTTTTGCCCATACATTCTGCTGCAATCCACTAGTTTAAAGGGAGCCCAGTGAACCCTCCGTTCTGATTGCACCAGCACCAGCGCTCATGCTTCTCAGTCTGGTTGGTGTAGGTTTACATCAATAAGATCTATTTTGAAGCAAATACCAGACATCATATCATTTCATTTATAAATAGTTCAGTATTTTATCTTAAAGGATAAGGGCTCCTTTTTTAACCATCACGATACCATTGTCATACCTTAAAAATTAATAATAGTTCCTTAATACCGTCATATATCCAGTGATCAAATTTCCAATTATCTCATTAATGTCATTTTTTTTTTACAGTTGTTTGTTGCGTATGAGGATCCAAATAAGCTCTATACATTGCTATTGCTTGACATGTCTTTTAAGGCTCTTAATCTATAGGTCCCCCTTCATCTCTTTTGTTTTCCTTGCATATTTCAAGTTGAATTTCCCAGGAATTTGAATTTTGTTCCAAATTTTATAGTCAACTTTTTTCCTACTCTGACTACCCACCCCAACTCCCCAGGCTATTCCATTTTCTATTTCCTTTTTTTTTTTTCCCCCTGGAGAGAGAAGCTTCCTTTGCCCTGGGCCACAGGCATATGCCTGAATTGAGATCAAAACTATTCTCCTCAAAACCACCTAAGTGGTTTTGTGAGTATGTTCACAGATACTCCCCGTTACTTTTTATGATTTGGACACACAGCCCCTTGCTGAAGCCCTCAAAACCACCTTTTCAACATCAGGCTGCACATTCTAATTTCCTAGAACACCCAGTAAACACACCTGGCTTTGGAGACAAATACATCTTGATCCAAAATCCAGATTCTGCCATGCCCTAGCTGTGTGAACATGGGTGAATTGCTTACCCTCTCTGAGTCTCAAAGAGGAAACCTAGCCCAGACCTGCCTGCAAGGTAGCTGTGAACATTGAATGAGATAATACATATCAAGCAACAAACTCGATGCTTAAGTAAATATTAGTTCCTTTTTCCTACTTGCCCTAAGCTATCTTTATCAATATGCCCTCAGCTTCTCCTAATATGCTTTAGGGCTACCCCGTCCAATATCGTTGCCACTAGCCACGTGAGGCTATTTAAAATGTGGCTAGTCCAAACTGAGATGTGCTGTAAGTATAAAACACAAACTGGGTTTCAAAGACTTAGTAGCAGGAAAAAAATATATAAAATATCTTATTCATAGTTTTCTATTTTGATTACATGTTGAAACGATAATCTTTAGGCTATATTGGGTTCAATGAAGCATAGTATTAAAATCATTATCACATTAAAAAAATTTTAATGTGGCTACTAGAAAATTTTAAATGACATAGATGGCTCACATTATATTTTTAGTGGTCAGTGTTGCTTTAGATTACTGCAAACTCCAGTGACCCCACAGGTCAGACTCATTAATAATGAGTGCAAGGTCCTGGTGCAATTTGTTCACACTGGAGACTGTCTTCCCACCCAAGGTCATAGCTACTCCTCTGCTCTGCACATTGGTGCCATGCTGGGATGCAAGACCAACGTCTTCAAATTCTCAAAAGACGATAGAAAAGCAGGCTTTCATGTGAAATTTTCTGACATTCAAATGTTTGGCAACTAATTCGACAGTTTCTAACACTGGGCCAAACAGCACCTGTCTGTGGGCTGGATCCAGCTTTGGGCCCCAGTTTGTAACTCTGTCTGAGATAGTTCCAAAGGTCCCCACCCCGTGCACACATCCTACCCTTGCAAGTACAGTATGTTTCCTTCCATTAAAATGCAAGAGACACAAAACCCACGCTCACATGGCCAAGTCTGCCAAGGCCCTCCTTACTCAACACTGTAGAATGACAATTCCCTTGAGATTTTAAAGCAAGAAGTGGTCTCTGAGGACTACAGGGCTATTGATATATAAATATTATAAAAGTCATTTTGAGTAATTAAAGCAGGAGCCTAGAAGGACTGCTACTTGGAAACATTTTGTTAAAAGGGAACAAAACTGTAGTCTCTCAAAAGCATTAAAATTTCATGTCTTCTAAAGATATTCTACACTTTGTCCTGACATTCCTGATTAATGGAGAAATCATTAGGATATGACTTTATTTTAATTCCTAGAATCAAGGATTACCAGTGCTGGATGGAAGCTTAAATTAGATAGATAACTCGATTCAAACCCCTTCTTTCAGCATGAGAAAATGAAGGCCCAGAAAGTTTCACTGACCTGTCAAAGTGAAGATAATTAATTTGGTGTAAAACTGAACTTGAACCCAGGGCTCCTAACTCTAAGGCCAGTTATATTAGTTTTCCAGGGAGATTTGTATTTGTATAACCCTGACATCTACTGTCAAGTTGCTTTACTCTGCTTGTTAGTACTGAGAAAAGGGAATTGAATTGCTAATTTGTTTTCTTTTAACACAGAAAGTCCCTTTGCAGAATCCTCCCATTAAATGGGCTGAAGGACATAAGGGAGTATTCAATATTGAAGTGCAAGCTGTTTCTTCTGTTCACACCCAGGTAAGGAGTATCCAGGTCAAGTTTAAATCAGAACAGCAGGCTAATAATGAAGATGGGGTGCAGCAGAGAAACTTCTAAGGACAGTTCAATAAAAGATCAGTGAAGATCTTTGTGCCTGGATAAAACAACACCAAAAAACCCTTTTAGTTCTATGAGGGAAATTGCAAGCCTGTTAGGTTTTATTTGTTGTTTTCATAGAAAGACCTTATAAAAATGTTGAAGCAGCTTGGCACCTGCACTGTTGGTTGAGAAGTTTCGTGGGGAGACTTCATTTAAACATTTTCCTGCTGTTGCTGTCTCATTTCCCTCTGTAATTCTGCCATTTCTCTTCCAGATTTTTTGTTGTTGTTGTTCTACTTTCTCTCCTTTTCCTGCCACTGTCTTGAGTTTTGCATCTGCTTAGACCCCTGTCTCGGCAGTGTGTTTGCCTGGTATCCCTGCCTCTGCTTACAGAACATGTCAGAGTCCAAATTAATTTTTCTTCAGCTAATAATTATTGAGAGGTTCTATTTTGTGCACAACACTCTACAAAGAAGTTCATAACCTGGTCTGAAACACCCGTGTCTTAGAACTTCTGCTCTGAAACACTGGGTAAGAGGTTTTGCCTACAAGGAGCTATCTGATTGTGTTTATGAATCCACTGGTGAGCGTTGAGGGGATGAGACCCATGAGGCCTGCCATCTGCCTTCCCAGGACAACCACCTGGAGAAGTTCTTCACCCTCTGCCATTCCCTGGAAAGCCAGGTGACCTTCCCCATCCGCGTGCTGGACCAGAAGATCAGTGAAGCGGCTCTGGAGCATGAGCTGAAGCTCAGCATCATTTGCCTCAACTCCTCCCGCCTGGAGCCCCTTGTGCTCTTCCTGCACCTGGTGCTGGACAAGCTCTTCCAGCTGTTCGTGCAGCCCATGGTCATCGCTGGCCAGACAGGTAGGAGGCCTGGGGGCCTGGGAGGAGGCAGGCAGTGCCTTGTTTTATGAAACACGATTTTCCAGAAGTTCCGGGAGCAGGGCCAATGTGATCTTTCTGTTGAGGATGTGAGTCCAAGGGAAACCAAGTCCACTGCTATTTTTTTTTTTTTTTTGGAGATTCCCTGGATGTTTTAAAAAAAGAAACATTAATATAGGATGCTTAAAATTATCGGGTTTTTTTTACATTAATGTGTTGAATGACTGAAGCCAATCCTTTAAATTTCATTCCTAGTAATTGATGGTTTTCTTTTACCTCGAAGATATTTTTTGTTGACTTGACCAACAAGGGAATCCAATGTTTTAAAGAAATAAGACAACCCATGTTAAGTGGAAGGAAAGGAACTGTCTAAATTGAAATTCAATGTGATCCCTTTCTTACTGAGATAAAATGCATATACCATAAAATTCACTAAAGTGTACAATTCAGTGGTTTTTAGTATATTCACGAGGTAATGCAACTGTCACTACTTTCTAATTCCAGACCATTTTCATCAGCCTCAAATGAAACCCCACACTCCTGAACAGTCACCCCATTCTCCCCTCCCCTCAGCACACAGCAAACGCCCATCTTAAATGCTTACTTTTAACAAATGAACACTAAATACAATGTGTAAGACTTCCTTTGGAAATAATGTCATGTAGGGCCTGGGTCCAGTGGTTCTTCCATCTCCTGCAGGGGTAGACTGGCTGCTGTAGGGCATCTTTGTTTGACACTGTTTTCAGCTGGGCTTGTATTAGTCTGTGCTCTCCAGCCCAGCAGATATCTTTGGGTACCATCCATGCTGCCAGTACTGTGCTTAGAGTTGTAGGTTTTGCCATAATAATCAAGAGCATATTGAACCTCAGAGGACTTACGATAAAATATAGCAAAGATCAGCAGCACAGGACACAAGTCCTCAAATGGACACAGCTGAATACTGTCGGGGTGATGACGAAGACATCCATCCGGGAGGATGAGGAAGGCCCCCAGAAAGAAGCCTGCAACTGAGATGGCTTTGAAGTGGGGTTAGAGGGAAAGAAGCCAAAATGGGGACAGAGACTGGCAAAAAGCAGAGGACCAGAGTGTCTGGATCAGAAAAAAAGTAGTTCAGAAAAAAGTGTCAAAACCCACTTTCCTGGGAGTGTCAGAAAAGGAGGAGATAACACTGTTGGGCCGTGGAATATGAGTAAGTTGGTGGGGAGGGAGAAATGAACTTGTAGCCTAGGACACATGGGGGAGCTTTCAGAGCTAGGGAAGAGCGTGACCTCTGAATCCCTCAGTTTGCAGTGTATCCTGGGATGCCTCTGCTGTGGCTCCACAGATAAGGCGTCCTACATTGTCGGCTACCTTTTCACACATGTAGCTGTTGCCTCTCCAGCTAGATGCCTGTGGAGTGGCCATCTGTACCCTCCCTGGATTTCCTTCTACGCCCTCCACATGTGTGGTGCACTGCTTTGTAGGCCCCAGCTATGCAGTGTAGACTTGTTCACTAGACAGAATGTTCATTCACACATTTTGAGCCAATATGTGGGACTCCAGGGTGTTGGGACAGGCAGCATAGGTGGAGGCACTTGGTCTCCAAGCATCTATTCAGAACTTATCTGTGTCAGGCACCATGGAAGGCATGGTGGGGAGAGAAGAAAGTATGAGAAATGCACTTTGCTTCCAGCCTATCAGAGAGACAGAATTTCCCACTGCAAACAGCCCAGGAACCTTGTGATCTGGTGTCACTTAAGCCCTGTACTGAGTGCTGTCAGAGGCTTCATTGAGGAGGTGGGATGGTGCTTAGCATTGAAAGGTTAGTATGATTTTGTGGGTGGGAGCAAGGAGGGCTTTCTAGGTGAGGACAGCAGCACGAGCAAAACTGCAGAAGTGAGAAGCAGACGCGCGATGGGGACAGTATAAAGATTGCCTTATTTTAAGGAAGTTGAATTTGAGCAGAAGAGGGTACCAGGTGGGATAAGTAGGGTGGAGCCAGACTGTGGAGGGTTTGGAGCTCCTCAGCAAGAGTGTACACAGTGAAGCACTGTTTGTACAGGTCCAGGGACTGACATGATACACATACGTTTTTAGATTAATCTGTACACCAAGAATCCATATTGTTCAACAGCCCATCTCAAACCATAGTGTGCGTAAGAATGACCTGGGCATCTTGTTAAAATGCAGATGCTGACTCAGTCGGTCCTGGGCGGGGCCTGAGATTCTGCGTTTCTAATAAGATCCTAGGTGATACTGATGATGTCAGGACAGACCCCACTGAGTAGCACCACTTTACAGCGTGGTTTAGAGAGGGGAGGAGGTCTGGACAGGCTCGCATCTTCGTCCTGAGAAACCACAGTGCTGGCAGAAAGAGGAAGTGTGAAGTCCTTTGCAGTAAGCAGAGCTGGCCTGCTGGAGCTTACTGAAACCACTCACCCTGCCCCAGGGGGTTCAGCCTGGTTCAGCCGCTCAGCGGTCAGGACTCCTTGTCACTGCCCCAAAGAATGTTCCACCTCAGGCTCATTAAGGACTCACTGCGGGGCCGCCCGTTTTTCTCTTGGTTCCTCAGCCAACTTCTCCCAGTTTGCCTTCGAGTCTGTGGTGGTCACCGCCAACAGTCTGCACAACAGCAAGGGCCTGGGCAAGGACCAGCATGGGAGGAACTGCCTGCTGGCCTCCTACGTGCACTACGTCTTCCGCCTGCCCGAGCCGCAGAGGGACGTACCCAAGTCAGGTAACGTCCCCCTGTCCCACCCCCACCCCGCCACCGGAGTATGGGAGCCTGGCGGGCAGCGCACCCTCACCCCCGCCCCACAGAATTCACAATAAAATTAAAAGCCCGAAAGTTAAATTTTTATCTTTCAGAATAAACAAAACTTACATGAATGCTGAAATTAAAAGTTCATGTCTCGGGCTTCCCTGGTGGCGCAGTGGTTGAGAGTCCGCCTGCCGATGCAGGGGACGCGGGTTCGTGCCGCGGTCTGGGAGGATCCCACATGCCGCGGAGCGGCTGGGCCCGTGAGCCATGGCCGCTGAGCCTGCACGTCCGGAGCCTGTGCTCCACGACAGGAGAGGCCACAACAGTGAGAGGCGCACGTACCGCAAAAAAAAAAAAAAAAGTTCATGTCTAGATTTTTCTCTCTTGCTTTCTATCTGCCTTCCTCCCTATTTTTATATTCTAAACACTTGTTTTTTCTGCCTATTTGATAATCCCTCACTGATCTTCACCCAGTCGGTACTTTTTTTTTTTTAACATCTTTATTGGAGTATAATTGCTTTACAATGGTGTATTAGTTTCTGCTTTATAACAAAGTGAATCAGTTATACATATACATATGTTCCCATATCTCTTCCCTCTTGCGTCTCCCTCCCTCCCACCCCTCTAGGTGGTCACAAAGCACCGAGCTGATCTCCCTGTGCTATGCGGCTGCTTCCCACTAGCTATCTATTTTACATTCGGTAGTGTATATATGTCCATGCCACTCTCTCACTTCGTCACAGCTTACCCTTCCCCCTCCCCATATCCTCAAGTCCATGCTCTAGTAAGTCGGTGTCTTTATTCCCGTCTTACCCCTAGGTTCTTCATGACATTTTTTTCCCCTTAGATTCCATATGTATGTGTTAGCATACGGTATTTGTTTTTCTCCTTCTGACTTACTTCACTCTGTATGACAGACTCTAGGTCTATCCACCTCACTACAAAATTTACAAGCAGCTCATGCAGCTCAATAACAAAAAAAAAACAACCCAATCCAAAAATGGGCAGAAGACCTAAATAGAATGATGTACAGACTGCCAACAAACACATGAAAGAATGCTCAACATCATTAATCATTAGAGAAATGCAAATCAAAACTATAATGAGATATCATCTCACACCGGTCAGAATGGCCATCATCAAAAAATCTACAAACAGTAAATGCTGGAGAGGGTGGGGAGAAAACGGAACCCTCTTGCACTGTTGGTGGGAATGTAAATTGATACAGCCACTATGGAGAACAGTATGGAGGTTCCTTAAAAAACTACAAATAGAACTACCATACGACCCAGCAATCCCACTACTGGGCATATACCCTGAGAAAACCATAACTCAAAAAGAGTCATGTACCACAATGTTCACTGCAGCTCTATTTACAATAGCCAGGACATGGAAGCAACCTAAGTGTCCATCAACAGATGAATGGATAAAGAAGATGTGGCACATATATACAATGGAATATTACTCAGCCATAAAAAGAAACGAAATTGATTCAGTTGCAAATCCCTTCTTTTAAAAGCTGGAGAAGTGACAACAGAGCCTAGGATTCTAGGATCATAATGATAAGGAAAATAATATATATTTGATAGCTGTGGTAAGCAGTGGCCCCTAAACTTTTCATCATGAAAAAATAAATCCCTTTTCTCATTTCCCCCAAACTAAACTTCTGAAATAATAATTCATTTCTCCAGTCTTTTTATAATAATCAACCAGAACGTCTGGTCAGCATGATATAAAAAGTAGCATCAATAAGTTGACAAAATTCCAGGCTCTGACAAAGGAACTTGGGCATACTTATTACTCCATGCAGCCTCATTTGAAGTAAACCTGTAATTTTAAATGTTTTTTAAAAATACTCATAATATTCATAGACTCACATAATCACCTTTGAACACATGTAAATACTCAAAGGTGAGAAAGATGGCTATACAGTGTACTTATTCTCATAAGATTCAGATGATTCCTTGGATTCTCAGATCTCAGAAATGCAAGTCTTATAAAGCTGTCATCATTTAAATACTAAGAAATAAAAAATATCCACATTTCGAGCTTGTCTTCAGAAATCAGAACCTTGTGGGCTGTTTCCCCATGGCAAGAAGAAGCTGGAGATGAGGAGCAGCCCCTGTCTTTGGATGAGGCATGTGTTTCCAGTTTACCACAGTCCTCACCCCTCCCTACTGCCTCACACCCTATCTTTCCACCAAAACATTGCCTCCCTGGCCTCTCCTAGGCATTTGCTAATAAGACCCTAATTCCAAGACCTAATCTAGTGGGTTTCCACTCTACTGTCTACCCCATCCCTCCTCAGTTCCTTCTCAAGTCCAATAAGTGACTCTAATCCGCTTTCTGTTGACATGTCTATACCTGGTGGGGTGCAGGCAGCCCCACTTCCTTCCCAGACCCTCGCTACCACACATACGGACGCACGTCTGCTGCCGCTGTGAGTTCAAAGCTGATGCAGGCCCGAGTGATGAGCAGCAGTAACCCAGACCTCGTGGGGACACACTCTGCAGCAGACGAGGAGGTTAAGAACATCATGTCTTCAAAGGTAAGGAAGATGTCAAACCCTGGAAAGAGACATGGGCTTTTTTATTTTTAACTAACACTTGGAGAGACAACACGAAATCAACCACTGCTGCTGCCCACTGGCTTGGTCACATGCTCAGCTTTCAAATTATTAATATTCTTTTCTTTTGAAGTGACTGAGATCATTCTGATGCCAGGCAAGACTGGCATTTGAAGGTATGCACGGAGTTAGTGAACTCTGGTGGGAAGTTTCTCGGGCATAGCTGGTTTAGCTCCGTGGAGTTGACGAATACCATGAATTTTATCTTCCAGGAAAAAAATTTGGCTTTAACTGTTTTTGATGCCTAGAAAGACTGTTTTTTGTTTTATTTTTTAATAACTTGCCTTTTAGATTCATTAACATCCATAGATGGATTGATTATCCCATGTAAGAATCCCAAAGATGAAAGCCAAATTTATAAACAAAAACCGAGATCCTGGGAGGGTTGGTGACTTGCCCTAGATTGTTTCCCTCCATGAATTCTTTGTTTTCTCATAAACTTTTTATTTTATAAAAGTTTTAGATTTATAGAATTATTGTCAATATATGACAGAAAATTTTTGTGTACTCAATGCATAGTTTCCCTGTTACTAACCTTTTACATTAGAACGGCACATTTGTCACAATTAATGAACCAATATTGATATATTATTATTATTAACTAAAGTTTATATTTTATTCAGATTTCCTCAGTTTTTTCCTAATGTCTGTTTTCTGTTCTCGGATCCCACCCAGGATACCACATTAGATTTTGTAGTGACGTTTCCTTAGCTCCTCTGGGTTGTGACAATTTCTTAGACTTTCCTTGTTTTTAAGGACTTTGACAGTTTTGAGGCATACTGGTCAGGTATTTTGTAAAACGTCTCTCGTTTGAAATTTGTAAAAATTGTGATATAATTCACATACCATAAAATTCACCCTTTTGAAGTGTATAATTCAGTGGTTTTTCATATATGTACAAAGCTACCATGAATTCTTAATCTGAATTTTCTTTCCAGTTATCTGTGGCCTCAGGGTGGCTAAGCTTTTGGAATAATGTCATTTCCTCTAATGAAGATAAATCATACTCTCTAGGTTTTGACATCATTCCCCTAACACAAACCACCTACTTGAGACAGTACGTTGTGAGACAGGAAATCTGGAGACCAGGGTTGGGTCTCGATCTGATACCACCCAGGCCTGTGGTCATGGACAAGTCAATTCCTGCCCTGAGCCTTATTTTCCTCATCTCTGTAGAAGTTCTGAACGCTGGATGAATGTAAGAATCATCTATAGATCCACTCCTAGAGATTCTGATGATCTATAGGTTGTATCATATGAAATTGTTGATATTCTATCCTTTTTGACTTACAGAATCAACCCAGGTATGTGCTGGAGCTGGTTCATACCAGTTTCTGAGAGCTGATTGTTAAATTTTCAGGAACTTTCTGAACGAGTTGTTAAACGCAGACATTATTAAAAATTAAATTATATAAACTAACAAATAAGTTATATGGAAAACAAAGGTAATCTAAATGCAGTGTTCTGGAGCAGAACAGGACATTAGTGGAAAAATTGGTGACATTCAAATAAAGTCTGTGGTTTAGTTAATAGTTAATGTGCCAATGTTAATTTCTTAGTTTTGACAAATGTACCATATTTATGTAAGATATTAACATTAAGAGGAACTTGGTGAAGCGTATCCAAGAACCACCTTTGCAACTTGTCCATAAATCTAAAGTTACTCCCTTTTTAAGGGAGTACCCAAGCCTCATCCCTTCTTAATTGCTTTACTACATTTTACTGTTATCTATGTTCTTGAGGTTATTTATGCCTACTGTACAGTGGTTTGCTACTGCACATGTCTTTGCAACTCCATATTCGGTAACGTCATGTTAACTTGAAATCAGCTATGATGGAAGCATTCACAAGCACAGAAATCGACAGGTTCTACCAATCAGCCCCTCCCCTCCGAGAGCTGGTTGTTAAGCACTTGCCAGCACAGCCTGGTTCAATTTTGCATCTAAGTCCTCTTTAAGCAGGATCTTTGCGGATCGCCGAGGGGCGAAGTGGTCAGCAGCTGTTATGCAGACTTGATTATTACGGTTTCCTTTAATGAAAGTGAAAATATTAAATTTTCTCTGTGGACTAGGTTAAGAATTTTTAAATTATTCTGTAGTGAGGGGAAAAAATTTTGTCTAACTAGAAGTATCAAGCATGATCTTCCTTTCAGAAGTGGTTTTTTGACAATTTATTAAAGTGTTTAGGAGACTGGGTAAAGTACCGTGCTAGCCCACAGAGAGGCACTGTTCCCACACATTTTTTTTTCCTGCTCTTCCAATTAAGTCAGAGACTTAGAAAGTTGAAGGGACTGTTCAGCACCCGGTGGTTCTTAACTAGGATTTAACTATAGGTGGCTACACACCAACTAACAGTGAATATCTCAGGAGCAAGTAGAATTTGGTGTAACTTTACCTTCTTTGCTTTGTTTTATGTTTATGTTTGGCAGTTGTTTTACCTTTGTAACCAGAAAAAAAAAAAGAAAGAAAAAGAAATATGTTAACAATGAATTCTAAGCTTGGAATTTCCAGGCCGTTGGCTCATCTTTCTGGGGACCACTGTTGGTTGACTGTTGAGTCATGGTTTGTGTATTTCAGATGGCTGATCGTAGCTGCATCCGGATGTCTTATTATTGCTCTGGCAATAATGATGCTCCAAGTTCAACAACAACCCCAAGGCCAGTCAGCAAAAAGGTACTGAACAGGCAGTGTGAGAATAATTTGCCCGGCCTCTCACTATGATTGAAAATAGATGCCGTAAAGTACTCTCCTGTCTTGTTCCTGCCCTCCTAACACACACACGCACGCGCGCGCACACACACACACACACACACACACACGCACACACACACTTTTGCAGCCCTGTCCCAGGTGCCCCATTTTTTGACCACCTAATTACCTACTAAGTGGTTCTCCAACTTACCATGCATCAGAAGTACCTGGGTGGCTTGTTAAAACTGACTGCTGGCCCTACCCCTAGAGTTTCTGATTCAATAGATCCGAAGTAGGGCCCAAGGATTTGTATTTCTGATAAGTTCCCAGCTGATGCCAATCCAGGAACCACACTTTGAGAACCTGAGAACGGCTGTATTAGCTTCTTTTTTGGTAAAAGGAAAGCTGGGGACAATTCATCCTCAAAAAGTGAATGGCAATAATTAGGTATCATTTATTTCAATACGATATCATACATGAAAAGCCTTGTAATTCTTTCCAATCAGCCTTACCTCTGAGTTCAGAGACTTGACAAGCTGTTAAACTGCTCATCAGAAAGAACTCTTCATATTAAGAGGATTCTCCAGTTGTCACGTCATGTGTGGTCCAAGGGGTGGAGGATAAAGAAACTGTCTGCCCCAAGTTTTCTCCTCCGCCAGGCACCCAAGAGTCTCACAATTTTAGTAGCTACTTAAGGTCTTGAGTGTCTTTCAAGACCCCTATTAAAATGTAAATATGCTGATTGGAAGGATAACACAGGAAGCTCTTTGCAACAGCTAACACCGCTGGGAAAGATGTGTTAAACAGGCATGGAGGGAATGAGCCTTCAGCACAGCTCACTTTGGACTGGCTGAGGGAAAGATCAGGCATGAGGAGGCCCTGGTAGGGTCCAGCGCCTGCAGACTTGGCAGCAATACGGGCTCCATTTGTCTGGAAGGAGGTACCAGGAGTTAATTCTAACAGGAGGAGTAAAAGAAGATGTCATGAGGTGCTGAAAATAAATATTTCACCTACTTTAAATCTTAGCTTTGGGCTTCGCAGGGACTGGTTACCAGTACCATTTTCCTTCTTAAAAACCATGATTTGCTTACAGCCTGGCTTGCTTCAGGCAGAGCCTGATTTCTTCTGGGCACATTTGCCTTGTTTTGATTTTGTTTCTGGTCATTTCAATGACCAGAAGAGAATCATTTCATTTCAGAGGGAGGTTTAACCAGTGTGTTTCCTTAATAGCTCAGCAAACTGGGTTTAGCTGCTTGGCTATTTTCTTTACCCTCCGGAGCAAGGTGTTCTTGTAATAATGTTGCCCGGTAAGCAACATAAATTACTTTAAGAAGCGGCTTATCCTCCTCTAATCTCCTCTTGCCTTAAGATTCTGACAGTCAAACTGACCTATTTTCCAGAGGTTACCTTTGAAGCTTGTGGAGCGTGTCTTCCCTACAATGGGAAGATCCTGGTGTAGCTGAGTTACATCAGGGTAAGCTTAGACCATCTGCTAGATTAACACGCAGCCCTGCACCTCTCCCAGGTGGGAGAGCTTCCCTCATGTCTCGCAACAGCACACAACTGTGTTCACGTGTATTGAGATTATAAAGGTTTGACTCGCCTGACAGAATGAAGTGGGACCAATGACAAGCTGAAACACTTCAGCATTCTCCATTCATCCCCATTAACCGTCAGGGGATGTAAATAGTTTGAATACCCAGCCATCTGCACAGAGATTTTTCCATTTGTCTCCTTTTAGTTTAGCTGAGTCACTCTCCAATTTTACTGTACATAAGAATCAGTAAATTGTGTTGCATGCCTACTGTACACTGTGGGTAATTTAAAGGTTTGTCAAGGGTAAGCTTTGTTCTAATACATTTTTGCTTTGGGTGTTGACTTTAAAACTTTATTTCCACATACGCCAGTACTCTAGGATGTGATATTAGGTTGTTCAAGTAGTTTCAGCTTTCTTACCCACTGAGGAATAAAAAATGAGTTCATCTGTATTTATTCTAGATTTTATGGTTGTAAAATGAATGGAATCCACAGAAAATGCCCAGACATCATTTCTGCCGTCAGTTAGGGTGACCAGCTATCCCAGTCTCTCCGGGACTTAGGGGGTCCTTGGGATGTAGGACTTTCCATTTTAAGACCAGGACGGTGTTGACTGAAAAGAACGCACATCCTAAACGTTGAGAATTATGTTTTATTCGGGGACATTACCGAGGACTATAGCCCAGGATACAGTCTCTCAGATATCTGAGGGACTGTTCCAAAGAGGTAAGGGAAGAGCTAGGATATATAGGGATTTTTGCTGAAAAAAAAACAAACAAACATGTAGTTGAACATCAAAAGATGTTCATGAAAAACAGACATCTCAAGTTAATGATTTTAGTGTTTTTTCTGTGTATGGGAAGATGCGAGAGTCTGAGCTCATTGAAATTATTCCTTAGATATGCATCTTCACTATCTAGGGCCAAGTATCCTGTTTTTGTTCATCCTGAATTCCCCTCAGGGTGCACCGTCTGGGTCTCAGTGGCTGATGGCTTGGTGGTCTGGAAACATTTGTTGTTCACTGGAATAAGCAGGCAACATTGTTTACTGAGATGACAGGCAACATTGTTTTTGTCCACAACAGTCTCAGGCAAACTGAGATGAGTTGGTTGCCCTACCTTTAGTCTTAAACTTGTTCCCCAGGTAAAGCAGGGAATGGGAAGGATGCAAAAGCTGTAAAAAAAATCACTGTCTGCTACATCTGCAGTCAGATGACTTGACAGGCAGTGTAGACATAAAGTGGAGCAACTGACCCTGGGACAAAGAAGTATAGAAGTTGGATGAGTTCAAGCTGCTACCCCTATGCCTTTTAATGCAGACAATCTACTGATAAACCCAAACCTCGTTCCCCACGAAGCCATAGCAGGATTATAAAAACAAAAATTGTTCCATCTAGAAGGGAGTTGAAATACCATCTAGACAGTGGTTCTTTGATTGAGGTTCCTGGACCAGCAGTGACAGCATCACCCGGGAACTTGTTAGAGCTGCAGATTCTCAGGCCCCACCCCAGACCTACTGAATCTGAAACTCTGGAGGTGGGCTCAGCAATCTGTTCCTTAACAAGCTCTCCAAGGGATTCTGACGCACATCCAAGTTTGAGAACCACTGCTACCAACTGAGTTTATAGATGAGAACATTGAGGGTAAGGGGAGGAACAGCTTACACGTGGTCACACAGAGGGTTTACTGTGGGACCTGGAAGGAAAAGAACAGAGTCTCAGTTCCGACTGCTACCCAGGAATGCTTCCCCCATAGAATGTATTAGCTTCACTCCCCTGCCGAGGCCAGTCCTTCAAACCCAGCTGTCCAGTAAGGTTTAGAAGCCCCAGGTGCCCAGGTTTCCAGTGACTCAGAATGCTCTACTGCCTTTTCTTTTCAAGAAAGGATTAAAAATACACTCCTGCTGTGCCCCCTTCCTCCCTCGAAACTCCTGCCTGTGTTTGTGTGGCTCTGGGGATTTGGGGTCCACACAGCCTTCTCCTACCTACTGAAAAGGTCTTCCAGTCTCAGATTGTGTCAGCATTGACATCCACTGTGGTCTAAGACATCTAGGACACATACTAACAAGCTATTACAGTTGGGAAAAAAGAAAAGTGGGGTTGGCGAATAAAGCACCTAGTACAGACCATCATTGTGTAAGTGTAATGTTTTTGTGTTTGTGTGTCCAGCATTTCCATGAGGAGCTTGCCCTGCAGATGGTGGTCAGCACTGGAATGGTGAAAGAAACAGTCTTCAAGTACTCCTGGTTCTTCTTTGAGCTTCTGGTGAGATTCTTGCATGTTTTTATCTGTGCTCGGTAGGGCACGAAAAGCAGACAGGCAGTGAGGTTTCCCATGGTAGGAACTGACATCTTATCTACTGAATTGCTGCTGCAGAAAACCTGGGATCATTCCTTCAGTTTTAACTCTCCCTCACCCTTTCATCCATCTTCCACCAAATCTTGCTGATCCCACCTTGAAAATCTACTTCCACCTGCCGCTTCTCACCAATCTTCACTGCTCCCCGCCTAGTCAAGCTGCCATCATGTCTGCATTCGCTTCCTCTTTGCCCACCTGCATTCATTTGTGCCCTCAGCCCATCCAATCTGCACAGGGCAACTCAAAATTAAGCAGATAATGACACTCCCCTCTTTAAAACCTTTCAGTGATTTCCAGTGTACTGGAAATAAAGCACACATTTTTCTCACGGCCTAAAAAGCCCCTGGATGATTCTGTTTCAATTCATCTCTAACTTTATCTTAGACCCTATTCCCCCCCTCATTCAGCCACATTGTTTCCAGTTTGGTCCTTTGAAGATGCTGAGACCTTTTCAGCCTCAGAGCCTTCTTAAGATTCTTTCCCCTGTCCTACCTTTCATGCCCCCCACATACATACACACTTCGGGAGTTCTTCTCTTTAGGTTTCAGCTTTAGTGTCACCACTTCTGAGAGTCCTTTTCTGACCACCTTCTACCATAATATATCTTCCACTCTATTCCTCTCCTTTTAAACACCCTCTTTATTTCCTTCCTAGCACTTATCACAATTTGTAATTGTTTTTCTCTTTTGCCTATTGGATTTCTAGGATTGGGGTCTATCTTCTTCATTATCTTATCTCTAGCCCCAGAACATGGCTTGGCATCGTACAAGCGCCAACTAATATTTGTTGGGGGGAAAAAATGAGACTTGTAAAACTGTTTACCTGCAACTTCTATCTGTTCTCTAGCAGAAAAGCAAAAGGTACAGCATAGGCTTTAATTTAAAAATAAAGAGAATAATAGTAATACCTATTTTATACTAGAAGTGAAAGGATTTTGCCATAAAGCCACTAGAATAAGCATTTTGTCAATGTTGATAAATTGAGATGCATTGCGAAATGAGGTGAAATGAAAAAGGTGTGAAAGCACAGACACTAACTACATAAAAATGCACATGCAAACAATCCAGAGCATAGAGTGGACTGAGATTTAGTGATAGAATTAGCTTTATATTGACTGGGTTCTTTGCTCTGTGACACTGTTAAAGTGGATAATTTTTTTTGAGAGAGATGGTAGGATTTTCACCTGAGCTCTAGTTTATCTGTGTAAGTTCAAGCCCAA
Source organism: Grampus griseus (assembly GCF_964374135.1). Taxonomy (NCBI): domain Eukaryota; kingdom Metazoa; phylum Chordata; class Mammalia; order Artiodactyla; family Delphinidae; genus Grampus; species Grampus griseus. The sequence continues at coordinate 50,984,339 of NC_139000.1, forward strand.
GTAAAAGAGAACGATACTGAACAACAAGACATAGAGGACAAGAGGGTCAAAGGAAACAAAACTAAACATACATTGGGGAGGAAATGGGAAGTAGTGTGCAACAGAGTTAAAAAGAAGTGAGGCCCATGCCACAGAAGCACATCCAGGATGCAAATCCCTTAGAGTTTCACCAAGTTCCCACCCCTCGTTTGAGAAAGGTATTGCTAGCGAGATGTCTTTTCCAAACACAGTCCCAGATGCCTGCAGCAGAATCACCTAGGGTGCTTAGTGAGAATAAAGCAGATCTAGAGCCCCTCCCTGGAATACTGAGTGCAATGAGGAGGGGGAAGACGGCACTGCATGAACCTGTCTGCCCAGGTGCCTTCCAAGCGTGCTGAAGATCCACTAGTCCACACCACCTCTGCTCTGTGAGGCCCGAACGGAGCTAAGGGTCTCTATATGCAGCCAGCACCAGGAGTTTGCATTCTAAAAGCCAAGCTGATTCGGGTGGGTGGCTGCAGCTCACAAGTCTTGGAGCAACCGCGTTAGCAGTGAGACATGAGCGTTGCAATCTGGCAGGAAGAGGCTGGCCATGAACTCTGTCTTGAGTCAAGAGAAGGATCAAAACCACCACTGTGTGCCCAGTACATCCTGTTTCTGTGTACCCATCCCACCACCATCAAGTTTCTCCATAAAGAAGATTTACTCAGGTGGTAATCCGTCTATAGATAATTCATACAAATAATCTTCCACTGAGTTGATCTGCCGTATTGCAAATTTTAAAAGACATGATGCAAAAACTCACTTTGACATTGTGGAATCTCTTAGAAGAGAGTCCCAAAGGAAAGCAGTATCTCAGTTCAAAGATGTTTCATGTCATTTACTCACACACATGCACACATATGCACACACTTCACCTAATCATTCTTAGATCTTATTTAGTAGCTATGTATTATAAGCTCTATCGTGAGCAGTTATCCCCGGTGCAAACACAGGACCCTGAGGCTAAGGAGGGGTTTGCCCAGCCCTCTCAGCCAGGGAGGGGCAGGCCCTCAGTTCCGCAATGCTCTGGTCCAAATTCTGTTCCTCTGCCATTTTGCTTCTCCTTGGAAGCGTAACGTGACAAAACATTTTCTTAGCCTAACGTATTAACAACATGCGAAACCTTTGTATTCTGAAGTCAACTTGAATGGAGTGCTGCAATCACTGTCCCATTCTCAGTAGGCATGAACTCAGCATTGCTAGCCCTAAATGGCTCCTCGTGGCATCTTAGAGCTCTCTTTCAAAGGCAAGTTTGCATTCTCTGCAAATGTAATGATACTCTGTCCTTATATAATACCAGTGACAGCTGGCATCCCCAAGGAAGGAAAAATAATAACACCTAAAATGTGTTGAGCATCTATATACATGCTAGGCACCCTTGTAAGCACTGTAAGCATCATCTGGTTGAATCCTCAGACGACCCTCAGGCAGGAGCTTTCCATCATCCCCAGTTTACAGATGGGGTTGGAGGAAGGGTGGAGGCCATAAGGAGAAGTCTCCAGGTCCGCCAAAGACTTCATCAGTACCACTTCAGTGCCCCTAACTGCAGGGATCTGAGAACCATGGAACAGGTGAAAATTGCTTTTGATCTTGCACATTTATTTACTAGGACTCAGTAGGCTCAGGGAAGAAAGCAAAAGCTAAAGCTGATAGCCCTCCTTCCTCTAGGAGTCCTTTATGGTAAACAGCTGCAGAAGCTGGAAAGAAAGTCCTACTGATACGAGTGCTTGGAGGGGGTTGGTCCACGTGCAGATCACCCAGGGCTCTGCAGGTTATAACTAAGTCTGTCAGGGTCCTCGTGAGACAGCGTTGGCATTGCTCAAAAGGGTTAACTGGAAAACATTTATCAAAGGGACTTTGCCCAGGGTATGTGCCAGGTTACAGAAGCAGATAAGGGTTGGTGAGGCACCCTGGGAGCAGAAGGCGCTGGAAGCATTTCTCTCTCTTAGCTCTAAAGAAGCAAGGGTATGGAATAGTGTAACTGGGGCAAGAGAAAGCTGAGGCAGAGAAGAGGGTCCACGTGACAAGGAGCTGGCATCTTAGAGAAACACTGCCACTGCCAGAAGCACGCTGCACGGGGATGAGGGCAGTGGAGTAGATGCGTACCTGGACCACTCTTCTCCCGCCCACTGGTCCCCTGATGGTGCCTCCCATTTGCCAGGTCCAACCAGAAGCCTAAGTTCAAGGAGTCCTGAATGATGTTGTCTATAGGGATCAGCTTCCCAGGGCTCAGAGATAGATGGAGAAGGGCAAGAAAGGGAGCTGGAGTTTGCATATGGAGGCAAATGGAGATTATCAGCCCCAGCCAGAACTTTGCAAGGAAACCAATCTTGGACCCAGACAGGACGCCCAGTCCTCCATGCATTGCTTTTGAATTTGCTTTACAGATGCCTAGGAAGTTGTTGCAAAACCAAAACAGTTTTTTTCCCAAGAAGCTTGAGGAGAAAGGACGACAGCCTCCTTGGGCTTAGCCAGCAACCTGGGCAATTTAACACCCTTTAGTTGTATTAATGCCCACGTGCTAATGAACAACCACTTTGGCATCAGAGCTGTTGAACACAGTCCTTGGGCAGATTTCACACTTGCTAATGAATACATTCCCATGTTTCTAGAAACTGCTGAGCCAGACTTTGGGGATCCAGAGGAAAATGGTGACCCTGTCTACCCAGGACATGAAGTTCTACACCAAGGGGTTCTTGGTATCCCAGCTTTGAATGGGTCACAGAGGCCGATGTGGAGGAAAATATTTTCCTGCCTTATCCCACCCTACAAATAACGGGCCAAGTCTCCACTACTATTTCCACTGGGTGTTCCTCTCTTGAGATGCAAAGAACATAGTTGGCAAGTAGCTGACAGTCCGGCAAGAGGCCAGTGGTTGGAAGTATGGTATTATGAGGATTATCTGTTTGTTTGTAGGATGGCCACACTCAGCAGGCAGGAGGCAAACACAAGAGTGAGTTCTAAAAGCCCGGTGCTGGGGTGGGTTAGGCAGCAGGGAATCAGGAGCAGGTAGCTCTAAACAAAGGGGCCTCGTCTTCCTCGGTCCTTTGTTAGGATCATAGTGAGAGAGGAGTTTTGTCGGACAAATATTGGGTCCAGTTCCCACCTCTCATTCAGGCCTTCCATCAAGTACATGTGACTCTGCGGGGTACAGACACTTTAGTGTGTCCTGAGCCAAGGGGGACTCTACTGTGAAGAGAAACTGTGGTTCTTACCCTGGGCTTCAGGATTTTATGTTCTTAGATCTTCCCCAAACTGGCTATGGCATTATCTGAACACAGAAAACACATTTACCTATCTGTATGTTTTCACTTCTTAACTTACCTCTTCTGTGTTTTGTTTTGTTTTGGTTAATCTCTGTTTATCTCAGTGCTAAAAATATTGCCACCCCTGCATTCTCAGAAACAGAAGTCTGCGGTTAGCGCTCTTGGGAGTGAAAATCATTTTCCCCTCTTCTTCCAGCCCTGACCTAGTGGGTCACCTTCAGGCCAGCGTGGGTGGTTTAAGTTCCGGGGCCATTTCTTTATGCAGTGACTCTCAGACTAGTGTGGACACACTTATGGAAAGGGTAGGCACCTGCCCACAGCCTCTCCCAGCCTTTCCCATCAGACTGTTCCTCCTAGCTCTGAGCAGCTTCCAACAAGATGCAACCTCAGGCTGTATCAAAAGGGGGTGTATTGACCCATAATCTCCTGGCCCAGGAAGAAATCCAAAAAATAAGCACGATTTTGACTTAAAATTGTGGTAGGCATTGAGCTGGTATTGTACTAGTCATAATACAGAGAATCACTGATGGATATACAGGTTTTTATTTAAACTACATATACATTAAATATGTATTTTAAATATATAATTATATAAATGTATACATAGATATGTATATTTAGCAAGCTAGTCATATAAAACTGAGAACATAATTTCTCCTAGAGGTAATGTTCCAAGCAGTGGTTAAGTTTCCAGCTAGCACACTATAGAATTGTTTCTGGAAAAACTGTTCTCCTGTTCAACTGGAAACTTGACATAAGATTACCATTTCTCTCTTCTTCTCCTTGCTGTAGTTTCAGAGACAGAAATTACTTCGGTTCACATCAAAACCAGTCTCATAAACATTTCCTCTTTCTGGAATGTGTTGTGTGCCATGATAGGGTGGTGCCTCAGTGGCCCTAGGGGCCCAGTCTACGTCTGCCTTCCCAGTTGAGAGAAAGGGAGTCTTGTGACACCGCAGCTAAAGAATTAAGCTCCCTGGCTTTGTCAGCAGCAAGAAGGGAGCCCCTTGACTTGGGGTCAAGAAGGGGGCACCCTTCCCACCTCCTGCCACCATGGTAACCATCCGGGTGTCAGGAGCGTTTTTCAGATCAGAGCCTGCTTGGGCAACCACCAGCACAGATAGAGTGTTAGAAAGTCCATTGTTAATGAGCTTTTCTTCCAGGCTTTTCCCCTTTTCCACAGTGTACAAGCAGGTCACCGGTTTCCACATTGACATTTCCCCTATCTTCTCTGCAGGTGAAAAGCATGGCCCAGTATGTACACAACATGGACAAACGGGACAATTTTCGGAGGACTCGTTTTTCCGACCGTTTCAAAGATGACATAACTACTATTGTTAACGTGGTCACCTCGGAGATTGCAGCCCTTTTAGTAAAACCTCAGAGGGTAACTGTGTCATTTTACTCTTTACTTTCTGAAATTTTTTACCTTGGGCATATGTTATTTTCATAATCAAAGAAAAATAAGCATCATCTTAAAACAGTAATTAAAATGGAACTAACATACTGCATAACAACTAAATGCAGTATGTTTTATACTGGACAGGACCCTGGGGTGGGGCTGGGGACTACTAGCAAGAAATTACAATATGGAATTGCAATAGTTTAAATTATTGTATCAATGTAGCTACAAGAGATAATATTCTTATTCTTAGGAAATATACCCTGAAGTATTATGAGGTAAATGGGCATGATATTTGCAACCTACTCTCAAATGGTTCAGAAAAAAAATTGTATATGCAGAGAGAATGATAAAGCAAATGTAGCAAAATGTCAAGTATTGATGCGTCTAGTTAAAGGAGTTCTTTTTACTATTCTTGCACCTTTTCCTTAAGTTTGAAATTATTTCAAAGTAGAAAGTAAAAAAATATGTAAAATGAAATAAAACAAAATTCTAAAATTTGAAGCAGAATTTAAAATTCTAAGGGCTTCCCTGGCGGCGCAGTGGTTGAGAGTCTGCCTGCCGATGCAGGGGATGCTGGTTCGTGCCCCAGTCCGGGAGGATCCCACATGCCACGGAGCGGCTGGGCCCGTGAGCCATGGCCGCTGAGCCTGCGCGTCCGGAGCCTGTACTCTGCAACGGGAGAGGCCACAACAGTGAGGGGCCCACGTACCGCAAAAAAAAAAAAAAAAAAAAAATTCTATAAAATTTGAAGCAGCAGTGATCATTATTAATACCTTTATCATTATGAAGAATTTGTATGCTACCATACAAATACTCAGGAGAAGAAATTTCCATTTGGTTATTTCTTATGGCAAACTTTGTGAGAGCGGCAATGGTGTCTCCATTTTGGCAGGCATGAAAAATGAGGCACAGTGAGGTTGATAAATTTTCCAAAAGTCACACAGCTAGCAGCAAAGTCAAGACTGAAGATTCCAAGCCCAGAATATTCAGTCTCTTAAGGAGTGGTCCATGTGGAGGATGCTAAAAGCATGAGGACTTGCCACTCCATGGTAACTGTGGAAACTACCAAGTCTCCATCCATGCCAGTGGCTGGTCAGCTTGGCCTGAATTTGCAAACTGTACATGATAACAAGAGGAAAATATTTTAAAATCATATTTTCAATAGTGTCAGAGCAAATTGATTTATACTTCTGAGAATAAAGGACATAAACATGAAAAAGTGAATCCCCAATTGCTCTGAAGTGCTGTGAAAATCCCTCATAAATATGAGCACTGAGAAGTAATACAAACAAAACCATGGCCTCAATTCATGCAAGAGTTGACCATGTATGACTCTGACCTCTCTTAAGCTGAGAATGCTGTCTAATTGGAGAAAAAAAAAAAAAATCCTGGCTTCCCTGGTGGCGCAGTGGTTGAGAGTCCGCCTGCCGATGCAGGGGACACGAGTTCGTGCCCCGGTCCGGGAGGATCCCACATGCCGCGGAGCAGTTGGGCCCATGAGCCATGGCCTCTGAGCCTGCGCATCCGGAGCCTGTGCTCCGCAATGGGAGAGGCCACAACAGTGAGAGGCCCGCATACCGCAAAAAAAAAAAAAAAATCCTTCAGTAAAAACTGGTTCTTGTATCCTGATTAGATTTTCTGCAACAGTCCTTACAAATTGAGTCTATCTCATTGAAGATAGTGAATACATTTCAAGTTAGTTTTGCCAAAACAATAGTTACCAGAATTAAATAAATTGTAGTAGAGCAATATAAAGAAATATAAGAAATATGAGAAACCAGAATGTGGGAAAATGTTCATAGTATAATGTTGAATGAATAAATTCAGGACCCTGTTGTAGATAGAGAATGAGCTCAATTATATACAAATAAATATGCACGTAGGGAAAAAAGCCTAGAAGGAAATGTATCTAAATATTAACAGTAGATAAGGAATTACTTCATTCAACACTCATGGCATCAATTAAGTTCTAAATTATATTTGCTATAGTTTTGCAGGGTTACCTGCTTTGCTCAGTATCTTCCAGAGGGACACTGGCTAAAAACATAGGACCTGCCTCTCCCAACTTTCCCATCAGAGACCTGGGAGTTTATGACCAGGGTTTACCACCAAATGATGTGGGTGTTTGTATGTTTGTTTTTAAGGAAATTGAACAGGCGGAAAAGATCAACATCAGCCTGGCTTTCTTCTTGTACGACCTCCTCTCACTCATGGATCGTGGCTTTGTGTTTAACCTCATCAAACATTATTGCAACCAGGTGAGTGTTCCCTCAGACCCAGCCCTGTTCTTCTGGTTCCTTCCCCTCTGATGTGATGCTCATTGCCGTGGCATGCTCTTTTGTTCATTGCCAAGTTAGGCAACTTGACTCTTGTACATTCTGGGTTTTGTGGTATATTCTTCAAGTCATTTGTTTTGTGCCATGGACGTCTGTAGACACACTGGTTTGTGTGGATTCCTGAAGCCTTTACCAACCCAGCACAGAAGAGCCAACAAGTTAATCTACGGGAATTGAAATGTGTTAGTGATATGAGTTGCTTTCTTCAATTTAACATTTAACAGAAATTACATGACTGTAGCATTCAGTCTTTGACCAGGTATAGAACTGAAAATATGAGGTCTCTTTTCTCCTATCAGGGTAATTAATTAAATTGTAGTTGTGAAATTCTGACATTAAAGAACCCTGGTAAAATCAAAGAGACGGAATTTGACCTGGCACGAAGCAAATACTGTCCTCTGGTGTATCTGTAGAGGATTGGTTCCAGGACCCCTCCCCAGCTCCCCCAAGGATACCAAAATTCATGGATGCTCAAGTCCCTTCTATAAAATAGCATAGTATTGGCACATAATTTACACACATCCTCCCACATACTTTAACTCATCTCTGGATTACTTATAATATCAAGTATAATGTAAATTCTATATAACTAGTTGCCAGTACAAATTCAAGGTTTGCTTTTTGGAATTTTCTGGATTTTTTTTTTTTTCTGAATAGTTTTCAATTCTCAGTTGGTTGTACACATGGATACAGAAACTGTGGATACAGAGGGCTTGACCGTATTTTATAATCCAGGAGCATCTTATCCGTGCCCCAGATTTTTCAAATGGAATTCTTCTTTTGTTCTCTATCCTCCTCAAACTGTCCCAACAATAGAAATGTAAGTAGCAGTTATTATTGCTGCTGCTCCTTTCCTTCCATATTCCTACTTTAGGACCACCATCACTATCCTTGCCACTAACATCACTACCCGCCACCACTGTCTTCACTGCCACCAGTATCACCACCCACCACCTCCACCATCACCATCACTGTCACCACCCCTGGTTTCTTCCACCCCTGGACAAAACACTGTGTTAAGCACTTTATAGAAATTGTATCATTTGATCCTTGCAAGGTGTCATCGTCAACATTTTGCAGATTATAAGGCTGAAATTTAGAGGAGTTATGTAACTTCTCCAGGGAAGAAAGAGCCATGGCTACCTAACTCGAGGTACAGTAGGTTAATTACTCTGCACCTTAGATAAGTCATTAAATTTCTTATCTAGGAAATTAGTGACCTTAGATAAGTCATTACATTTCTATGGGTCTCATTTCCTCATCTGTAAAATAAAAGGATCTCCTCTCCCCAGTAAAAAGACCATGACTATTCTAAAGAGACTCCTAATACGGAAGATGACTTATAAAAAGCGAATCCTAAGGAAACATCAGAAGTCCCAGAGCACCAACATCTTGTGCAGCCTGACCTCCTGACCCTGCATTGATCTTCTGTCCCTATCCCACCAGATTGGAGTGGTGGAGGAATGTGCCATTTCTCTTTGCCATCCCCCTCAGGTGTTTAGGATGGCAGGTCACTGGATGAATTGCAAATATAAATTAATATGTTTTTCAAAACTTGAAGTTGAATATATGGAAAGGAGATACTGGAACACCACTATAAGCCCAGGGTTAGCCTCTGTTAAAGAAAAATTTATGCATGACACGTGGTAATCTGTAAGGCAGACTTTATTCAGGACCATCGTGATAGGTGTAGGGACCACTGCACCACAGTTTTTCAGTAGGGGAGAGAGATTGTGTTCAACTCTGAATACAACAGGAAAAATGCCAATTTATAGCCAAGGAACAGGGTAGGAATAGTCAGTGGATGAAAAATTACTAAGAGGAAACATCAGGGGTAAAGGAAGAATTCTGGCCAAACTAACCTAACAGGATTTTGCTGAAGGCAGGCCAGGTGATCATATACCACCTGGGGGATGGTGAGGGATGAGGAATTTGGTCAGATCTCAAGAGTGATCAGATATCAAGGGTGAGGGATTCTGGCTAAACTGACTTAGCAAGATCCTTGTGAAAACTGGGCCACCGAGGCTACTGCTTTGGGTCCTGACCTTTGCAAAGGATGTTTTGGGAACTGCACTTTACTCTTTCCTAAACATTGCTAAAATTATTTTTGAAATTTCTGTCTTCATGGAAGTTTCAAGGGACCTATGAAAGATGGCCACAACGTGGTCTTCTTTCAAATGCAAATATCTTGTGCTTTCATAGAAAATATAAACAGACCAATCACAAGCACTGAAATTGAAACTGTGATTAGAAATCTTCCAACAAACAAAAGCCCAGGACCAGATGGCTTCACAGGCAAATTCTATCAAACATTTAGAGAAGAGCTAACACCTATCCTTCTCAAACTCTTCCAAACTATAGCACAGGGAGGAACACTCCCAAACTCATTCTATGAGGCCACCATCACCCTGACACCAAAACCAGACAGAGATGTCACAAAAAAAGAAAACTACAGACCAATGTAACTGATGAACATAGATGCAAAAATCCTCAACAAAATTGTAGCAAACAGAATCCAGCAGCACATTAGAAGGATCAAACACCATGATAAAGTGGAGTTTATCCCAGGAATGCAAGGATTCTTCAATATACGCAGATCAATCAGTGTGATACACCATATTAATAAACTGAAGACTAAAGACCATATGATCATCTCAATAGATGCAGAAAAAGCTTTTGACAAAATTCAACACCCATTTATGATAAAAACCCTCCAGAAAGTAGGAATAGAGAGAACTTACCTCAACATAATAAAGGCCATGTATGACAAGGCCATATATGACAGACCCACAGTCAACATCATTCTCAATGGTGAAAAACTGAAACCATTTCCACTAAGATCAGGAATAAGACAAGGTTGCCCACTCTCACCAGTATTATTCAACATAGTTTTGGAAGTTTTAGCCACAGCAATCAGAGAATAAAAAGAAATAAAAGGAATCCAAATCGGAAAAGAAGAAGTAAAACTGTCACTGTTTGCAGGTGACATGATACTATACATAGAGAATCCTAAAGATGCTACCAGAAAACTACTAGAGCTAATCAATGAATTTGGTAAAGTAGCAGGATAGAAAATTAATGCACAGAAGTCTCTTGCATTCCTATACACCAAGGATGAAAAATCTGAAAGTGAAATTAAGGAAACACTCCCATTTACCATAGCAACAAAATGAATAACACACCTAGGAATAAACCTACCTAAGGAGACAAAAGACCTGTATGCAGAAAACTATAAGACACTGATGAAAGAAATTATAGATGATACAAACAGATGGAGAGATATGCCATATTCTTGGATTGGAAGAATCAACATTGTGAAAATGACTATACTGCCCAAAACAATCTACAGATTCAGTGCAATCCCTCTCAAACTACCACTGGCATTTTTCACAGAACTAGAACAAAAAATTTCACAATTTGTATGGAAACACGAAAGACCCCGAATAGCCAAAGCAATCTTGAGAAAGAAAAACGTAGCTGTGGGAATCAGGCTCTCTGACTTCAGACTATACTACAAAGCTACAGTAATCAAGACAGTATGGTACTGGCACAAAAACAGAAATATAGATCAATGGATAGAAATAGGATAGAAAGCCTAGAGAGAAACCCATGCACATATGATCACATTATCTTTGATAAACGAGGCAAGAATATACAATGGAGAAAAGACAGCCTCTTCAATAAGTGGTGCTGGAAAAACTGGACAGCTACATGTAAAAGAATAAAATTAGAGCACTCTCTAACACCATACACAAAAATAAACTCAAAATGGATTAAAGGCCTAAATGTAAGGCCAGACACTATAAAACTCTTAGAGGAAAGCATAGACAGAACACTCTATGACATAAATCACAGCAAGATCCTTTTGACCCACCTACTAGAGAAATGGAAATAAAACCAAAAATAAACAAATGGGACCTAATGAAAGTTAAAAGCTTTTGCACAGCAAAGGAAACCATAAACAAGACTAAAAGACAACCCTCAGAATGGGAGAAAATATTTGCAAACAAAGCAACTGACAAAGGATTAATCTCCAAAATATACAAGCAGCTTATACAGCTCAATATCAAAAAAACAAACAACCCAATCCAGAAATCAGCAGAAGACCTAAATAGACATTTCTCCAAAGAAGATATATAGATTGCCAACAAACACATGAAAGAATGCTCAACATCACTAGTCATTAGAGAAATGCAAATCAAAATTACAATGAGGTATCATGTCACACCACTCAGAATGGCCATCATCAAAAACTCTAGAAACAATAAATGCTGGAGAGGGTGTGGAGAAAAGGGAACCCTCTTGCACTGTTGGTGGGAATGTAAATTGATACAGCCACTATGGAGAACAGTATGGAGGTTCCTCAAAAAACTAAAAATAGAACTACCATATGACCTAGCAATCCCACTGCTGGCAATACACCCTGAGAAAACCATAATTCAAAAAGAGTCGTGTACCAAAATGTTCATTGCAGCTGTATTTACAATAGCCAGGACATGGAAGCAACCTAAGTGCCCATCGACAGTTGAATGGATAAAGAAAATGTGGCACATATATACAATGGAATATTACTCAGCCATAAAAAGAAACGAAATTGAGTTATTTGTAGTGAGGTGGATGGACCTAGAGACTGTCATACAGAGTGAAGTAAGTCAGAAAGAGAAAAACAAATACTGTATGCTAACACATATATATGGAATCTAAAAAAAAAGGAAAAAAAAGGTCATGAAGAACCTAGGGGAAGGATGGGAATAAAGATGCAGACCTACTAGAGAATGGACTTGAGGACACGGGGAGGGGGAAGGGTAAGCTGGGACAAAGTGAGAGAGTGGCATGGACATATATCCACTACCAAATAGAAAACAGATAGCTAGTGGGAAGCAGCCACATAGCACAGGGAGATCAGCTCCGTGCTTTGTGTCCACTTAGAGGGGTGGGATAGGGAGGGTGGGAGGGAGATACAAGAGGGAGGAAATATGGGGATGTATGTATATGTATAGCTGATTCACTTTGTTATACAGCAGAAACTAACACACCATTGTAAAGCAATTATACTCCAATAAAGATGTTAAAAAAATAATTTAAATAAAAGATCTAAGACAGGCTTATTCAAATGTAAAAAAAAAAAATCTTGTGCTTTCAAATTCTATTAGCTGGCTTGACCCAACAACTTTGTGAGTGGCCATTAAGTGATGGGCATAAGACCGAGTTGTAATCAGTTCAATTTGCTGGTGTTCCCATTGGTCCAAAATCAGCCAGTAATGCACATTGACAAGAGTACGGGTTCTGGTAAATGTTTTTACACAGAAGTCATATATTCTGTTTTTTTCTATAATACATAATGGTATTCATTTGTTTCCAGTAACTGTCTAACTGCAGATTCTATAGGCAAAATGCCACAACACAATGGCTTTTCCTAAAATGACTGAAAATATGTGCTCATTTAAATTGTATAGTTTATAAAACTGCTCTTAAAGTGCATGAAGAGGAAGCATGGCCATATGTAAGGATGAGATGCTTGGTTTCCTATGCTGCAGCAGCAGAGTATTTATGATATATTGAGAGGTAGAAGGTCCATCAAGACCCTCCTTTCCTTGCTTTGCCTTAAGGGAAGCTGTCTCTGAGTCACAGCCCATAGAGTCTCGGTCCTTCAATTGTCAACCTACCTGAGGGAAGCAAGAGATCTCTTCCAGACTGTCACCTTTGCCAGCTTTTCATTGCTTATTTCAGGGTTGGTTTGTTTAAGGGAAGATTTTTCCTGGAAACTCTTCCAACTTTCTCTTTCTTTCTCCTCCGCTTCCTCCTCTCCCACTCTGGGGCAAACTCCTTGGCTGTTATGCAGGGACTACATACTTAGATTCTAAGTAATTTGATGCCTTCGTCTAGGGAACTGGTTTGAGAACTTCCCAGGGGGACCTTTAATTAGAAACCACAAAAGAACACTTGTGGCGTTGAAGTCATCTAGTCCTATTCCATTAGTTTTGTGTGACCCCATGTAGGGTCAACTCCTTTCATTTAGTTTCTCAGACACAGTGGGATTTTTGTGAAATTATATCGTGTTACACTGAAGACATACCTCCAGATTATTTTTAACACAAGCTTGCCACGGTCTTAGAGATTTGACAAGGGTGGGAGTCGCAGTAAGCATCCTCATTTCAGACAGCTGTTAGACTAGAATCATTAAAGGGAACAGTAATGGATGAAAATTTACTGGGCCTCCTGGTAATGCAGACTTTGCCATCTGTTGCCCTGTCCCATTCGTTTTTATTCGATTGATTGCCTTAATCTGGGGAGAAAGGATATTTTTGTGTCTGTCAACCTCAACTCCATTCACCTTAAACACCTCTTTTCTCTCCTCATTTTTCTTCCCAGCTGTCAGCCAAGCTCAACAACCTTCCAATGCTCATTTCCATGAGGCTAGAGTTCCTGAGAATTCTCTGCAGCCACGAACATTACCTCAATCTGAACCTCTTCTTTATGAATACTGATACTGCTCCAGCGTCTCCCTGTCCCTCCATATCTTCCCAGGTAATCGGCTATCTGGAAAAATTGTTTAAGCTATTTCATTGAAATAGCTTAGTTTAGTCATTTATTCCTGTAAAGATTGGTCTTCTTAATTAGAAGAAAAATTGAGCTATTCAAGCCAGATCAGTTGATCCAGATGCACACAAGTATGCCCGTAGTTGTGCGATCTGACTAATCATTTACAAGCTACGTGATTGTTTTCTTCCTAGGTCCAAGGATCCCTGCTGAGGTCAAGTAGAGCAAAAGGAATCCATATGCACTACGAAAAATGTGTAATTCATAGAAAAGTCACAGATCTTCCTTTTGTCTGAAAGTCATCTTTCCACTCTAGCTTGACAGTCTTCTTTGCTCACTTCCCTTTTCCTAAACCTCAACACCATAAAATTTAAGAAATGACAGCTTCCTTTATATTGATTCCCAAATGATCTAGTAGTGGTTTTTAACATGGATATTATATCTTTGAACGATCCTAGAACTTTCTGCTGTTTCTGCTTTAGAATGGAATTCGGCATGAGGTGATTCCTCCTTGAATCATATTCCAGATAATTTAGCTCTTGAAACACTGAAAAGATCTCATTGTAAACTAATCAATGTTCTGTTTTATAGAGAGTGTATTTCCAACAAGTCTTTTTCTTCATCAGCCCAGAAGAGTAACAGTTGTATTAAAATTTAGAGATGAGGCTTTGACTGACATGGCCAATCTTTTTTTGTAGAACAATATTTTGCAGGTTAAGTTTGGTGGGCCCCAGATTCTACAGGATGTTAAGAGGTATTATGCAAATACAGAATTCCAAAGACAAATCCATGTTGAAAACCCTGTGTTAACAGGTTTCTTTGCAGTAGGACATCCAAGTGTCTCTAACTTGTTCATATAAATTATAAATGCCTGTGGGGTAGGAGAGGAAATGGGAGGCTGTGTATGATAAGCAGTGATTCCCAATATGACTGGACTCTGGAAATCTTTTTTTTCCTCCATCGATGATTCGGGGGACTAGTGTCCTCTAGAAAAACTTTAAAGAAATGCTGTTTAATAGTCACATTCCATTTATAGGGAACAAATCAGTAGCTCAGAGCAGCAGGCAAGATTTTTTCTTCTTAGCTTTTCTTTCTGATGCATGTTCCTTGAATACTAGCCCAAAGGAGAAGGCTTGTCTTAATAATTTTTTAAAACTCTTAGCTATTCATGCCAAATGACATGATCCAGATGTGCACTGCATGACCATCTTCCTGTGAACTGGGAAAGAGCTCACTGACAAGCAGCTGTTCCAGACGTGCCAGCTCTGCCCTGGGTCCTCTCCCACATTCCCCTTCTGACTGCCCCAGCCTCACCAAACCGGAAAGGTTTTCCAGAGACATTTTGGATTCTCCTAGTGATATATAAAGTATGACCCCAAGATAAGAACACAGGAATTGCCCAGGACTGGTCAATCTGACACTTCCCTGCCTGACGCTGCTTCTGGTTTCCAGGCCAGCAAAATTCAGAGAATGTATGTAAGCCATCTTCAGAAGTGTAACAGGAGCCTTAAATAAAGGGGGCAGTTGGTTACAGAGGAATCACCTGCTCACAGCCATAGCATTGGATAGAGTCCCCATTTCCCTGTCCAGATGTGATCCTAGGATTTCAGTCCTCTTTGCTGGGAACGCAGAGTGAACGCTCTGAGTCTCAGTTTCTTCATCTGTCACATGGGGACACAAGTGGTACCTGCTTCACTGCATCGTGCCTACAGAGCCTGGCCATAGCATGTGCTCAATAAACACTAGCCATCATGATTTTAATTCCAGTTCTTGTCACTCATAGAACTGCTCCTTGCATTTCTGTAGAACTCCAGCTCCTGCTCCAGTTTCCAGGACCAGAAGATTGCCAGCATGTTTGATCTGACACCAGAGTACCGCCAGCAGCACTTCCTCACTGGGCTTCTCTTTACCGAGCTGGCCGCTGCCCTGGATGCCGAAGGGGAAGGGTATGTTTCAGACATTTATAATGGAACACAAAGGAAAAAAAAAAAGCTGCTCCTTACTAAAGTTTGCGGTTCAGCCTCTCTTGCTTGGCGAAAATCTCCGCCATTCACCAGTTCCAAAGAGTAGAAGCAGACACGTTTAGAGAAAATGCTGCTATAGGAATGTGGAAAGGCACGGGGTAGGGAGAGAAACCATAAAATATCTCTTTTCAACCTCCTATTCTTTGAGAGGAAGTTTCCAATTCTACTAGGTTTCCCAGGGATGCTGATTCGTGAGCTCCTTAGAAGCAGGAGCACTGTTTTTAGTGCGTGCCTTGGGTGATGTGTGCGCACAGAGGCAGCAGCCAGGTGCCATTTGGATCAGTGCTAACAAAGGAAGTGGCCACCCATGAGAAGGTAGTTGCCCCGCGTCCAGATTAGGTTTCTTGCAAAAAGACCTTCCCAGTCTAAGAGAGATGCCACAGGTCCAGGGCTTACACGTTCTCTCACTGCTTATAAACCTGATCACCTGTAGGCACGTGGCAATATCTGGACTTGAAGTCAATGAACTGGGACTTCTGTTCTTTCCTTCTTTTCCTCTGCTCCATAAGCCCAAAGGATCAGACCTGACTGGACAGAAGCAGACAATGCCTTCCACAACACTACACGTTCCATTCAGCAATTACTGAATGCCTACCATGGAGCAGACATAGTTGAGTGTTGGAATATATCAGAGATATTTCAATGCACAAAACAGACAAAATCCCTTGCCCCCAGAGAGCTCACCATTCAGGGGCTCAAATCCAAGGAGCCTTAGGATTGGAAAATAATTTAGGTTCAGCCCTTTTGGTGTTCACATGAGGCCCACAGAACTGAAGGAACTTGCCAAAAGTTACATAGCACAGCCAAGTCTAGAGCCGTGGTCTTGAGAGTCCCTCCTCAGGACCCACCCTCCTATACCACATCACCTCCCTGCCTGGGAACCTACTCCTACAATGCCTACGTTCTTCCTTCCTCTGCTAATAGAGGACACTGGAATAGAGTACGCTGACTAACGGCAGCATGGCTGTATGTTATAGATTCTTGTCTGATTGGAAACTCTCAAGTTCTCTCGAAGTGCTTATAATTTTGTGGCAAAAACAGGACATCCTTGTATGAAACAATTGCAGGAGCACAAGATTGTGTAACTTCAATAACAAATGTGTCCTAAGCGCTTTGCCCATCCTGATACTGCCTAAGTGAATGTAGGTCTCTGTCGCCCAGCAGGTGGTTGTGGGAAGTCTGATGTTCTTAGCTCAGAATTCTGCCTCCTTCCAGAAATTCAGGTGTCAAGTGTATCCTTAGAGAGCTTCATTTTCCAAGGCTTCAATTTCATCGTCTTCTCTCAACCCTAACTAAACTCCTCTCAGTTTTCTCAATAGAACTTTCTACTCTGTAGCTAACATGAATTTCCACAGCAACACAAAGTGCCCTGACAAATATGCTGAAAGGCGCTGAGAAGGAGGCTTATGCACAAAGAAAATTGCCTTCATACACACACACACACACACACACACACACACACACACACGCACACACACACACACACACACACGCTTTGTCTTAATTGTCCTTTAATAGCATGGATTCACGTGATTTCTAAAAGTGCTCTTTAGTATTTACATAAACGGTACTTTCTATTTTCCATTTCTCTTCTAGTGAAATGTCTAAGGAAACAGCCTTTACATCTGTTTTGATTCCTCCTAAAATTGTTGCTGTTATTTTAAATACTAGCAACAGAGTAGAGTATGTTCAGAAGCCATGATGTGATTATGTTCAATCAGGAAGGTACATTGTTCACACGTGTACACACACACAAATACACACAAGGTACCTTTTCTACCCCCCCCCAGAGGAAACTAATTAAGAGTGCCACTCCTTTGGCGACACAGTAATCCCTGATCACGGTGTTGTCAGTTACTCTCCTGGAGAGTCATTAAAAATACCATCACGGACTTTACCATGTGGGTGAAAATCTCAGAAACATCTTATCCTTTGACAATATTTCCTTTTGATCAGTACTTCCTTTTGCTGCCAATGTAATTAGTAGACTCACTAACACCTGCCCATATGAGGCGCAAGGCCAGTGGGACACATCTCAGTACCTGAACTCCTGAAAAGGAGCCACAGGTCTAGTTTCTAATGGATCTCTCTGGAGCCCCCCTTACCTGGGGGTAGCCACAAACATCCACATATCATTAAATCCGTAGTGGTTTTCAAGAATGTGGAAATTATCTAGCATCTTTGTGTTATGCTACCAAATGTTTAAAGAATTAATTCCAATCCTTCACACACTCTTCCAAAAAAATAGAAGAGGAGAGAACACCAGCTCATCAGTCCCAGCTCATCCTATAAAAGCAGCATTACCCTGATGGCAAAAGCAGACAAAGGCATCAGGAGAGAACTGCAGACAAATATGAATATTGATATAAATATCCTCAAAAAATACTGGCAGACTGCACCCAACAACATATAAAAAGGATTGTACACCATGGCTAGGTAGGATTTATCCCAGGAATGCAAGATTGGTTTAGCGTCTGAAAATCAATTGATGCAATACATTATATGAGGAGAATAAAGGATAAAACCCACTCAGTCATCTCAATAGGTGAATAAATACTGAGTGAAGTAAGTCAGACAGAGAAAGAGAAATATCGTATGATATTGCTTATATGCAAAATCTAAAAAGAAATGATACAAATGAACTTATTTACAAAACAGAAACAGACTCCCAGACTTAGAGAACCAACTTGTGGTTACTAGGGGGGAAGGGTTGGGGGAAGGGATAGCTGGGGAGTTTGGGATTGACATGTACACACTGCTATATTTAAAATGAATAACCAACAAGGACCTACTATATAGCACAGGGAACTCTGCTCAATATTATGTAACAACCTAAATGGGAAAAGAAGTTGAAAAAGAATAGACATACATGTATAAGTATAACTGAATCACTTTGCTGTACACCTGAAACTATCACAACATTGTTAATCAACTATACTCCAATATAAAATTAAAAGTTTGAAAAAAAGCATTTGACAAAATCCGTTAACTCTTCCTGAAAAAAGACACTTCACACACCCTTTAGGAATATATGAGAATTTCCCCAACCTGATAAAGGCATCTGTGAAAAACCCACAGCTAACATCATACTTATTGGTGAAAAACTGAATACTTTCTTTCTAAGGTCAGGAGCAAGACAATGTCCACTCTTGCTTCTTCTATTCAACATTGTACTGGAAGTTCTACTCAGAGAAGTTAGACAAAAAAATGAAATAAAAGGCATCCATATCAGAAAGGAAGAAGTAAAGCTATCTCTATTCACAGATGACATGATTTGTTTATAGAAAATCCTAAAGAACCCACTAAAAGAACTATTAAATGTAATAAGCGACTCACGGACTTAGAGAATGAACTTATGGTTACCGGGGGGAAGGGTGGGAGGGAGGGATAGACTGGGAGTTTGGGATTGACATGTACATACTGCTATATTTAAAATAACCAACAAGGACCTACTGTTAAAAAAAAAAAAAGGGTAATAAGTGAGTTCAGCAGGGTTGCAGGGTATAAGATCAATATACAAAAACTAACTGTATTTCTATACTCCTGAAATGAACAATATGAAATTAAAAGAAAAATTCCACTTAAAGTAGCATCAAAAGAGTAAAATTCTTAGGAATAAATTTAACAAAAGAAGTACAAGACTTGTACAATGAAAACTACAAAACACTTTAGAAAGAAATAGATCTAAATAAATCAAGAGGCATGACGTATTCATGGATCAGAAAATTTAATATTGTTAAGATAGCAATACTCCCTAAATTGATCTACAAATTCAGTGCAATTCCTCTCAACATTCCAGCTGGCCCTTACAGAAATTGACAGGCTGATACTAAAATTCATGTGGAAATTCGAGGGACTCCAATATAGCCAAAACAATCTTGCAAAAGAAGAACAAAATTGGAGGACTCACATGTCCCAATTTCAAAACCTCTACAAAGCAAAAGTAGTCAAGACTGTGTGGTTCTGACATAAAGATAGATCTGTGTAAATTAACGAAATTGAATTGAGTCTATAAATGAATCCTTACATTTATAGTCAACTGATTTTTCAACAAGAGTGCGAAAAAAATCAATGGCAAAAAAATAGTGTTTTCAACAAATGGTGCTGGGAAAACTGGATATCCACATCCAAAAGAATGAAGTTGGACCCCTATCTCACACCATATACAAAAGTTAACTCAAAATGGATGAAAGACCTAATTGTAAGTGTTAAAACTATAAAACTCTTAGATGAAATCTTAAGGGTAATCTTCATGAAATTTGATTAGGCAGTAGTTTCTTAGATCTGACATAAAAAATACACCCAGCAAAAGAGATAAGTTAGACTTCATTAAAATGGAAACGTCTATGCTTTATAGGACATCATTAAGAAAGTGAAAAGACACCAAACAGAATGGGAGAAAATATTTGCAAATCATAGATCTAATAAGGGATTTGTATCTAAAATATATTTTTAAAATCTTACAACTCAATAATAAAAGAACAGATAACTCAGTTTTTTAAAGGGCAAAAGATCAGAATAGACATTTCTCCAACGAAGCTGTGACCAATAAGTACGTGAAAAGGTTTTCAACGTAATTAGCCATCAGGGAAATGTATATCAAAACTAGTTAAATACCCCTTCTGTCTTAGTTCCTTTCGGCTGCTATAACAAAAATATCATAGAATATTTTTAGAATAGGTGGCTTATAAACCACAGAAATTTATTTCTCACAGTTCTGGAGGCTGGGAAGTTCAAGATCAAGAGCTGGCAGATTCAGTGTCTTGTGAGGACCCACGCCCTAGTTCACAGATGGCCATCTTCTTGCTGTGTCACCCCCATGGCAGAAGGGGGCAAGGGAGCTCTCTGGGGTCTCTTTTATAAAGGCACTTATCTCATTCATGAGGGCTCCGCTGTCATGACCTAAAGCCTTCCCAAAGGCCCCACCTCCAAACACCATCACATTAGGGCTTAGGTTTCAACATATGAATTTGGGAGGCAGGTCACAAACATTCAGTTCCTAGCACCTTCATACCCACTAGGATGGCTGTAATACAAAAGATAGATAATAACAAGTGTTGGCAAAGAGAAAATAGAACCTTCCTATACTGCTAGTGGGAATGTAAAGTGATGTAGCCACTGTTGAGAACAGTTTGGTGGTTCCTCTAAAGGTTAAATATAGAGTTACCAGATGATCCAGTAATTCCACCCTCAGGTAGATACCCAAGAGAAATAAAAAACCTTTAACCACACAAAAACTTACACACAAATATTCATAGCAGCATTCATAATTCATAATAGCCCAAAAATAGAAACAACCCAAATGTCCATGAATTGATGAATGCATAAATAAAATGTGATCTGACTATGCAATGGAATATTATTCAACAATAAAAAGGAATGAAGTACTGATTGTACAACATGGTGCACTTTAAACATCATGCTAACAGCAGAGCCAGGACTAGAACACAGGCAGTTTGTCTCTGGATTCTGTATGCCTCTACCCTGCTTTGCTTGGTTTTCACATCGTCACCCCATTGTTTAGGAGCATTCTGGTCAACCTCGCTTCACTCTAACCTTTGGCTTTTTGTGTGGTGCCAATAGGATCAGCAAAGTGCAAAGGAAAGCTGTCAGTGCCATCCACAGCCTGCTCAGTTCTCACGACCTGGACCCGCGTTGTGTCAAACCGGAGGTGAAGGTCAAAGTTGCTGCCCTCTACCTGCCTTTGGTTGGTATCATTTTGGATGCTTTGCCTCAGCTCTGTGACTTTACAGGTAACAATACCTTCTGTTTCCTTCTTTTGATTGTTGGGAGCGCTTGCCAAATGCCCCACTAAAATGAGGTTTCTGTTACTAGCTCCAGTGTTGACATGCTTGTGTGAGCAATTCCCAACACCGACTTTTTTAACATAGGCCCCAACGAGTGTATTTTTTTTTAAGGCACATAGACCTGTATATGTTTTTCATTTAGAAATTGTTTGTTTATTCATTCACTCGTTGGTCTGCTGGTATATGATGAACATTATAGACCATACACCACAAAGGATAAGATAATAACAGAATTATTTCTTTTGGAGATCTGTGCTCTAATGCCTTGAAATAAAGTTGTTCCTTTTTTCTTTTTTTTCTTTTATGAGCTTTGAAGGAAAGAAGCAGACTCAAATGAGTCTAAACACTTGTACCATGCAAAAAAAAAAAAAAGGCATTGTATCTGACACGCTTAGGAGATTCTGCCGCGGCAGAGGAATTTTGCCCTTGGCACTAAGAGGCTCATTCTAAGGTTGAAAGTCAGTATCTCCCACTTGGCCACAAGAGGAAAGGATAGATTGTCTGAAAGGCCTTTGTGTACCTCCTGGGTTTATTTGCATGTTACTGTGTGGATTAGGGAATGTAGACAAACAAAACTACCCTCTCCCAAAAAAGAGCATCTTACCTGAGACCTTAGAAAGACAAGCCCATCTGCCTACCCTCCCCACAACACACACTCACACACACACAATTCTGGCCACTGCAGAGTGGTTCTTGCTTTTTCCTCAGCAAAGGGAAGTTCTTAAACATTACCTTGCTTGTTCTCTCAACTGAGGAAGGATCCCGAGGAATGCTTATTGAGCCCAGCATCCTTGGAAGCAATGATGCTCGGAATCTTAGAACCATCCATGTTTTCTTGCTTCCTGCAAATGCAAAGTGTCCTATGTGACTAAATTATTTCTAAAATCCTTGTGGTGACAATTCTTTAGCTCATAGAATGAGGAAAAAAATGGGCAGGGAAATTACAGAAGCAAACTTGGCACAAGAGATGAGCCGGCTGCAGGGTGAGGTGCGTGGAGCTTCCGGTAGCAGTGCCTGACTGGAGGGCAAACGGAGAACAGAGTTGTCTTCAAGATTTAAAGATGCGATTCAGAGCATGGCAGGTGACTTGCAGACCATTTCTAGGATTTTGCCTGGACCTTTCAAGAAAGTTTCACTTGAAGACCTGTGATTTGTTTGTTCCCAAAGCAGGGAATCACATTAGCATGCATTATCCTAAGCTTCCTTGTTGATTAGAATTTTCCAAATCAGTGACTTGGGAATCAAAACTTTTCAGCACTTGGTCTTTGAGCCTTTTAAGTCTCAATGGTTTCTTTACGTGTGCACTGAACTTTATAGTCATGATGTAGCTGACAAGTGGGAAAACAGTATAAGTATTCTATTATTAGATGTAATATAGTGCATCTGTTACATATGAAATCTTTCAATTGATACTAATAAGAATACAGTATATTTTTTTAAAAAGATACAACTGAATTCAAATTCCAGCCTATTTATTACTATATATGACCTTTGGAAAGTTCCTCAGCCTTTTAATGCCTTCCCTTCCGTTCCTCGGTTGTAAAAATGTGATAACAATGCCTATATCTTAGGGTTGTGATAAAGGTGAAATGAGAGAACTTCTATAAAAGCATTTTGGCAGCAAATGTTTCTATCCTCTCCTCGCCTTGTCTTGTAACCATGACCCTGTGCACATTTAGGGGAAATGAGAACGTATGCTCACATTAATCCTGATAAAGTTATCAGGTCTTGAATAATTGCCACATCTCTTCATTTCACCATTTGTTTAAAAACTCAACTGACTTAAAAACAACAGTGAATTATTATTTTTAAAAATTGAGTTCTGTTTTTATAAGTTTGGCAGGTGAAAATACTGTTGACACTAGTTTTTATGAAAAATTGAAAGTCAGAATACTATAATGTTGACAGGTCTAATAAAATTACAGGTTTTTAATGGATCAGTCATACGTGTTTTAACACACTTTTCTCAAAACTGCTTAAACAAATATTAATACTTTCTGTGTGTATGATTCATAATGGTCTTAAAACGAGCCTTTTAAATGGTGGGTCCTTATTTTGTTTGCATACATCTAGACCTATGTATAAATATAGATACATCTATATTACATGGATACAATAAATTAACATTTATTTCAAACATTCAAATTTTAATAAATTATTGCTGAATTTGTGTTAATAGCTTGTTATTCTATAAGGTACTGTTTAATTCTGTAATTATAGGTTCCTTTCTATTTGGTCATTATTTGAAATATACGAATGAAGTAAAAATATCATATTATAGAAAAGTGTTATGAAAGCTTTGAAATTTTTTTTCAGTTTGAAAAATTAACTTCTAGCCTAATCTTGTGCTGGACATGTTCTCTCTTTTATTAGACTGCCTACTTTTTCCTATAGATGCTAAACAGGAATAAATAGATGATAAATAGGTGCTGTTTTCCTGTAGCAGATAAATAATGCTAAATTTCAGGTTTAAAATGACTGTGCTGACCTTAGTAACTAAGTGTCAGTCACACATGGGGCAGTGGGTAGGGAACATAGGGTAATACCATCTTTGGCTTGATGGCAAGAAAGATTTTTTTAAGACTTTATTTTTTAGAGCAGTTTTGGGTTTATAGCAAAATTGAGAGGAAGGTCCAGAGGTTTCCCATACACCCCCTGCCTGCACACATGCACAGCCTCCCCATTACCAGCATCCCCCGCCAGAGGGGTGCATTTGTTACAGTAGATAAACCTACACTGAGACATCGTAATCACCCCAAATTCATAATTTACATTAGGTTTCACTCCTGGTGTTGTACATTCTAAGGGTTTGGACAAGTGTATAATGATACGTATCCAGCATTGTAGTATCATACAAATTAGTTTCTCTGCCCTAAAATTCTTCTGTGCTCTGCCTATTCATCCCTCCCTTCCCCCAACCCCTGGCAACCACTGAACTTCTTACTGTCTCTATAGTCTTGCCTTTTCCAGAATGTCGTGTAGTTGGAATCACACAGTATGTAGCCTTTTCAGATGGGTTTCTTTCACTTATGAATATGCGTTTAAGTTTTCTCCTCGCCTTTTCATGGCTTAACAGCTCATTTCTTTTTAGCACATTGTCCGGATGTGCCACAGTTTATTCACCCATTTACCTACTGAAGGACATCTTGGTTGCTTCCAAGTTGTGGCAATTATGAATAAAGCTGCTATAAGCAGCCATGTGCAGATTTTTGTGTGGACATAAGTTTTCAAGTCCTTTGGGTAAATACCAAGGAACATGATTGCTGGATCATATGGTAAGACCAATAGTATTTTAATTGCAGCTGCAGATGCCCGCAGTGGAAAAAATCGTACCAATGGCTCAGATGAAGAGCAAGAAGGGACCAGTGCAATTAACCAGAATGTGGCACTAGCCATAGCTGGGAATTTTACTTTGAAGACAAGTGGAACAATGCTGTCTTCCCTGGTATGTTGGTGTACAATTTCTCCCGTTTATTTTTCATTTTGTGTCTTTTCCCATCCTTTAATGGGCTTGTTCCTAAATTCACCCACCAGAACCCAGCATAGAGCAGGCAGTGAGATTTCTGCCTCATTGCTTGACGCTAGAAGGAATCATTGTGAGGCTAGCAGTTGGAAAGGGAGATGGCACAGTTGAGGCAGCACACAGTCAGGCAGCGTTCTGGCAACAGCAAGAGACTCACAGATCAAATTCAGGCAGTTTCAATGGTGCCAAGTTCAAGACTCAGAAAACCAAGAAAGGTGAACTTGGAAAACCTGAGATATTGCAAAGGAGATCAAACCTAGGCTCCCTCAGGTGGGAGGCTGGCACTGTGTTTATTCTATGCGTATATTATTCATTCTGTGTCTGCCTTAAAAAAAAAGATTGAAGGAGGCCGGTCACTTGGTAGGGTGTGTCTTAAGCTTCTTCAGCTTTTCTAGGTCCCCAGAGAGCCTAAGCAGAGTTGTTTGGCTCTGTTCTTTTGCACAGACGCTATGGGCTTGAAGAGGGGCTTGTGCAGGAATACAACCTCTGATTCACTTGAGGTGGGATCTACCTCTGTTCCTTGCTGAGCTCTGACAATCCTTTTGTCAAGACTGCTGCATCCTCCAGCTTAATTTAACTTTGCATTTCAGTGTAGCGTTCATATCTGCAGAGAACTCAGCTCAGTTCTTTCCCGGGAAGGCAGCCTCTCAACCTAATTCTGCTTTGCTGGGTGACTTTCTTCTCTTCCCTCCAGCACTCCCCCATTCCCCTCACACCCCCATGAGAGTTGAAGGACAGGAGGTAAAAAAAGAGAAAAGAAACACTGGAGAGTTGACATCAGTCATCCTACAGTTGAATAAATATGGTGTGCTTTATGACCTCCACCTTCCTACCTTCTTACCAAAATTAGCTGCCTGAGGTGGTGTGTGCCTTTTACATTGTTGTCTCCAACAGAGAAACTCAAAAGCCCAAGAACCTTCACCTCTTAGAAGTTATTTCCTATGAAGTTATAATATTGTGTGTATACTCAATACATCTAAAGATTTCACTTCTTGTGGCCAGACTCAGAAAAACTAAAATAATTTCGTAAGCCTTATCATTCCCATCCAGACCTACTATTCCCCTCACATACGAACTAATACCTCACTGCAGCTTCACCACTACATTCCGTTGGATGTTAGCTATGCCACGTGAATCACATATTGTCCTTTGTGTTGATTGGATGAGTGACAGAAAGTGTGCTCAGCACTCTGAAATGAACACTGCAGCCAAAGTATGAAAGCAAACAGCCTGAGCCCCTACACCTCCCCCCCCCAGGAGAGCATAAATTGTGGTTAAAGTCCCATTACAGAGGCCTCCACTGAATTATGCACTTGATTAATCTGCTGAGCAGTTCACGACCCTTATACTTTGGACTCTGACAAAGAAGCTAAATCTGGAACAGTTAGGGTATTTCGGGAAACGAGCCAGGGTAGTTCTCTGCTATAAGTCCAACCCTGCAGTCGCCAGCTTGAAGGAGAAATATAATACTTGAAGATCTCACAGCTGGGAAGGCCCTGTGTATCACTGAGATTGGGTTGGGGGAGGGCATGGTCAAGGTCCGGGGCAGACCACCAGACCACACTGCTCCTGAAACAGAGGGCACCCTGGCTGAAAGCCTGGTTAGAATACTGCCCCGGGCCAGCCCCTTTGCAGAGCCGCCCAGCTCAAAAGAACATGGCCTCCCCGGCTGGAGGAGGGCAGAGCTCCCGGAAACATCCCCGTCAAGGAGAAGTACCGTTACTGTGTCTTAGGAAATAGCATCCCTTTCAATGTGTCTGCTGCTCGGCCTCTTGCCCTACTTCGATCTCCCAATGTGCCTGCTTTCAGCCCTACAAGCAGTACAACACGCTGAATGCCGACACGACCCGAAACCTCATGATTTGCTTCCTCTGGATCATGAAAAATGCCGATCAGAGCCTCCTTAGGAAGTGGATTGCTGACCTGCCATCAATGCAACTAAACAGGATTTTAGATCTCCTTTTCATCTGTGTCTCATGTTTTGAATACAAGGTATTGCTCAAGTTCTATCTTGTCTTGTCACTGTTCCCCTCTGTTTGGGCAGTGGGGGCATCCTTAACTTTGTCTTATTTCTGTATTAAAGTCCATAGCCTCTTTGTATATCCATAACCTATCTAGCTATGATAATTCCACCGGCAAAGAATCTCTTCCTTCTGCAGAGAGAACCTCATTCCCGTTAACAGGATTTCAACCTTCGGGGCGTGTCTGTGTAGCACATGTCCAAACTGGCTGATGTCACCATGAAGTGTTCTGTCTTTAGGATTCTCCCCTTGAACAGAGATCTAACCAAACTTAATGTCCTTCTGCTTCTGTCCGATCCAGGGAAAACAGAGTTCTGACAAAGTCAGTACCCAAGTTCTGCAGAAGTCGAGGGATGTCAAGGCCAGGCTGGAAGAGGCTTTGCTCCGTGGGGAAGGGGCCAGAGGGGAGATGATGCGGCGCTGCCGGGCTCCAGGTGTGTTGGATCGGCCCTTCCCTGCTGTCAGCAGAGCTTTGTACCCTTTGTGGGAAGGAGTGTCCTCCCCACATGATGAGTAGACACCATCACTTTCTTAAGATGTTATGGTAATAGAGACCAGCTTCTGGGATTCTGTGCAAGATGTATGTGATGTTAGCCCCATTCCTCTAAGGGAAAGCTCCTTTCCTGAGATCACGAGAACCCTGGAAATGTCCTCAAATGGCATCTTCTGTTTCAAACTTGGTGATGGTAAAAGGTCCCGTCCAAGAATGTGAGTCACAGGATGAGATTAATGGTGTCTCCCTCAAGGCTGACACTTCCCCCCGGGATATTTGAATAGTCTATGTAGATAGTTCTACTGGATAGTTCTGGTTCCAAGATCATCTTCTCAGATCATGCAGGGCACTATTAGAATGGATCCAATCCTCGCAACGGTCTCAGAGTGTGCCAGTCCTTCAGGGATCTCACCACATTAGGAATGATCTCCAAAAAGCTGAGCTCTTCTCTGTAGGATAGAGTGAAGTGTTCAGGCACCCTCAGTCTTATTCACTGTGCTCAAGAAAAGCAGAGTGACAGCTCCTTCTAGCAGTGGGACACCATGGTAGGGAACTTGGAAGGAGACGAGCTTTTTCAGTGGTGGTTGGACACCCTCTTTCAACACAAACACTCTCCTTTTCAATAATTCAGGGAGAACCCCCAATTTCACCGGAACCCTGTGTTCATGAGAAATGTGCTTGCTGACACTCCAGAAGGGCAGGTGTTCTTCTAAGCTCTAGCCTGTCAGTCAAAGAGCAGGTCAGCCCAGACTTGGCTGTGGGCTTCGTCTCCCACCAGCACCCAGCATGGATTCTAATTAGCCAGAGGAGTGATGCTGAGCCCTCTCAGTTGAGCTTGTTACGGAACTTCTGGTTATCTTGCTACTGCTAATCAAATTCCTGTCGTGCATTTCTTAACTCCTAGGGAATGACCGATTTCCAGGCCTAAATGAAAATTTGAGATGGAGAAAAGAGCAGACACATTGGCGGCAAGCTAATGAGAAGCTAGATAAGTAAGTCACTCAGCAACTTTGTACTACTTTTACCTAAAGTTCAAAACTATTTTTCCCAGGCTACTTGTATTACTGAAACAACTACATCCTTCCAAGGGTAAGAAAATGAAACATCATTATCTGTGTAAATTCAGTTCATCCAGGGACCCGGGATAATCAAAGGTATAAAGAGTTATGATTTCCAGCCCTTAAACATTTATCACACTGATAAGCACTTAAAGAAAACTAATATTTAGCAATCTCAGCTAGCTTAAGAAAAGCCGCTGATGAGGCAGGACAGGGTACCCAGGACCACATCATTTCAATCCATATTTACACTCCAGAAATGTGTACAAAGATGTATATTCAGGGACATTTATGTCAGCATTACATAAAATTGTAAAAAAACTGGAACATTCTTAATGCTTAAGAATAGGGAAATATGTAATGAAATATTAGGTTGGCATTTAAATGTTTTCAAATCATTTTAATGATATGGGAAATGCTTATGATATAATGTTAAGTGAACAAAGCAGAACAGATACTTGTTTTTAGAGTACAATCTTAAACCTCCAGCTACACATAGTAAATACATTTTTAAAAGACTGAAGGGAAATTTACCAAAACATTAACCATGGTTTTCTTTGGGTGTTGAGAATATGTGTAAGTGATGTTTTCCTTTTTATACTTTGCTGTGTGTCCTACAACGGATCTGTATTATGATGTATTATCAGAAAACAATGCTAAAATGAAATGAAAGAAGAAAAATCCTGCTTGGATTGCAATATATGCTATATACGTATTGCTATAGGTGCAACAATTTGGACATATGAGTGCTAAAATGAAATTGAATAGATAGCACATATCAGCTGCTCCTCTTAGCAACAGGTAGCCTAATGAATCCTAGGGTTCACTGGCAAAACATTATATGGCTAAAGACACCCCCCCACACACACACACACTTGACAAGGCATAGGTAGGGTATCCCCATGGTGTATAAAGCGCCCATCATAAGGAGGGATGGGAGATGGGGCAGACTTGAGTAGCAGTGTTGTTTTGTAAATAAATATGTTACTATCTTGGTTGTTACCACAAGAATGAATCAATCTGGCTCACTTATGGGACTTTTGGGAGTCAAATTTATTTTAAAACATTAAGGAGGTAAATATTTTTATTGTATGTGTTACTTGCACAGCCCAGTTGTTGGTCTTATGAACAATATCCATTTGGTTTGGGTATTTTATGCTTGTTCTAAGTTCCCTGAACTGATTTATAAGATATTGGTTCTGAGAGTGCATAAGTTCTAGTTCAGGCAATGAAACCCGCCCCCTGCCCCCCCAAAATTAAAGAAATATTGTATGTAGTTAGTTGCCACAGAACTGCTTGGGTGGTTAGGCCATGAGATTAAAAGAAGAGCTTAACAAAGCATGTTTGCCTGGGCTGTGTGAGTGGATGTTTGGGGAAACCTTTCCCTTTTGCTGCAGAAACAACACAATACTGAGACTTTCCATGCAGGGTGCACCAAACCGCTCCAGGTCAAGTCTCAGCCCTGAGCTACGGGATGGACTGCTCATAATCAGAGCTAATGATTCTCCTCTGATCATCTTCAGGGGTGATTTTTTAAAAAGAGAAAACATAGTAAAATTGTAACTGCTAAATCAAGCTATTTGGAAAACTTCTGTAATTATAATAGTGGTGTCTTTCACCTTTTTTCTTTCGGATCACTTTTCAATTATTTTGGCTCTGTTTCTTTTAGAGCAGTCATTTTCAACCTGGGCTGTACATTAAAATCACCTGGGGAGCTTTCACAATCTCCCAGTGCCCAGGTGTACCCCAGGACAGTTAGCTTGGAATCTCCAGCAGCAGGACTCAGAAATCAGTATGTGGTGAAACTCCCTGGGTGTTTCTTGTGTAGTCAAATTTGAGAGCCATCGTTTTAAAAAAATGGCTTTTTAAAAATCAAACTAGTAGTGGTGATGGTTGCCCAACAAATATGAATGTACTTAACTGTACACTTAAAAATGGTTAAGGTGGTAAATTTTGTGTTATGTGTATTTTACCACAATTTTAAAATTTGGAAAAAAAAATCCAGATTAGGTCACTCTAGAGCTGCACTGTCCAGTACAATAGCCAAGGTAGTACTATAAGTGAAAAATACATGCCAGATTTTGAACGTAGCACAAATAAAAGAATGTAAAATATCTCATTAGTAAGTTTTATTGTGATTACACATGGACTATTTTTTGATATATTGGGTTAAATAAAATATATTAATACTAATTTCACCTGTTTCTTTTGGCCTTTTCTGGTGTGGCTACTACAAAATAGAAAATGACACATGTGGCCCCCATTGTGTTTCTTTTGGATAGCTTTGCTCTAAATCTAAACCTCCAGTAAATTAATAAGAAGTAGCTTTTAAATTTCACTTATTTTACACACATATTATCATTTGGAGAATGAGGAAAAAATGTAGAGCAGCTTGGGACCACAGAGCCTATCCTAAGCGTGAAAACATTTTTTTTTACTTAAAAAAAATTTTTTTTAACATCTTTATTGGAGTATAATTGCGTTACAATGGTGTGTTAGTTTCTGCTTTATAACAAAGTGAATCAGCTATGCATATACATATGTTCCCATATCTCTTCCCTCTTGCGTCTCCCTCCCTCCCACCCTCCCTATCCCACCCCTCTAGGTGGTCACAAAGCACCAAGTTGATCTCCCCGTGCTATGCGGCTGCTTCCCACTAGCTAGCTATTTTATGTTTGGTAGTGTATATATGTCCGTGCCACTCTCTCACTTTGTCCCAGCTTACCCTTCCCCCTCCCCATGTCCTCAAGTCCATTCTCTAGTATGTCTGCATCTTTATTCCCATCCTTCCCCTAGGTTCTTCAGGACCTTTTTTTTTGTTTTAGATTCCATATATATGTGTTAGCATACGGTATTTGTTTTTCTCTTTCTGACTTACTTCACTCTGTATGACAGTCTCTAGGTCCATCCACCTCACTACAAATAACTCAATTTTGTTTCTTTTTATGGCTAATATCCCATTGTATATATGTGCCACATCTTCTTTATCCATTCATCTGTCGATGGACACCTAGGTTGCTTCCATGTCCTGGCTATTGTAAGTAGAGCTGCAATGAACATTGTGGTACATGACTCTTTTTGAATTACGGTTTTCTCAGGGTATATGCCCAGTAGTGGGATTGCTGGGTTGTATGGTAGTTCTATTTTTAGTCTTTTAAGGAACCTCCATGCTGTTCTCCATAGTGAAAACATTTAAAACGCAGGGAAGGGACTTCCCTGGTGGCGCAGCAGATAAGAATCGGCTTGCCAATGCAGGGGACATGAGTTCGATCCCTTCTCTGGGAAGATCCCATGTGCCGAGGAACAGCTAAGCCCGTGCACCACAACTACTGAGCCTGCGCTCTAGAGCCTGCGAGCCACAACTACTGAACCACATGCCACAACTATTGAAGCCCGCATGCCTAGAGCCCATGCTCTGCAACAAGAGAAGCCACCACAATGAAAAGCCCGTGCACTGCAATGAAGAGTTGCCCCCGCTCGCCACAACTAGAGAAAGCCCACACAGAGCAGCAAAGACCCAACACAACCAAAAGTAAAAATTAAAATTAAATTAAAATAAAATAAATAAATAAAATTATGCAGGGAAATATTTATTCTGAGCCCTTGATGGTATGTAAGCCATAGCAATGCCCCCATCATTGGGTGAAGGGGACTCAAGCACAGCTAAGTGATTATCCTGGACCAAGAGTTTTGAGCTCATATCAGGATGCCCCAACCCCTATGGCAACATGTTGGCCACTGGGACGTCTTGGGAAAGTTAATTCTTCACACTTTCCTTTCCTGGCCACTATATTCAGGAGATACAAAATGTCTCTTTCCATCTTCACTTGGATTTTATGAGAATGGATAAATTAATGCATAAAATGTTCTGATTCTTTAAAAAGGAACCTAATAGAGAAGCAGCACCAGGTAGTTTCCCATTCCCTCATGGGTAATAATCACTGACGTCCAGCAGGATGTTAGATGGCCTGCCCCACAGGAATGCAACCTTGCTTCCCATTGGAAAAGGACAAAAGGCCCATACTTGACTGTGCAACCCCAAGGCAGTCTTTGGAAAGTCAAGACACTGACTCTTCCCTGACCCAGTTCTGAAACATCATCCTTTCCTAATCAAGCAGCATCGCGATTAGCCACATTCACATCACACCCAGTCTCACCTCCTCTAGCTTGTTGCCGAGGCTTCTTGGCTCAGATCAGGAGATGGTTCTCATGGGTGAAACGCAAGAATGACCCTGAAGCTTTTTTTTTTTTTTTTTTTGCGGTACGCGGGCCTCTCACTGTTGTGGCCTCTCCCGTTGCGGAGCACAGGCTCCGGATGCGCAGGCTCAGCAGCCATGGCTCACGGGCCCAGCCGCTCCGCGGCATGTGGGATCTTCCCGGACCGGGGCACGAACCCGTGTCCCCTGCATCGGCAGGCGGACTCTCAACCACTGCGCCACCAGGGAAGCCCGACCCTGAAGCTTTAAGCACCAATCTGATTGGCTGACCTAATTGCTAGTAATAACCAATAATTGCTTTTTTACCCTTTTTGTTATTTTTTTAATTATCATTATTCATAGTAGGGGGGATGGGGATGGCCTGGAGACTTTACCTAGAAAGCCTTTTTAACCAGACACCAGTTACAGAAGGCACCTATATTCCTTAGTTACCAGTGACCGGCTGCTTTGTTTTCACTTCAAGATTGACTCTTCAGAAGATTTCTTACACTTGGAATATAGATTACCATCACTGGGAAGCAGCCAGATTTGATAGGCACTTTAATTTGACCTCTTTTTGTTTCTTAGAACAAAAGCAGAGTTAGATCAAGAAGCCTTGATCAGTGGCAATCTAGCTACCGAAGCAAATTTAATCATCCTGGATATGCAGGAAAACATTATCCAGGTGAGGACAACAAACAACTGATCTATTCAACGTGAATATGTTTACTAGAATTTAATAAGGAATTCTTTATAGAAAATTGTGAAAGAAATAAACGAGATATGAAATGCTTTTTGTTTAAATGAAGTTGGGAAGTTTACCATTTACAATAGTGTCCCCCTTACAAATTCCAGAGATACTTACCAAACATCCTTCTGGATTCATTGACTTGAAGCTTGCTTGGAAAGAGTTAGGTGCTTGAAAGACTGACTCTCGTAGTTAAATCTGCCTGCACATGTGCAAAGTTTATAATGTGGGTGGTGGGCTTACAGTTCAGTATCTAGAATAGGGGTGGTAGGGGTTTTTTTTGATAGGTCAACTCCATTTGAATTATAGTTGATGTCTGTATGGGAGCTAAGATTATGACTGGGCTAGGTAAAAGGAGTGCTAAGTGTGATTAATGATGTCTGTTTTGGACACAGATTAGTGAAGAAAAATCATTTGTACCATGAATTTGCCATCCCTGCTGTAGAAAAGTGTTATATCAATGTGAATTTTATAGTAATACAATTCACCATACTAATTTCATTTTCTAAGTGAATGCTTCCAGAAATTCTCAAGACATCTAGGTGATAATGGGTTTTTAGTTAACCTGAAAAATGAGTCCTTACATGTTTCCAATGAAAAATCATTTATTAGAGGGCTAGAAGAAGAAATATTGTCGAAACATATTTGAACTTAGTAATCCAACTTTTAAGTTATCTTTTAAAAAGTGATTATTGTACAAAAATAAAGACCAAAAGTATATGGTACCTTTGATAAATACTTGTTATCAAATACTTGGCATCGGGCTTCCCTGGTGGCACAGTGGTTGAGAGTCCGCCTGCCGATGCAGGGGACACAGGTTCGTGCCCTGGTCCAGGAAGATCCCACATGCCGCGGAGCAGCTGGGCCCGTGAGCCATGGCTGCTGAGCCTGCGCGTCTGGAGCCTGTGCTCCGCAACGGGAGAGGCCACAACAGTGAGAGGCCCGCGTACCGCAAAAAAAAAAACAAAAAAACTTGGCATCATGTTGATTATATCTTTATACAATACTGCTTTGAGTGCTATATTCTTAACCCCAGTCCTCAAAATGTATTTACAGTTTTCAAAGGAAGCTGAAACTTATTTATCATTGATCTTGGGGACATTAGTCCTGCTGCAGCTGATAAATAAGCTTCTATTTAGAAACATCACTGCCACAAGCAGCCCCTAGTGTAATGGGAAGCCCACAATTGTGGTTTGAAAGCCCACAAGAAAAGCTGTGCCTTGTATACAAGGAAAGAACATTCCAAAAGCTGTTGCCCAGGATTGGGGGAAGGTGTACCTTATAACTTGGTTTAGCAGCCCAGAATTAGGCATAAATCC
This sequence comes from Grampus griseus, assembly GCF_964374135.1. Lineage (NCBI taxonomy): Eukaryota > Metazoa > Chordata > Mammalia > Artiodactyla > Delphinidae > Grampus > Grampus griseus. Next base: position 51,019,096 of record NC_139000.1, read on the forward strand.
CAAATCAATTTGGAGTTTTGGAATAAAGTCATGTGGAAATAGGTCTTCAGCTCGCCTGGTAGTGGACGATATACGGGGTGCTTTCCCAAACCCTTAAGATCATAGACGGAGAGAGATGAAACATCAGCATGCCTGTGCTAATTGCCAAGAGCACCCACCTGTGTCTTCCCCCTCAGTTCATGGGCACAGCACAGGGATTCATTGATGCTGTTCTGTTCCCCCAGGCAAGCTCGGCTCTGGACTGTAAAGACAACCTGCTGGGAGGCGTGCTAAGGGTCCTGGTGAATTCTCTGAGCTGTGATCAGAGCACCACCTACCTGACTCACTGCTTTGCGACACTCCGTGCTCTCATTGCCAAGGTAGGGACACTTGCTTTCTCACTCTTAATTAAGAGTTAAGATTCTCATCAATCTAGCTTCACGTTTCTTGCTTCAGGTGCACCAAAACCCACAGACCACTGTGTTAAGTGACACTACGGTAAAAGTCTTAAGTCTCATTAGGAAGGAAGCAGATACACTGATTCTACAGGACTCACCATAAAGAGGAAAAACAGTGCCTCTCACACTAGAAATGTGGGCCCAACTATAGAAATTTGAAATGGCCACTCACTGAAGACATGAGAGTGGAAATCAGTTGAGCAACTTTGTTTTTCACCCTTTTTCTTTAGTACCTTATCTGAGTGAGATTCAATTCCTATACATGACTCCCATTCGTAAATCTTACAAAATATCATGTCATAAAATGCAGAAGGTTTAGAAATACATTTCTCATAGCCTGAAGAATATAGATTTTCCTGAGGTAAAACAGTCTATTGCAGATTCCTATCTCCCCCTTTATTGAAAATCTCGGTTGATGCCTTCTATCTGGGATCTTTTACATTTAGAAAGTGGAATCCCAGGACTTTCCCTGGCGGTCCAGTGGTTAAGACTCTGCGCTTCCACTGCAGGGGTGCGTGTTCGATCCCTGGTCAGGGAACTAAGATCTGCAAGCCGTGCAGCGTGGCCGTGGAGGGTGGGTGGGAAAGAAAAAGAAAATAAAGTGGAATCCCTCTGCTCTCACCCGTCATTATCATTTGCTCTTTCTCAGTCACCAGTAATTTCCAGGGAACCCAGTAAACTCAGGCTAATTCCTTCAGAGTTGGGACTTCAGCAGGGAAGGCAGCCTGGCTAACCATGCAGCTAATTACACAGCCCTGATCTTAGCTGAGCAGCTCATAATGAGATCTTAAGTCGACTCCGTTGCTTCACTTCATCTTCTGATTCAAGGAACTCATCATCTGTATGGAGCAGCGCATTAATTCTTGTGGGCTTTTTGCTTGTCCAAGCAGCCGTTTCCATATTTCAACAGGCATCCAGTCCAGAAAGCATACGATCGTGCCAAGTGACGTCTTATGGCCCCTGTGTCTCTCCTAGTTCGGCGACTTGCTGTTTGAGGAGGAAGTGGATCAGTGCGCGGACCTGTGTCAGCGAGTGCTGCATCACTGCGGCAGCAGCATGGACGTCGCCCGGAGCCAAGCCTGCGCCACTCTCTACCTCCTCATGAGGTTCAGCTTTGGAGCCACCAGCGTAAGCGCCCAGGGCGACCCAGAATCAGCAGAGAGAGTCAATGCGAAGCCCTGGGGGAGGAAGAGTGTGCACTATTGCAGTTGACTTCTGCCACGTGGGAAGGAAGCAGTTGGGCGTGTAGATGGATAGCAGCTTTTGTTTGACTTTGCTTCTAGAAGTAAATTATTAAGATTGATGAATGCAGTGGTTTCCATCCGTGTGTTTCAATAAGAAATGAACAGATATGTGTAGATTCAAGGTTGTCATCTGTGGGAAAAAAAAAATACAACAGAATTAGGACTTCAGAAGAGTTTGTCCTGTTTCTAAAATCTGATTGGTACCAGAATGACCTGTGGAAGAGAATTTGCAATGATCGCTATCGTCCACACCTGAGTGTTAATTGAAGCTTAGCAGCCTTTGGAATTCAGCTTTATTACAGCACCCTCTTAGTTTGTCTAGATTTTAGTATGTTCTTTTGGAATTTACATCTGTAGTCACGTTAATGCGCGTGCTCAACTGATATGAAAAGATAACTTGGCCCATGGAAGAAAGGCAGGGCCCTCAGAATGTATTAGGTATAACTATTTAAAAGCCTTTAGGACATTCCTCAGAGGCCAGAGGCCCTTGGAATAGCCAGTTTTCCATGGGCCTAGAAGGAAAGGAGAAACAAAGTTGCTGCCTACCCAGAATCCAGAAATCTCAGAAATCTTGCCCACATAGATCCTGTTCCTCTTTACAGTTTAAATAAAGTTCCAAGAAGAGGAATCTTGACACAAAGGGAGAAATCCTGTGACCCAGCTCTGTAGGAACCTACCAGCCTTGCTGCACGGAGCTGGTCAGGTCCTCAGTGAAAACTTAAAGGGAACTGACAGATTTATGTCAGGGCAATAGCCACTTAAACCAGTTAAACAACAGTATGAGTCTTGAGCGAAGTATAGCTCATATTTCATTGGGAAAAAAAGGAAATGATTGAGACTGGGTTAAAGAAACACCGGAGACTTATTGGTATCTGGCTCTACTGCCTTCAATTATCTACTAGCTGAGTGCCTCTTATTTGTTCCATCATTATTTTTTCCTGACTCAGAACTTTGCAAGAGTAAAGATGCAAGTCACCATGTCTCTGGCATCTTTGGTGGGAAAAGCACCAGACTTTAATGAGGAGTACCTGAGAAGATCCTTGAGGACAATTTTGGCCTATGCGGAAGAAGACACAGACATGCAGACCACTCCTTTCCCCATGCAGGTAGACTGAAGAGCGTGCCTTGTCTGTGATCAGCCAGCTATAAACTTGTGTGTGTATGTATGTGTGTATATACACACACACACATATACATACTTATACATACATATATATGTGCATGTGTATATGTAGGTAATATATAATTCCATATAATATATTATATAACATATATAGTTATGGATTATATAATTTTTGTGAAATATATATATTATAATTATGTCATATGATACAGATAATTATATAACGTATTATGATATATATTAGATGGAATCTAAGCTGAGGTCCTAAGCTGCCTCCTACTTGGTATAAAAAGGTCTGATGTTCTAGAGTACAGTTGAGGGCTTTCAGGTTGCAGATAACTGAAACTAGTTCAAACTAATTTAACCAAGAAGGTGTTGGAGAGGGAAGATAATATAATGATTCAGGACTAATTCATGGATCCCAAGGGCCAACTCACATCTGGGCCTCGGAAGTGCCTGGACCTGCAAAGGTGAGGTCAAAGAGGATCCAGTCTAGATTCCCCTCACCTGGGCTCTCTCCTGTCTTAGCGAAGCCTGTCCATGGCTGCCCCTTGGACTTTCAATGCATCCTAACTTGTTACCATGGACTCCAAAGCTGAGACTGTTTGGGGCGTACACTTTTTTTTGCAGGTGGAAGAACTTCTCTGCAATCTGAATAGCATCTTATACGACACAGTGAAAATGAGGGAATTTCAGGAAGATCCTGAGATGCTTATGGATCTCATGTACAGGTAAACTTTTCTGGTAAAATCAAAAGGGTGTCACTTGAGGATCTAGGGTTTGTCACTATGAAGTTCTTATGAATATAATGATCACAGGAAATGTGGGTACACTGTTTTGGCTGACATCCAAAACTGTACTTAGAAATTGGTAGAAAATCACCACTCAGAGGGTGCTGATTCATGTACACGTTTTCAGAAAGATCTCCCTAATTTAAAGGGAGGTACTTATTTTTTGAAATTATTTTCTACTTACCATAGAATGAGAGAAAAGAACTATCACCTGTTACATGAATTATTTCTGAAATGTTTTTCCACTTACATTCAGACATACATGTAAGTTTTATTTAGAAATCATATTTTACTCTGTCATTTAAAATTTTGTCTTATAGTCCTTGTTTTAGGAGAAACTACTTACAAAGGCAAAATTGTTCTGATGCGATGTCATAAGCAGGATAGTACTTTTTTTTTTTTTTTTTGGCTGCGTTGGGTCTTCGTTGCTGCACGCGGGCTTTCTCTAGTTGCGGTGAGCAGGGGCTACTCTTCGTTGCGGTGCACGGGCTTCTCATCACAGTGGCTTCTCTTCTTGCGGAGCACGGCCTCTAGGCACGTGGGCTCAGTAGTTGTGGCACGCGGGCTCTAGAGCGCAGGCTCAGTAGTTGCGGCGCACGGGCTTAGTTGCTCCGCGGCATGTGGGATCTTCCCGGACTAGGGCTCGAACCCGTGTCCCCTGCATTGGCAGGTGGATCCTTAACCACTGCGCCACCAGGGAAGCCCAAGGATAGTACTTTTGTCTTCTGTTATTTTTTTGCGAGAAAAGAAGAAAATTGCTAGAGCTCCATTCAAATAGACATCATTTTATCAGGGTTTTTTCCCCCCCATAAATCTTTAACTAAATCATAGCATTCCTGGCATCCTGCACAACCCAAACATGGAATGAAAAAAACTGGACTGATAGATGTTTGCCTCTTCTCTCATTCTCTGAACATGTAGGCAAAACTCTTACTGGGAAAAAAACTGGCCATGCACAATAGAAAAACACTGTCACTAACCGTTGTCCTTGAAACTTTCTCAACCCATCTTTAGAATTGCCAAGAGTTACCAAACATCTCCTGACCTGCGGCTGACCTGGCTCCAGAACATGGCGGAGAAGCACACCAAGGGGAAGTGCTACACAGAAGCTGCCATGTGCCTGGTGCACGCAGCTGCCTTAGTGGCTGAATATCTGAGCATGTTGGAGGACCACAGCTACCTGCCCGTGGGCAGCGTCAGCTTTCAGGTGGGGGGGACAAGTTTAGCTTTTCCTTTAGTGCAGTTGTTCTCAACTGGGGGCATTTGACAGTCTCTGAAGACATTTTAGGTTGTTACAACTGAGGGTGGGAAGGTGGGTGCTACTGACAGTTAATAGGTATAAACCAGGGATGCTGCTGAACACCCTACAATGCATAGGATAGCTCCCACCACAAAGCATTATCTGGCCCCAAACATCAATAATGCCAAGGTTGAAAAACCCTGCTTTAGTGTATTAAATTTGCCTCTTCTAATTGCTTTACCATCTTGGGTTTTTTTTTAAAAATTTTTTTTAATTTATTTATTTGTGTTTATTTTTGGCTGTGTTGGGTCTTCGTTGCTGCGTGCCGGCTTTCTCCAGTTGTGGTGAGCGGAGGCTACTCTTCGTTGCGGTGCACGGGCTTCTCATTGCAGTGGCTTCTCTTGTTGTGGAGCACGGGCTCTAGGCACGCGGGCTTCAGTAGTTGTGGCACGTGGGCTCAGTAGTTGTGGCTCACGGGCTGTAGAGCGCAGGCTCAGTAGTTGTGGTGCATGGGCTTAGTTGCTCTGCAGCACGTGGGATCCTCCCGGACCAGGGCTCGAACCCGTGTCCCCTGCATTGGCAGGCGGATTCCCAACCACTGTGCCATCAGGGAAGCCCCCCAAAAATTATTGTTTACAATAAATGTAGAGTCGATAGGCACTTTAGACATTCCCAAACACTTTCACGTCCATGATTTCATTTGGCCTTCCCCATAAACCAGTGAAACAGACAGAGAAGGTATTATTACTCCCACTTCACAGATAAACTGAGAGAGCAACTTTTCTAAGGTTATTTAAACCCTTTCTCAAAGACTTGTAGTTGGCACAGTATACTGACAGCTGTGAAAGTATTTTTTCTAAATACTGGAGAAATTATTTCCCTCAGGGCCCATTCCTTTTATTACACTCCCTAACTCTGTAATATCCTCCTCACTAATCTAAAATCAAGGAAGAACCAAATTGGGACTTCCCTGGTGGCGCAGTGGTTAAGAATCCGCCTGCCAATGCAGGGCACACGGGTTCGACCCCTGGTCCGGGAAGATCATGCCACAGAGCAACTAAGCCCGTGCGCCACAACTACTGAGCCTGCATTCTCGAGCCTGCGAGCCACAACTGCTGAAGCCCGCGCACCTAAAGCCCGTGCTCCGCAACAAGAGAAGCCACCACAATTAGAAGCACACTTCAACAAAGAGTAGCCCCCTTGCTACAACTAGAGAAAGCCCGCACGCAGCAATGAAGACCCAACGCAGCCAAAAACAAATAAATAAAATAAATAAATTTATTTTAAAAAAAAGAAAGAAAGAACCAAATTGACCTGGGAAGGGAAAAAAAGGGCTGGATCCATACTGTCTTAGGATGAGCTGAATATTACCCATAGTTAGCAGAGGGAAATTGTCTGCTAGGCCTGAAAGTTGGTTCAGGCTGGGATGCTCAGTGGCCACTTGGACTGTTTTGGCTGAGTAGTTTAAAACAGTCTTTAGAGGAAACAGAAAATTTTACGAGTGCTTTTAGAGGCATAATCTGTAGAAATGACAATCCCTGAAACCTGTAACCATATAGTACAGTAAGAAAGCCTTTTCAAGCCAGACTCACAGAGTCATTTACAAGTGTTTGGATTATTCTTGTTTGAATTTTCATGACTGATTTTTATAAAAGGCTCTGTTCTCATTGTTGCTCTTCAACACAATTTTGTGATGCTGTGTGAACCAGAAAGAGAGGACAGTTCAAAGCAGCTTTCCCAGGCTTATAGAGTAAGGCACAGAAACTGTTGCTGGTAGAGCCAGGAGCTTCTGATTTCCTGAATACTGTTCACTAGGCAATCTGGGTATTGCCTCATACCGCTAATTCCTCCTTTCTTACGGTCTTCAGTAACAATAGTATTTATTCTATCATTTTATTCTCAGCAAACAAATTTTATTCTCAATTCAGGAATGTTCATTATAAAGCCAAAAATTTAATTCTTATCCAAACAGCATAAAAAATCATATCTGATTTTGAATCACATAAAAGTGAAGAAAGGTATAAAAATCAATTTTAGACATATTTGCTTTTTTGTAAAATTTATTTTGGCCATACGATATTAGCAAGGATAAATATTATAAGTGCTACTCTTTCAATTACCAGAAATCTCTGGGTTTAACACTTAATGTGGAATTATATCAACCTCTTGTCTTGTTTCATTACTATTGCTTATAAATTCTTTTTAATTTGCCTATCGTAAGTCATGCCAAGGTGAGTAGAATAGTTCTTCTAGAAACAACAGAAAAACTCCACATTGTCCCTACACGGGAGCATATAGCTCTATTTTTTCATAGACCTTTATCCACGTATTCATTCTTTTAGGTGATATTTATTGAGCACTTATTCTGTCCTCATGAACTTTACATTCCAGCCAGGGAGAGTGGCATCATACAGCTAATTCTTCCATTTCTTATTCAATTTCAATTGTGATAAATGCTGTAATAAAGAGGTACAAGATGCTGTGAGTGTTTAGCATGTGACTCAGCCTGGGGGTCATGGAACGCTCAGAAAGACGAGGAACGGGAGGGGGAAGCAGAAGGAACTGTGAAGAATGAGGTCTTCAGAATACACAGAACATGGTGAGTTAGGTGATCTCAGCTACAGAAGAGAAGCCAAATTACACTGACGCTTATGAGCCAATTCTCTTTTCTCTCAAATGAGACATACCAAATCTTTCTGGAAATGTGTGCTTGCAAGTGACAGAATGCCTAACCCAGACGGACCTAAGGTAAAAATGGAATTTATCAGCTTGCATGAGAGAGATGAGTCCGGAGTAGCACCTGCCAAACTGGACCTAGGGGTCCAAACAATGTCATCAGACCTCAGTGTCATCATCACTTCCTGTCTCTGCTTTCTCATTCTTCACAGGCTTCCCACACTCACTGAGAGATATTTATGTTTACATATTCCCAGGTTCAAGTCCAGGAGAATAGAGAAATGCCTCATATGTAGCAGTTGCAGAGACAGTCTCAGTGCATCTTATTGGTTCTGACGGGGTCATATGCTCATCTCTGAACCAATCATAGTGGCCAGACACATGGAATGCTGTGATTGGCTGAGCCAGAGCCAGAGTTGAGGTCCACACATGGAGTTATGGATGGTTTCTCAGGAGGCTATACTTTATAGAAGGATGAAGGAATTCTGGGCAGCATTAACTACAGATGTCTGGTGTTGATTTCTTAAATGCTGTGTGCTTTAGTTTTCAACCTTGTTCTGCTCCAGTAAAATTGAATTTTTTGAGAAGAATTATAAACTGGAGATAAATAAATCTGTGCAAGGAAAATAACTCTGAGGCCACAGAATTCCAAGGAACTGAGCTCGTTGAAGTTCTATGCCCCAGAGTACAATATTTATTCCACAGATGTAGATGTGGATACATTCTCACATAACTGCTGTTACTTTCACCTCCCTAATTCTGAAGCCGGGAAAGTCTGCCTGGAATCTTCTCCCTCTGATGACAGCTAATAAGGCTGCATAAATAACTGCAGATATATTCCTCTACATGTGGAAAACTGCATACAATACTAATAGCATGCGTTTCTTGGGTCGTTAGATTCTTTCAACTGAATCTCCTGGACCTTTTACCATTTCCAATTCAGAAACATCATAATAGAAAGACCAGGTGTGAAAGAAAGGCTGGCCATGAAAGGTTCTGAAGGCCTCCTATATTCCTAAAACTACCTTATAATTTTGGATATGAAGGTACAGGACTGTAAAACTCTCTCTTCCTTGACTGCTAAGGATGAGTCACTTGATCTTGCAAGCCAGGCCTGCAAGAGGCAGACCGATTTTACTTCACTAGCCAACTCTGGTCCGTTGGTAGTGGCTGAATGGGGTACCATGCTGAGAAGAATTCTGAGACCATATCCAAGCTTCAGGGAAAAGAGTACTATAATTAATTAGTTCTGTCTGCCATGAGTGTAGTTATAAAAGGAATGGCAAATGTGCTACCTGTGTAGCACATCCTAAGCTACAAAGGTTTCCAGTTTCTTTTATGTTCCATATGCATTTCTTCTATATCCATGAGACAGGTTGAAGAAAATGATTCTTGACCTGTCAAAAGTATGAGAGTCACTGCCAGAGCCAGAACTGGGGTGAGGTGAGTGAGGCACATGAAGTGCAGAATTTAAGGAAGCACTCACTCGTGAGGTCAAGCAAGTTCAGGGTCACGACTTACAGGACCCTGAGAGTGAGTGTTCCCTAAATTTTGTTTTCACCTCGTTCACCCTAATCCTGGCCCTGATCACTGCATTCTCTATGAGACTCTAAACTCTATGGTTTATGTAAAAGAAAAGTGTGTAGAAAGGAGCGAAATGTTTGGGGGGGAGGGGAGAAAAAAAATAGTAACTGCTGCATTGCCATAAAGATTTCATAAAGAAGACCTTCTCATTTGCAATTGTCATATGATATTATGGCCATTCACCTAAAAGCCAAGTCAGTCATAGCAAGTACTTCAGAGGGTCACTCAGCTGGTGAAACAAGGAGTCTAGTTAACTGTTCGTTGGCCTTTGGCTTTTAAAAACCACGACCCCTGCTGGACGTCCCTTAGGGTCCTTTCTCTAAAGCAACTCAACTATTGTTTACATTGAGGTAAGCGTCCTTCTGTATCTCCCAATAGTTAAAAAGAAAAGAAAATCTTGAGTTTCGAAGGCCAGTTGTTCTGTGCATTCTTTCAAAATGAGTGGCAGCCAAAGGCTCTTCTGGGTGGAATTACAGACCTTGTATGATCAGGGATGGTGAGGACCTTGGAGCCACGGCTTCCTCCTCCGTATGTTATGGGTTCCTGTGGTGCCTTTGTTAGTCAGATTCCCCTGTTCTCCTGGCTCATACTGTGATCTCTTTCAGAATATTTCTTCCAACGTGCTGGAGGAGTCTGCGGTCTCTGATGACACCCTGTCGCCGGACGAGGACGGGGTGTGCTCCGGCCGGTACTTCACCGAGAGCGGCCTGGTGGGCCTCCTGGAGCAGGCGGCCGAGCTCTTCAGCACGGTCAGTGCACACAGCTGTCCGGGCTTCCACAGTCAGCCTGAACTCTGGCGTCGGTGCCCTGAGTGCCGGTCTTAACGTCCAGCCAGTCCCACTTCATGATGACACCACGTGCAGGGGCGTGCAGGGCAGGGCAGGGGCTGGAGGGCTTTGACATATGTAGATCGCCTCAGCTCTCAGGGAGGCGGGAAGGCCCTTCGTCACTGCAGTATTCTGGTTTTCACTGCTTCAGCTCTCAGGGAGGCGAGAAGGCCCTTCATCACTGCGGTATTCTGGTTTTCACTGCCTCAGCTCTCAGGGAGGCGGGAAGGCCCTTCGTCACTGCGGTATTCTGGTTTTCACTGCCTCAGCTCTCAGGGAGGCGAGAAGGCCCTTCATCACTGCGGTATTCTGGTGTTCACTGCCTCAGCTCTCAGGGAGGCGGGAAGGCCCTTCGTCACTGCAGTATTCTGGTTTTCACTGCACGCTCATTGGCTGGGCAGTAGTTTCACAGTATTATTTCCATTTAACAGAGGTGGAAACTAAGCCACAAAGAGGGAAATGGCTTGCCCAGGGTTACACAATAAATCACGAGGCACTTTCCCACTCTCTTATTTTCCCTCTCTTTGAGAGAGGGACTCAGCTGACAGCTGAGTAATCCTCAGGATCGTCACAGACCAGGGACAGCTCAGAGAAATGTGAGGGTGGAAGCCATGGAGACTCCCCGCATTAACCTAATCTGGGTCTAAACACTCCTAATAAGAGAAAAATATATAGAGATTAAAAATATATAGATTAAGTCATTGAGATTCAGGGCAGGGAAGAAAGTATGTTGTTCATTTTCATAGTTTCCCTACTCCCTCAAATTTTTTTAAAAAATAAATTTATTTTATTTATTTATTTTTGGCTGCACTGGGTCTTCATTGCTGCTCACGGGCTTTCTCTAGTTGCAGCAAGTGGGGGCTACTCTTCATCGTGGTGCGCGGCCTTCTCACTGCTGTGACTTCTCTTGTTGTGGAGCATGGACTGTAGGGCTTCGGTAGTTGTGGCTCGCGGGCTCAGAAGTTGTGGCTCGTAGGCTCAGCGGCCATGGCTCACGGGCCCAGCCGCTCCGCGGCATGTGGGATCTTCCCAGACCAGGGCTCGAACCCACGTCCCCTGCATTGGCAGGCGGGCTCTCAATCACTGCGCCACCAGGGAAGCCCTCCCTCAAATTTTAAGCCAAGCAGATATTTAATACTTCACTCTGTTTAGCTGATCCAGTTTTGTTTTCATCTTGATATTTTTCTTTCTTCTCTACTTTTCATTTCCAAGTTTCCATCCTACAATCTATGTATTTTAATTATTATTTTGACTGGCTTCTCTTTTTCCAGCTTTCCCTTTCAGAATTCACATAAAGTCCAAGATACTCTTGTTTTTCCTGGAATTCTAGAAAACCAGGTAGTTAGACCCCTAACTCTTTTCAGGAATGCAATGAACACCTGGCTACAGGAGGACCCCTGGTGACATTTAAATATGCTAAGGCTGCCTTCCTGAGTTGTTCTTAGTTCCTGCTGCCAGTCTCCTGTCCTATTTTTTTTCCCCAGGAAACCCCCTTTTCCAACTTAACATTATCAAATAGGACCATTTAGTGTGTCTAGTTCAGTTTGAATGCTACAGCCATCCCAGAGATGCTCAGACTTTATTCCTGCTCTATAAAATATTGTGGTACCCCAATAAATCCATTCTCCAATGCCTAGTGCACTCTGGTTGCTCTTTTAAGTTTCCAGTGGATTAAATTCTCTTTGATTTTTTTCTCCTCTTTCCAAGGGAGGACTGTACGAGACGGTCAATGAGGTCTACAAGCTGGTCATCCCCATCCTGGAAGCTCATCGAGACTTCCGGAAGCTGACCTCCACCCACGAGAAGCTGCAGAAGGCCTTTGACAGCATCATTAGCAAGGTAGCGGGGGCATCCTGGCTAACAGGTCCTATAATCTGGCGGCAGGTGACCCTGTCTCAGAGATGCTTAGCCCTCCTTCCTCTCTAGGGAGTGATTTACCTTAAGGGCATCATTACTGTAGCTCTCTCCTATCAAACGGAAGAGGGCTGAGAATAGACAGAGGACCGTGATTCAAACCGTGAAAGAAGGCGGCTTGAATTACTTTACAACCAGGAATGTGAAAATCTTAAATTCACTTAAGAGAAGTCCTAGAAATCTTTCATGGGATTTTTTTTTTTTGCCATTATTTCCCAAGTTTATTCCATAAACATTAAAAAAACTTTTTAAAGGAGTGAATTCTGTTTGTATTAGCCACAGGAATAGAATGCTTTATAACCCAACAAGAGAAGACTCCTGCCCTCTCATCTCAGTGGATCCTCATGAATTACATAACTAAGGAGAGCTTTTCTTATTTTGTTCATCAGGGTCATAAGAGAATGTTTGGAACCTACTTTCGAGTTGGTTTCTACGGATCCAGATTTGGGGACTTGGATGAGAAGGAATTCGTTTACAAAGAGCCTGCAATTACCAAGCTTCCTGAGATCTCTCATAGACTAGAGGTAAGCCAAGTGATTCTGGGTGATTGACATTGTGTGCTTTACACAAACAGGTTAGAGTGGGTCATTCCAACAAAACCAAGAGTCACGGATTCCTCGTTGATCCATATATAAAGTTTCCCCCATTGCTTGTACAATATCAAGATACTAGGTGAGATCATGAGGTAAAGCAAGATAATAATAGCTTTCCCCTAAGATTCTGTATATACTTTTCAAACTTTGTAAGTGTATATGGTGAATATTTATTTTCAGGAGCATCCACACTCAATCAATGTCACGTGCTTTCTTATAAACTTTTCCAAATTTTAGTAATAGTTGTTCAGCTTGAAGTGTATCATCTTGACTTTGAAGTCATTGGCCCAAATTATCAAATTACCCCTAGAAAATGCTGTGGGCATCCTTCTGGTGTCAGCAGACAGCACTTCCCACTTCTGACACGGAGATGCTTGACTAGAGGCCCGCTGTGACCTGGAACCAATGAACTCTCCCTGCTGACCCAGGAGCACCCCTCTTTGGATAATCAGAGTCAGTGTCCCATTACATGGGCTGGCAGCCCCAATCCAACCTGCTGTTTATATTTGATCCGTAACGTAGCAGAAGAGAGCAGCAAGTTCTTGGAGGAAAGGCTGGAGAAAAGGAGAAACAACATAGAGAAAAGTGAGAAAAAAGAAGCAGACATTGAAAGGGCCAAGCACTAAGAGCGCAGGAGGAAAGTCAAGGGGTGCCCTCAAAACAAAACCGTCTCAGACCGAATAACTGGGCTCCCCTGAACTGCTGACAACAACCAGGGATTCACTTCTTTGCTTTCTTGCTATTGCTTTGAATTTATGCCCTTTCTTGGCTGTCAAACTTAAAACCCTTTCATTGTCCAATTGCTCCATCCGTGCCAAATGAGACAAGAGACTTTAATCCTTACTTGACCCAAAGAAGCCACGGCTCAGAGTGGTTGGGTGACTTGCCCAAAGTTGCTCAGCTCATGAGAGGAATTAGCAATTGACCCCAGGCCACTTGGTTCCCTAATATGTTTCCCCAGTTTAGTACTAGAAGCGTATATTTTATCTTCCTGTGTGCTGTGGTTTGTCCCATTATGGGAAGGCTGGTGACCTCTAAAACCCTAGGGTACAAAAGGCAAGAAATAAATAGTTCCATGCCCCTGGAGCGTCTTTAGGAAATATGATGATGTTGGTTGAATTAGATGTCAAGCATACAGTTTATAGGGAAGCATATATCAGTTTGCAATGCTGGACTTCCTTATGTTTTTATTTTTGTTTCAGGAAACGCTGAACTTGCCTCATTAGCTCAGAGGGACTTTCAGTAATCAAAGAGCATATTCTCCCTTACACTTGTTCCAAACGTATTCCACTTCTGAGAGACAAAGAGTTGCAATATATTAAAATAACCTTTATAATCTGTTGGTTTCTCTTGCCTAGGGATTTTATAGTCAATGTTTTGGTGCAGAATTTGTGGAAGTGATAAAAGACTCTGCTCCTGTGGACAAAACCAAGTTGGACCCTAACAAGGTATGGGAAAATTGCAAAAAACAGCCATCAGGCTCTGATTCCCTTTGTTCTACACCCAAAAACATAACATGACCTCCTCTGTCTGGACTCTTCAAGTCATTTCAGTGCAGCCAAATATTTTTTGTCTATGGTTTAACTACTATTTGGTTAGGTCTTAAAGAAACAATACTCAAAGGCAGGGATCATCATAGGAGCTACCAGTTATTAAACATCATCTGTGTGCCTGACACTGCATTAGACCCTTTACGTACACCATTTCATTTCATCCTCCTAAAGCCCTTTGAAATAAGTGTTGTTATTCCTGTTTTACAGATGAGAAAAGAAAGGGTAAGCAACTTTCCAAGATCATGCAGGTGTCAGAACCAGTATTCAAACTCAGGGTCTGTCATCCTCAAACCTGCACTTTTTTTTTAAAGAAGATTCTTCTTTAAAAACAATTTATTTAATTTATTTATTTTGGGCTGTGTCGGGTCTTCATTGCTGCGCACGGGCTTTCTCTAGTTGCAGTGAGCGGGGGCTACTCTTCATTGCAGTGCGCGGGCTTCTCATTGTGGAGGCTTTTCTTGTTGTGGAGCACGGGCTCTAGGCGCATGGGCTTCGGTAGTTGTGGCTCGCAGGCTCTAGAGCACAGGCAGTTGTGGCCTACGGGCTTAGTTGCTCTGCGGCATGCGGGATCTTCCCGGACCAGGGCTGGAACCCGTGTCCCCTGCATTGGCAGGCGGATTCTTAACCACTGTGCCACCAGGGAAGTCCCAAATCTGCCCTTCTATTAAAACCTTGAATCCTCAATTTAAAATATGTTGAAAAGATACAAACTTCTCACTGACAGCATTTGGTGGAGGCCTTCTTTTCAGCCAAGTGCAGGGTCATTGTGCTGTTGGAGGAATGATGAAAAGGGCTTGGACTTTTCAAGTGAGGGTGTATTCTGTCTCACCCCCGGTTGGGTGTACTGCAATACAATTCTGATGCTCACCACCCAGAGTTAGGGTCAGACTCCACCAGTTACAGGCTCGTCCTGCAGGAGACTGCCCTAACTTCAGACACCAGCCTCAAGTGGGACCCCAGGCCGCTTGCACTTCTGACCAGACAAAAATATAAATTTGTGGGTTCCCATAGCATTTCTCAGTAGATAAACCACTAGAATGCCTCCCAGAACTCAGAAAAGGGCTACACTGATGATTATAGCTTCATGATAAAGGGTACACATAGGGCAAGATCTGGGATGTATCCCAGAGTTTCTATGCCCTCTCCTTGTGGAGTCCAGGCATGTCACCCTCCTGGCATGTCAATGTGTTCACCAACTGGGAAGATCTACCAAGCCTTGGTGTCCAGGGTTTTTATTGGGGTCTCATTACGTAGGCATGATGGATTAAATCATCAACTACATTACTGAACTCAATCTCCAGCCCCCTCCTACCCCAGCAGCCAGGCTGGCCCAGAGTCTCAGATCTCTAATCGGAAGTTCATTCTTTTCGATGACCAGCCACCATCCTGAAGCCGTCTAGGGACCCACCATGAATTACCTCATGAGAATAACAAAGACACTTCTATCACTCAGAAAATTCCAAGGGTTTTTGAAGCTCTGTGCCAGGAAAGAAGGACAAATACCAGACACTTTTTTTTTTTTTTTTTTTTTTTTTTTGCAGTACACGGGCCTGTCACTGCTGTGGCCTCTCCCGTTGTGGAGCGCAGGCTCAGCAGCCATGCCTCATGCGCCCAGCCGCTCCGTGGCACGTGGGATCTTCCCGGACCGGGGCACGAACCCGCGTCCCCTGCATCAGCAGGTGGACTCTCAACCACTGCGCCACCAGGGAAGCCCCGATACATTCTTTATTATACCACAGGTGATGCCTACCCACTCAGCCCAGCTCACAGACAGATATGCACATGAGAGAGCTTTCTAAGCTGCTGGAAATAATGCAAGTTCAAGGTATTTTTAAGGGCTGAGGGACAGAGGAGCAGTCGTTATCTGGCAGGCCTATAAAATGAAGAGTTCAGACTCTTCTCTCAGTTCTGTCCTCCAAGATACTATGAAGATGATGCAAGTAGGGAGAAGTGTCCAAATCTAAGCGTTTGTTTTCCTACACATTTCAAAGGACTCACTCACTTCAGATACACTCCCCAATCTAGCCTGGAAGCAATAACTGTGGTAAGTAGCTGAGCTAAGCTTCACACAGAAATGTTTGACGTCTTTGAAAGACAGGATTGGCTGTGTGCCCACAGTGATCTGGGCACAGCACATGCCACATAGAGTTACCAGTGACATCCCTGATACGGTGCTCTTTTCCCCTCTGTTAAAACGCCCAAAGTTGGTTGTGAGAGTTTTAAATGAGAATCTGCAGCCAGAATTACAACCAGATTTCATCACACTCAATAGTGATTTATGGTCTGAGATCAGTGACCTCATCCATCCATTTCAGTGGGTGGGTATTGCAGTGACTATAGTCATTGTTATTCTTTTTTTTTAAATAAATGTATTTATTTTTGGCTGAGTTGGGTCCTCGTTGCTGTGCGCGGGCTTTCTCTACTTGCGGCAAGCAGGGGCCACTCCCCGCTGCGGCGCACAGGCCTCTCACCGCGGTGCCTTCTACCCTTGCGGAGCACAGGCTCCAGGCTCACCGGCTTCCATAGTTGTGGCACATGGGCTCAGCAGCCGTGGCTCACGGGTTCTAGAGCACAGGCCCAGCAGGTGTGGCGCTCGGGCCCAGCCGCTCTGCGGCATGTGGGATCTTCCCGGACCGGGGCACGAACCCGTGTCCCCTGCATTGGCAGGTGGACCCTCAACCACTGCACCACCAGGGAAGCCCAAGGCCCTCTTTCTAAATAAGTGCTCTTCTTCATAGTATGTGTGTGTGTGTTCGTGTGTATGTGTGTACGTATTTTTAATGAAATAGGTGCAGTAAAATTCACTTTTTTGGTGTTTATTTCTATGAATTTTGACAAGCACGTGGAGCCACCACCAAAATCAGACATAGAAAAGTTCCGTCACCGCACAATATTTCCCCATATGCCTCTTTGTAGTCATTCCCTCCCTCTGTTTTCAGCCCCTGACAGTCACTAATCTGCATTCTGTCTTTGCAGTCTTGCTTTTCCCAGAATGCCACATAAATGGAGTGATACAGTAAATAAGTGGAAGCATAGAGCCTTCTGAGTCTGGCTTCTTTCACTTGGCACGATACATTTGCGATTCATCCATCTTGTAGGGGTTCATTCCTTTTTATTGCTGAGTAGTATTCTGCTGTAAGGATGTACCACCGTCTGTTTATCCATTCCCCACTTGAGGGGCATTTGGGTTGTTCCTGTTTTTTGTCTATTGTGAATAATGCTGCTGTAGACATCTGTGTACAGGGTTTGGTGTAAACACAAGTCTTCATTTCTACTGGGCACGTGCACCAGAGTGGGATTGCTGGGTCATATGGTCAGTATAGTTTAACTATATAAGAAACTGCGACCTGTTTCCTAAGGTGGCTGTAGCACCGTACATTCCCGCCATCAGTGTGTGAACACTCCAGCTGCTCCCCATCCTTCTCAGCCCTTGGTGTTGTCAGTTGCTTTAGTTTGGCCATTCTAATACACCTGCAGTGGTCATAGTGGTTCTGAAAAGGAAAGCTTTGCTTCTTCTGAATAGCAGTTTGCAAACTCTCATACCAAGTTTCAGTTGGATCAGCAGCTCTGCTAGGAGGGGCAGCTTGTGGACCTGACTTCACACGGGCGCACTCCCGTCCCTTCTCCCAGTCCCGTCTCTCATATCCCTGGGGTGGAGAGGAAGGATGGCCGATGGCTGATGTCTCGCCTGATGCTTTCAGCTTCCGTGGCTTTTGTGAGCGCAGAGGGGTGGTGCTGCCCCTCTGTGTTCCGCGTGCCCCCCAGTGCATCCTGGGTGGAAGTTTGCAGACCAGCTCATCCCTTACCTTTCCCCCCTCAGGCCTACATACAGATCACTTTTGTGGAGCCCTACTTTGACGAGTATGAGATGAAAGACAGGCTAACCTACTTTGAGAAGAATTTCGATCTGCGGAGGTTTATGTACACCACCCCCTTCACCCTGGAGGGCCGGCCTCGGGGAGAACTGCACGAACAGTACCGGAGGAACACTGTCCTGACCACCATGCACGCCTTCCCCTACATCAAGACCAGGATCAGCGTCATCCAGAAGGAGGAGGTAACGGCACTGGAGGGAATGGGCTCTGGACAGAGGCCACCACTGAGGGAGTGGGCCTGGGTCACCTCCCAGGCTGACACACAAACCTCCTTCATGCTTCTTCATGGCAGACTCAGGTGCACATCTAAAAAGGGATGCCTTTGAAATATTATTTATGCTGGTTATCCTGTCACTCTCGTGGTGCCAGGGAATCCCATTTAGGCAGCTACATGTTTTATAGCACACTTTATATTTAAGTATTTTCTACTTTAAAGTTATATCTTTAACATAAATCTATGTACGCAATTATAATACTTACTATGTCTTTATATGTTAATGTTAAATTTACATGAAATATCAAAGTTTACAATATTTTTTATTAGATTTTTATATATTTAAAAGCTTACATGTGATTCAGGCAACGTTCTGTTGTTCATTGTCAGAGGCAGGAACAGCAAGTGAGTAGCCCCAAGGAGTCTGTGTTGAGCTGGAAGAGGGCACCATGCCAGTCAGACAGGAGACCAGTTGTCTTCTAGTCCCAGCATCCTCCTGTGACGTTGCACAAGGCTCTTATCTTCATTCAGTTTACTTATCTAAATGTTGATACAGGGAAGACCTCTTTCTTTTTTCTGGTTCCATGTGTAGCAGAAGTCTTCAAGTTCATTGTAATGGCACTGATGGAGAAAGTCTCTCAAGCTACAAAACTGCTCAAAATTAGACACACTGTAAACATTTTACTTTACAGTATATACATGTGCACTTATTTGTCATTCATTTTGTGTAGAGCCACAGCCTTGTCTGTGATTTAGGGTTGGCTGATCACGATTCAGCACTGTCTTTCTTGTATAAACCATATGCAATGTCCACCCATATGCAATGTCCAGGATGTTCAGTTTGGGTTTCTGTAAAGCAGAGTGAGAGCTTAAAGATCCTTGTTAAACAATATAAGAGCAGAATGCTTCTGGATTTTTATGATTTTTTTTTCCCCTTGCCTTTTACCATTGTCTTGTGCACACCTAATAAGACAGGAATCTTTTTTTTTTTTTTTTTTTTTATCGCAGTACCTGGGCCTCTCAGTGTTGTGGCCCCTCCTGTTGCGGAGCACAGGCTCCGGACGCGCAGGCTCAGCGGCCATGGCTCACGGGCCCAGCCGCTCCGCGGCATGTGGGATCTTCCCAGACCGCAGTACGAACCCGTGTCCCCTGCATCGGCAGGCGGACTCTCAACCACTGCGCCACCAGGGAAGCCCCAACAGGAATCTTTTATAGCAACTTGCTTTCATAACATCTTGCCCAAGCATTAGCTTGGTTTTCATAGAAACAACTCTTCTTCTTTCCACAGCCATAGTTCACCAGTTTATGCATTATTGAATTAGATTAGCTCATTAAAATAACAAGTGTAACAGGCATAAGCAAGTTGGTAAACAAACACTGATGAGTTGTGGTGAATACACACCTCCCTGGCAGGAGCACGGGGGCTGAGGTTACTGGAGAGCCACCCACCAGCTCAGGTGTTCAGCAACCACATCAGAGAGTGGTTTTCACAGAGGGCAAAGGAAGCCAGAACTGATGACTCAGCTGAGAGAAGGTTTGCTTAGAAGGCATCTGCTGTATTTCTTACTGTTGTAGACTCTTAAGCACTAGGACATGTCAGCACAGCACAGAAATAAACTCACGGTCCCAGTAAGAGTCCTCACAATTTTTCTGGGCCATTTGTAGTTCCCTAAGAACCTCAGTGTGTTAGCTTGTTAGAGCTGTTGTAACCAAGTACCACAGACTGGGTGGCTTCAACAACAGAAATTTCTTGTTTTATAGTTCCAGAGGCCAGAAGTCAAAAATCAAGGTGTTGGCAGGGTTGGTTCCTTCTGAAAGACGTGAGGGAAGGATCTATTCCGGGCCTCTTTCCTTGGCTTGTAGATGGCTGCCTTCTCCCTGTGTTTCTTCACGTCGTCTTCCCTCTGTGCATGTCCCTATGTCCAGATTTCCTCTTCTTGTAGGGACATATAGGTCATATTGGATGAGGGCCCATCCTAATGACCCCCTTTGAACTTGGTTACCTCTATAAAGACCCTGTCTCAAATAAAGTCACATTCCGAGGTACTGGGGTTTAGGAATTAAATACTTGAATTTGGAGGGGACATGACTCCATCAATAAAATTCAGAAAAGGTCATACTCCAAGCCAACAGAGCTTA
This sequence comes from Grampus griseus, assembly GCF_964374135.1. NCBI lineage: Eukaryota > Metazoa > Chordata > Mammalia > Artiodactyla > Delphinidae > Grampus > Grampus griseus. Next base: position 51,039,306 of record NC_139000.1, read on the forward strand.
GCAACTAGCAGATTGACCCTTAAGAGAATTCTCTTTACTAAGAATTCACCTTCAGGGTGAGTTAGAAAAGGCACACATGATGCCAAAATCGTGTGTTATGGTGGAGAAGAAAATCTTGAATGCTGTGCTTCTAATAGCTTTCCCAATTATAAGTCAAGTAACTTCTTCCGCAATAGGAAAGGAAACCTAACAGTGTAGAAAAAAACATGGATTTTGAATGTGAACATTATTGTGGTCAAAATCTGACCTCCCCACTTACGACTTGTGTCATTTACTTAACCTTACAAATCCCTCTTTGACTGCAAGGTGGAGAGAATAGGAAGTTGTTTAAAGAAGTAAATCATAAATGCATGTAAAATTCCTGGAACATAATAAGTCCTCAAGAAATGTTAGGCTCTTCCTTCCTCTTAACCTGTCCTGATTATTCTAAATTTTTCTGAAAGCCTTCTTAGCTGCTGCTTCAAACCCAGTGTCCTCTTTGTCATAGCTCCAGGTTTGTCCGTGGCTTGTAAGACCTGACAATGACTTTCCTACATTTATGTCTTATGTTCAGTTTGTTTTGACACCAATTGAAGTTGCCATTGAAGATATGAAGAAGAAGACCCTGCAGTTAGCAGTTGCAATCAACCAGGAGCCTCCTGATGCCAAGATGCTTCAGATGGTGCTGCAAGGCTCCGTCGGAGCTACTGTCAATCAGGTAAGCGAAACCAGCTGGTGGCAACTCCTCTGGTTCTTGTTATTTTGATTTGTGTTACTATATGCCTGCACCCTCCTTTCTTGAGGTCAATGAGGAGTCTGATCAACATACAAATGATGTTCCTAAGCTTAGACTGGACACTTGAGGAGGTCCCTTCTGCTTCATGTAACAACCCAAGGTAGACAAGAAATCCTAGAGATGAGTGGACCGTGTCTAAGGAGTAGCATTTTTTGGAGAAGTTGGGGCCCGTCCTGGCAATATGATCCAGATGGAGTGCTTAGTCATGCCCAATTTAGGCAGAGTTGTTGCAAGGCTTGAGATAAATCTGAGAAGGCCTGTAGGAGAGAAGGGAAAGGGTCTAGGACATTTCACCTGGGTCAGTCACCAGATGAAACCAGTATGCCAGGAGTGTTGCTAAGCAGGCGTGACCTGGAACCGGCTTCTTGGGCCACTTCAAAACAGACCGGATCTTCTCAGATCCATTAGGATTCTAACTCCGATCTCAGCATGGAACTAATCCGGCCTCAGATGGAGGGCATACTAGCTTAGTTCTCTCTGTCCAGTGTGCTTCCTTAATTTCAGAACTAGATCAGAACCTCCACACACAAAAACTCAATGAGTGCCATGACCCTTTCCTCATTCGGCACAACTGGACTCCCCAGCAAAAATCCTCTGTCCACATAATATCAAGGGGACAGAAATAGTATTTGTTACATTTCTATGATCAGAAAATATTAGGAGGCTTTTGCTTTTGTAAGTCCCAATCTTTTAATGAAAATGGAAGACTTTATAAGCCCACAACCATAGATTACACATGTACTGTGCATATCTCTGACTCAAGCCAGCAATTACGCAAAAGGGTGCTTGCCACTAGGGCAACTAGACAAATGAATATGAATGGCTGGATCAAGAGAATCTCTATTTTCAGAAAAGCAACTCTAATCACATACCCTTTGATGTAGTATATTACCTTTCTACATGAAGGAAAATCTGTAATTAGTAGTATTTGATTAAGGAAATACATTTATACTTCTGAATATTCTCCTAAAACTGCAAACTCCTCCTAAGGGATCAGCATTTTCCTGAGAAGTTCAAGACCTTCCTTGATTTTTTGTTTTGGTCAAACTAACAAAATTAAATGTTCAAACTATGACCTCACTCCCAACATTTCCTCCCAAGTAATTTCACTTTCTTTCCAACATCAGTAATGTTTTTCACTTTTCCCATCAGGGACCACTGGAAGTAGCCCAAGTATTTTTGGCTGAAATTCCAGCTGACCCAAAACTCTATCGACATCACAACAAGTTGAGATTATGCTTTAAAGAATTCATAATGCGGTAAGAGGGGAAATGGCTGGGATTTCAGTAGAGCAGTGGTTTTCAAATTGTGGTCCCCAGGCGAGCAGCTTCAGCATCACTTGAGAAATTTGCTAGAGAGGAAAATTCTCAGATACCAGTCAGACCTACTGAGTAAGACTCTCCAGAGGTGGGACCCAGCAACCCGTATCTTAACAAGTCCTCCAGGGGATTCGGATGCGTGTTCAAGTTTGAGAAGCCTGCATAGAGCAACACTACTTGCACTAGTAGCTCACAAACTGTATGGTGCTTTCATATTTATCATCTCACATTGTAAAATAAATCTTCATTTTACAAAAGAGGAAATGGAGGTTCAGAGATGGGAAATGATTTTACTTAAGGTCACACAGCAAGTTAGTAGCAGAGTCGAGTTCAAACCAGGTCTTCTGAATCCAAGTAGCAAATACTTCCTTCAACGTGCTGATGTTCCACTGATGAATTAGAGCCTGAGGGGTTCTTGGCATTGGCAGTCTTTGTAATTTCCCATATCATACAGTAACTTATTTTTATAAATGTAAAAGACATTGCCTCAAATTGAGAGATAGAGGCGAGATTCTAAAACTAGAATTTTACAAAGGTATCAATCATCTCTACGGCAATTCCCACTGGCAGACAAGCGTCCTCTCTGCTCCTGAATTCTGCAGTAGAGCTGGCTCCAAGAGCAGCCTGTTCAGGCTGGATAGGAAGTGAATCTTGGGACAAGGTCTTGCAAGTTGCTGCAATGCACACAGGTATACTGGGACTCCTGTGGCCCTAAAAGGAATGATTATGAAGGATGTGGATGGCGCCTCACGCATAAGAGAGAAGGACATCAGAAGTACATGTACTAATATTTCTTTTCACCCAGGGTCTTAGAGCAGCATATAAAGTATAGGAATATCTTCACTTGGCAGTTGGGGATAAAGGAGGCTAAAAGTTAAAGTTTGCTAAATTCAGTGAAAACTCACCAGAATGCTAGTGTCAGGTGAGGTTCTCCTCCTTCACAGGCTTTGGTGAGACATATGTAAATTTGCTACGTATAAAGGAGACATTCTTTGTCCTGCGGTGAATCTCAGCTGCTTAGTAATAGGGGTGTGTGTGTGTGTGTGTGTGTGTGTGTGTGTGTGTGTGCGTGCACACTATACATATGCACATACATACACATGCACAGACAGAAATTATATTTATTAATGTTTTGTATTTGAATTGTTTCCTGTATTTCATAACAATTTTGACATTACGCAAAATCTAGATATTCTTCAGTAAAGAGTGCATTTTCATAAAACGAAAGGCTAGAAAAGTATTGGGGGAATTTTTAAAGATCAATTTACTTTCCACGTATCTTCATATAAAATGAAGTTATTGTGAAAGGCCCATGAAGGTGGCAGTGGCCCGGGCCTCTCTGGACCTCTGCAGGGACCTGTGAAGTGTTTAATGAGCACACACTAGGACCCAGGTATGATATTTGTTGTAGGAATACAGGAGCTGGGTATTCCTCTGCTCCTGACAATAGGACTTTTACCTGGCTAAATAACAAAGCAATGCAGCATGTTCTAAGAACTGTGGAGAGTACACAAAATATAGGGCTAAGAGTTCAGAAAAGAATGGTCAGTTGCAGTCTGCAGTGGCTAGGGAAAGCTTTGTGGGAAAACATCACTTAAACCTCGTCTTGGGTATGTAGGTGGTAAGAAGCGGGCAGTGGGAAGACAGAGGCATTACTGGTAAAGGAACCAACAGTAGCACAAGACACAGAGGCAGGGCTGTCCTTGATACGTCTGGGCTCCTCTGAGTTGGCAAGAGCAGTGCATTCTGTGGGCATGCCAGCACAGGGAGGGGAGCCTGGGAAGACAGCACTATTGACAAGTGGGGCTCTGAATAGAATATAGATGTAAAAGGAAGCTTGCTAAGAGAAGTGATTTTTTAGTTAAAATGTCCTTATAAAATCCCTGTCGAGGGCTTCCCTGGTAGCGCAGTGGTTGAGAGTCCGCCTGCCGATGGCTGCGGACCTTCCCCCTGCTGGGTGGGCTGCCGCCCTGTTCTAGGAATGCCACAAGAATATCTGTCAGCGCTTCTCAAACTTCACTGTGCAAAACAAATGACCTGGGGATCTTGTCAAAATGCAGATTCTGATTCAGTAGTTCTGGGGTGGGCCTGAGAGTCTGCATTTCTAACAAGCTCCCAGGTGCTGCTGCAGCTGCCAGATGGGACCGATCTTTGAGCAGAGGCTGCAAAGCTGTAGAGGTTGCTTGATTGCCGCCATCTCACATTTTCTCCTCCCTGCCCCCTCCCCGAGGGCGTCACGCGTCAGGTCCTGCCTACTGTCACTCACCCTTTTTCCTCCCCTTTCCTCCCTTCACAGGAGGAAATGTGCCATTACTATTAACACCTTTGGACAACTATAGATGCCAGTTCATTCAGCAAACATTTATTGAGCCCATACTTTGTGCCAGGCACCCTGCTACCTGTGTGCAAAGATGAAGTTCCAGTACAAATGAGACAAGGCTACAGGCAAAACAGTACTTCTGCTCACTACTTCATTGTCAAAGTCGAAGTACAGTGACTTTCATTCCACTTTATTTCACATGCATCAAAAGTAGTGGGTGAGGGCTTCCCTGGTGGCGCAGTGGTTGAGAGTCCACCTGCAGATGCAGGGGACACGGGTTCGTGCCCTGGTCCGGGAAGATCCCACATGCCGCGGAGCGGCTGGGCCCGTGAGCCATGGCCGCTGAGCCTGCGCATCCGGAGCCTGTGCTCCGCAACGGGAGAGGCCACAACAGTGAGAGGCCCGCATACCACAAAAAAAAAAAAAAAAAAAGTAGTGGGTGAGATTGTGGTGAAGGTTGCATAACTGTATTAATCTACTAAAACTAATCAAACTGTATTATTTACAAGGGTAAATGTGATGATCTGTAACTTATACCCTCAGTACAAGTAGTAGGTGAGGAAACCTTCCTTTCCTCCATTGCTTAATTGCTTCTCAAGTCCAATCAGCAAGTCACAGCTTTGTAATGAATAGAGGAATTGTTTGGTCAAGTTGTTTGCACCCCTGTGTTTTCTCCCTGGAACCTGCTATCAGCAGAGATGATGCAGGAGTGGAAAATGTTTGGGTGTGAAACCGTTCCCGGTTTTGCCTTGAGGGAGCTCCAGCTTCTCAGCAGACTTGGGCTGTAGGTCGATAAGCCCAGGTTTCCAAGGTGAACATAAGTGAGCCTTCCAAGGCTGATTGCTAATAACGGAAATGTACACTTGTTGGGTACACTGTAGCTGGGTCCTGCCACTGGGCAGTGGCCTGTCTGACTCAGCTGTAGTGGGCCTGGATGAAGCCATAAAGAACCTGGCAGGCTGACCTGCTGCAGCTGACACCTGATCCAGCCAGTCCTGCAGCTCTTCAGATGGTTGCCAAGTTGGGGCCTGGATCCCCTTCTGAAACATCTCAGGGTTTCAGAAGCCAAGATGGAGAGGTACAACATACTGTTTCCCTCCTCTGCTCCCCAGAGCACCCAGACCATTTTAAACACTGTAATCTGTGCCAGTCTGTGGTTTTAAATTTTCCTTTTATATTTCTGTCTTAGTCAGCTTGGGCCACTATAGCAAAATACCACAGACTGAGTAGCTGAATAACAGACATTTATTTCTCGCAGTGCTGGAGGCTGGGAAGTCCAAGCTCAAAGTGCCCGCAGATTCAGCTCCTAGGGAGAACCCTCTTGCTGGCTTGTAAATGGCCACCTTCTCACTGTATCTTCACCTGGTAGAGAGATGAAGAAGATAGCTCTCTGGTCTCTTTCTACAAGGGCACTAATCCCATCATGTGGGTCCCACTCTCATGGCCTAATTTAAACCTTCATTCTTCCTAAAGGGCCCACCTCCAAATCCCATCACATGGAAGTCACATGTGAATTTTGGGAGGGACACAAACCTTCATTCCATAACATGTGAACTTTTTCATTCTTATAAAGACTAAGTGATTTTTAAATTCATTTTTTGTATTTAAAGAAAAGAGAGCAGGACTCAATGGCACCAGGTCCAGGTTGCCTTTAAGGGACATAGTTTCAGATACATCAGTAGAGTTCCACCGCATAAATGGTCAAAGAGTCTTAACGGGAGTTAAGGTCTGTGAAGAGGAAGAAGAGGCCGAAGGAGAACCAACTGTGTGTAGTGTGGGTGGAAACAGAAGCAGTAGGTGAAAAGAGATCTGAGTATTTGGTGGGAAAACAAAACCTGAAACATTAGCTGACAAAACAAAGCCTGAAACATTACGAGAGGTTGCTCGAGAGCAGGTCCATAGCAGGGACATATGAAGGACTTCTGTCCCTTTTCCAGGTCACAGGGACCTGTCTTAGTGGGCCTAGGAGGCTGGGTGGAAAACTGAGAGCCGAGTGGAGCAGCACACACACACACACACACACACACACACACACACGTGCACGTGGCTTCCCCCTCCCAGGCCTTCTGCAACCATTCCCAAGAGGAAAAATTCCATTTCAGTTACAGTGCTATCCTGTCCTCTTCTCTTAGCGCATCTCCATCCCCGGTTCTCTTGAACAAGGTCTCGATCCTCAGGGCTTGACAGTGCTCTCACTTCAGGGCCAGGGCACCGCGTGGGAGGGTGTCTGGGCTGACTGTGAAATCGAGAATAGTGTGCGATCGTCGGAACCACAGGCCTCTGTAACTCCTCAGGACAGAAGCCCAGGGCCCAAGGAGGTGGAAGACAGTGTAATGTGAGTCAGGTCCTAGAGACTAGCCTAGAGTCTGATCTAGGCGGACCCCACCCCCCGCTGGGTTCTGGGGTGTTCAGCAGGTCCTCAGAACCTGCCTCCAGGTGTCAGACTCGAGACTGGCCACCTTCCCAAGCCCGTAGTCCCAATCTCGCCCCCTTAGGAGGAGGAAGCAGGGCCACTGTGACTTCCCCGAGGCAGGGAGCCCCACTGGCCCCTCTGGGGCCGCCCAGCCAAGGGAAGTAGAGGGGGCTCAGGGCGACAGCCGGAGGATCCAGCCACGGTTGCTCCTGTCTGCCCTAGGGTGCGCTCCCTGCCCCCGTGGTGCCCTGCTCCTTCGGCCTCAGGCGCCTCCCCACAGGCAGCAGCGGGGCACCCGGGACAGTGCTCCTGGTGGGCTGTCTCCCCCGCTTCGCTCCAGGAGAGGCAGGCCACGCCGCCTGCACAGCACTCCTCCTGCAGCCGCTTGGTCAGGTCCTCACACGCCCCACACCATTTCATCCTCATAAACCCACTTTATAGATGAAGGAAGTGTGGTTGAAGGAGACCACGATTAGCCCAAGGTCACACAGCAAGTAAGTGGCAGAACCAGGAATTAAACTAGCCTTCCGCTGAGACCGGCTGCCCTTGGGATCTGGGGTTTGGTAGAGGTCGGGCTGGGAGGGAGGAAATGCAGGGGACAGTGCTGGAGGTGCCAGCCGAGGTGGCTCTGACCAGGGGACCCTCATATCCACTGCAGCCCTTCCTGTGGAAAGGCCAGATGTTCCTTTGGTGCCCTGCCCCCAAATAATCCTTCCTCAACTTCAAGGGCCTGGACCACATATATCACTCCAGTCATGGGAGGGGGTGGGGAGCCAATCCCTCAGTTTCTCCGGTATCTCTCCTCTCCCTCCAGCAGCTGTATTTTTTCACTGGACCTTAGCTGGAGACTTGCTAAAGTGTTACCAGGAAGAAGATGAGAAATGCCGAATACTACAAATTGGGACTCGGGAGAGAATAGTTCCAACTTGAGACCAAGGCCGTATGCCTTGGATTCTAGCTGGAAGGGTCAGGGTCTTTCCTAGGCAGCATTTGTGGTGTTGGGGTTATGCGTGTAGGTTCTGGGGCCTAGTTGCCTGGCTTCACATATTCACTCTGGGACTTCCCTGGTGGCACAGTAGTTAGGAGTCAGCCTACCACTGCAGGGGACACGGGTTTGATTCCTGGTCCGGGAAGATCCCACATGCCACAGAGCAACTGAGCCCATGTGCCACAACTACTGAGCCCGCGTGCCACAACTACTAAAGCCCGTGCGCCTAGAGCCTGTGCTCTGCAACAAGGGAAGCCACCACAATGAGAAGCCCGCGCACCGCAACAAAGAGTAGCCCCCGCTCGCTGCAACTAGAGAAAGCCCGTGTGCAGCAAAGAAGACCCAACGCAGCCAAAGATAAAACAATAAGTAAATAAATAAATAATATCTACTCTGCCTTAACTAGCTGTGTGACCTTGGGCCAGTTACCCAACCTTAGTTTCCCCAACTGTAAAATGGGGATAAAATAGTAACTACCTCTTAAAGTTAGTATCAAAAGAGTCAATTCAGAGAGCTTAGAATAGGACTTGACACATATGAAGTGATTGATGAATATAACATTATGGGGCAAATAGAAACCAGATTGATTTACATAGGAAAGAGACTTAATCTGATTTAAATATAGACATTGTCTGCCCATGACTTGTGTGCCTCTGTAAGGTTTGTAACATAACACACAGTGGGGCTGATGAGACATCAGCCTGGGAGCAACAGGATCCTGGATTTACATCCACCTTTCCCGTTCCCAAAGGTGTATGACTCTGGACAGGGCACTTCATCTCTTTGCATCTTAGTTTCATCAACTATGAAAAAAAAGGGACTGGAATATAAAATCTCTGACATCCCATCATCATTCTTATATAGAACAAATAGTTTCTGTACTCAGACTGGGTCTATCAGGAATAGTAATAATAATAACAATAAGTGTTCTAGGTTTTAGCTATGTAACAGTACTATTCTAAGCATTTTATATATTTAATTCATTTAATCTTTACAAAAATTTATGAGGTAGGCTATTTTCACCATGATGTCACAGGTGAAGAAACTAAGGCATGGAAAGCTTAAGTAACTTGCCTAACGTCACAAAGCCAATAAGTAGCAAAGCAGGATTCAGAGGTGAGCACTCCAGCCCCAGCGCCTGTTCTCTCTAGGAAGTACATTCAGTTGCCAGTAACAGAATGGAATTAAGAGTGGCTTAAATAAGATAGAAAATTATTTTTCTCTCATATGAAACAAGATCAGAGATAGGCATCCCAGAGCTGTGTGGTGGTCACTGGACCTTAGCTGGAGACCCTGGCTCTTTCCATTCTTTTGCTCTGCTATCCTGGTTATAGTATATCCATCCTCATAGTCACAGAATGGCTGCTAAGGCTCTGGCCATCACAACTACATCCTAGGCAGGTATCAGGAATAGAAATGAGGAAAGAGCAAAAGGCTACACCCCTTTAAAGAGCTTTCCTAGTGACTTCATCTTATAGCTCTTCAGCCATCCCTATTTATAAGGGAGGCTAGGGAATGTAATTTTCCAGGTGGGTATACCACCTGGAGTTCTGCTACTAAGCAAGAGAGGGAATGGTTGTTGATGAAGCAACTAGCAATTTTTTGGCCATACTGAGGGACTGATATGTGAGCTGTGCTGAAGGAGCATCACAGAGAAGGGAGGGCAAGAGATGCAGAGGGTGAGGGCTGCATGACCACCCTCTCTGTAGAAAAGACACCTTAGATAGAGGACTATGAAAGTTACCCCCAGCAAAACCAGGAACCATGTTCTGGAAGCACAACTTCCCACCCTTTCTAGTCCCCATCAGTCTGGTTTCTGTAGGACTCTGCTGAAAAATCCCAGCACATCGACTGTAAGAAAATGCTTGTGTTCAGTGAACTTATCAACAAAGGGAGCAGCAAAGGAGGGGGCTGTCTGGAATGGTGGTGTCACTGAGTGAAAGTTGCACAGTTCAGCTGTTTGTGGACCTAATGAAAATGTTACAGATAGGACCATTTTTAAAAAATGATTTGCAATGTAGTTATATGATCCTGTATACATTTCCCAAGAGATGTGGCTCTTCTCTAGGAGGGAAACATAATGCATGGCTCTCTTTAGTTTATGGATTTAAATTAACATAGTGGAAGTTATTTTAACTTTAATAAGAAAATCTAGAGAATATAATCTAAATGGAAGGAAGAAATACAGAAAATATCTATGAAACAACTTTGTAAGGTATAAAATTTGTTAAAATATAAAGTTAAAAAAATTCGCTCCACCTATTAATATATTTGTCTTTTTAAAACACTATATAAAAATTTAAAAGTTTTTTAAGTAATAAAAAAAAAGAAAGAGCAACCAAACCAAAAAACCAAATCCACCAATGAACAAGAGCTAAAAACTATACTAAAAAAAAACCAAACAAAACACTATATATATTTATAGCTATTATGTCTTCTGATAACAAAGATCACAGAGAGTATAGTTGCTTCTTCCAAAGTTTGCGGAGTAGCCATCCCCAAGTTAGCAGTTCACTCCTGCAGGTCTCTTGTCTGCCAGTGTTACAAAACTGGTCCTTGAAGTCTCCTTGAAGAAACTGATTTCATTTTACACATTGTGGTAGCTCATAACTGTTAGTTTAAGAGGCAATAGAAAAATAATAAGGGGTGATGTAGATTTCTCAGGATTCAAAGGCTATATACCTCCCCTTCCTACCTCTTCCCTGAAACCTTGATATGTAACCTTTGGTATCCTACAGTTTGCTTCAATTAATGTCAAACTTAAAAGATAAGTGAAAATCCAGTTAAGGGCGTGGTTTTGGCTTCCAGGGTGAATTAAATCAATCCATTCTGGGCTTCCCTGGTGGCACAGTGGTTGAGAGTCCACCTGCCGATGCAGGGGACATGGGTTCGTGCCTCGGTCTGGGAAGATCCCACATGCCGCAGAGCGGCTGGGCCCGTGAGCCATGGCCGCTGAGCTTGTGCGTCCGGAGCCTGTGCTCCGCAACGGGAGAGACCACAATAGTGAGAGGCCCGCGTACTGCCAAAAAAAAATATATATATATATATATATATATAATTTGTAAGCACTTAAAACTTGTATGAAATGCAACCTCATTTTCTCCCCACCCTGATATTTGCATCTCAGATGCGGTGAAGCCGTAGAGAAAAACAAGCGTCTCATCACGGCAGACCAGAGGGAGTACCAGATGGAACTCAAAAAGAACTACAACAAGCTGAGAGAGAACCTCAGGCCAATGATAGAGCGGAAAATTCCAGAACTCTACAAGCCGATATTCAGAGTTGACAGTCATAAGAGGTAAGAAGAGGGCAGGGGAGGCCTCTTCCCAGAGGATAAAGGATAGCGCTTGAGGCCCAGCAATCAGAACTGCAGAACCTCTGGGTGTGGGAGCGGGCCCTGGAATCAGAGAAGCCACCCAAGCGTGATCTGCTCTGCTTGCATCCCGCTGCCCTTGTGCCTTCTTGACCTCTCCGGGGCCCCTCCATGCGGCCTTCTGCCAGCCATCTTCCCAGGGCCGAATTACTGCCTGTATTTCTTCCGGCACAGCGCGAAGGCATGGCCGCACTTTCCCATACTTACTTACTTTACTGAGTTCTCCATGATTGATGTACTTTTCTAGTGAGTGATTTTCCTCTTTAAAAGGCTAACTGATGTTTCTTACTTCTGTCCTCTCTCTCTCCTTAATTTCAGAGACTCCTTCCACAGATCTAGTTTCAGGAAATGTGAAACCCAGTTGTCACAGGGCAGCTAAGAAAAGCTATCTTCACGCATGAAGACTGGAGGCCCTGTGACCCTGGAGAAGGACCCGCTGGAACTTAAAACAGGACATTTGCCGCACAGGACATGCCACATGCTCCCTGGCCAGACAGCACTCTGGAAGCTTTGGGATCCAAGTGACCATGGGAATTACACCCAAATGGGGTCTGAGCAGATCTGGGGCATTTGGGGGATGGAGGTGGTGGAGGATGGTTAATCAGGGGTGCCTGTATATTTATTAAGCCATGTTTTTTCGCATAATTGTGCAAAACAAAGCATAAACAGCATCTCCTGCTGAGTGGTCAGGAACTGATGACTTCCTCCCGCCTGTATTTGAATTTAACCTGAATTTAGATAAACCCAAATTGCCCAAGGGAAAATGGACAAGTTGTCCACCAACTATTCAGAGTGAACTTCTCTCCTCCCCTCTTTATGGGAAAGGAAGATGACCTTGCTGGAGTACAAAACATTTCCAATAAAACTGTGAGGGGAGGCCTTACTAGAAATCCGAAGATCCTGAAGGCTGGAAATGTGGGGATCAATTAATTATTTGTGAACTTGTTACCCTTTTGGTAACGGTGGACTAATTGTTGTATAGTTATTTTTGCTTTATTGTTCTGTTAGGTGGTTAATTTAACATGCATTTATAGAGGAGCACACTCGACGCACTGAGTTAGGAGATAATGGTACTCTGAGTGACCTGCCCAAAGTTGCAGATGCTGCAGTTACTTAAATTGAAACAATTCTCCTCCAAAGCTTTGCGTTTTTTCTTATGCTCGCTCCTGCTTGCTCTTTTTCTCATCCTCTCTGGGACCAAGTTTATTTTTATAAAAGGGTAATATTTCTCCTTTCATTTCTGAACATTGTGCATGTGTACATCAACTAAAGAATATATTCAGGATTCTTTGGACAGTGTACTTTAGGAGAAAGAGGAACAAAGTTATTATTTGAGAATTAAATTATATATTTTTTAATATGACTGATTACCTTGACTGGTACTAAAAATGTAATAAGAATTGCAAGCAAAATGTTTCCCTTTGCAACTCGTGTTTTTTATTTCGACAACTCATGACTTTTGTAAAGCATTTCAGAGAAGAAGAAAGATGCATGATCATGGCCTTGGTCAAACAGTGCTATCCAGGGTCACCCCTCGTATATAATATTTAATCTTGGTGGTCATGAGAGAGAATTTAATTTGGATATCCAAGAACGTTTTGCTTACACCATCAGGTATGCATGAATTTATATTCTGAAAGAGGACTGTTTTGTTTTTAAATTACTAAAGCTTACTAGTTTAAGGGGCAAACTTTTTGTTTTTTAGGCATTTGGGGCAGAACTCTTTCTAAAGTATATGATATGTTTGTTTTCTTAAATGAGTACGCATGACATATTTTAATTCCATGTGTTGTTAAGTATCTTCTGTGTGGGAGACACTGGGTGAGACCAAGGTCAAACCACATTGTCACTGCCCTCCAAAGCCTCTTAGGTTAGTGAGGAAGAGCATCTGTATGGCTGTAGCCATAATACACAGCAGACTAGAGCAGGCCCTGTGGAAGGTAACCTTTCCTGAGTGACTCCAGGGTGGCCATTATTATCAACACCTATTATATTTTGCCTTCAAACAATAAGCCTTAGGTGGTAAGTAATGTAGGCCTGGCTTTGAACTCTAAAAGCCCTAATAATCCTATGACCTCAAATATTCTGGATTAAATGTCCCCTGCTTTTAGATACGTGTTGTCACTTTTGATTTCAGTCTCTCTTATACCGCAGTGGGTACCACTTGCTTCACAAGTGCAAGGGCTGTGTCCACTGTTGCATTTCTGTCCCCTAGCCCAGAACTCAACACACAGAAGGCATTTAATAAGCATAAGCTGAATAATTAAATGAATGAATGAGTGTGAATAGGCCTGCTTCTAGACCAGCACTGTGCAGTAGAAATATAATACAAGCCACATATGTCACTTTAAATTTTCTAGTAGACACATTAAAGAAAATCGGGAAAAGAAACAGGTGACAGTAATTTTAATAATACATTTCATTTAACCCAATATATACAAAATATTATCAATTCAACACGTAATTAATATGAAAAATTATTAATGAGGTATTTTACATTCGTTTTTTCATACTGTGTCTTCAAACTCTGTATGTATGTGTTTTATATTTAGAGATTTTACACTTTACACTTAATCTCAAGTCCAGCCACATTTCAGGTGTTCAATAGCCACATGTGGCTAGTGGCTACTGTATTGGATGGTACAATTCTAGAAGCTTCCAACTTTTATAACGTGATGCCTCTGATCTGTGGGCTCAGACTATAGATAACCAATGTAGGAAGAATACTGTCTAGAGTAAGAAAGAACTCTGACTGAGAGCCCATGGGCTCACCTAGAAGTGAAGCTGGTGGAGTTGGCAAGTGTGGACTGGTCAACACTGGTTTAGCTCATACTCTTTCTAGGCTAACCCTGGCTCTTTTCTCAATTCCAGATAGTTTAGTTGTTCTTTATGTAACAGTTATAAATGAAGTGGAGGCATTGCTGCACTTACATAAGTAACGGCATAAACAAAGAACTTGGGCACTGGTCCTCTGATTATGTATCCTAAATACGGGGTTAAGAAGGAAGCATTTCAAACATTGCTAAGAGTAAAGCACATGAGGCCTTTTGAATCCTGAAGACTGGAGAAACCTCTATGCCATGGTAGGCCTCTTGATTTTACTTTGGAAAACTCTTCAATGAAAGTTTATGGGAGAAATCTGATTAGTTTCTTGCCTCTTTTCCTTTAGCAAGGTCAAGGGTGCAACTGTCACCAGCTCTTAAGAATCTCATGAAAGTGAAAGATGAATATACTGCATAGACCTGTTTGGGTTTGTCTTGCCACACATTGTCTTAAACTCCATAATTCTATTCAGTAAGAAGTCCTTTCCATGACAATAGATTAGTTGTAAAACAAAAAACTTTTAGAGCTCTCACTGGTAATTGTGGTTTGCAAGTATGTTTTCAAACACAGGGAGCTTTTGTTTTGCTTTGAATGTATTTTTAAATGCTTGTTATCTCAAATGTTGTAAAGCTGCTATTGACTAAGTATCATTTAAAAAAAAAAAAAAAACTAAAACTAAAGGTTCTATTCTATTCCAGAATGCTGGGTATGTCCACAGTGTTTCCCAACCTTTTTCACATTCCGGGTATAAATGTTATCTATCGAGGCATACCAAATAGCCCTCAAACTCATTAGCTTAACACAACAATAAACAGTATCTCCCCCAGTTCCTGTGGACTAGGATTAGTTTAGTTGGGCAGTCTGACTTAAGGTCTTGCATGAGGTTGCAGTCAAGATATTGGCCAAAGCTGCCCTCATCTGAAGGCTTGACTGAAGCTGGAGGATTCTATTCCAAGGTGGCTCATTCATAACATTGCAAAGTTGGTGCTGGTCATTGATGGGAGGCCTCAGTTCTTCTGCTTGTGGACCTCAGCCCCTACTGCATGAGTGCTCACTGAATTCCCGTTTGATGAGCAGTTCAAGAGAAGCAAGGCAAAAGTGGCAGTGTCTTTTTATGACCTAGTCTCAGAAGTCATACTCTCTCTTTTCTGCCATATTCTATTTTTCAGAAGCAAGTCACTAAATTCAGTCCACATTCAAGGAGAGGAGAAGTAAGCTCTACCTTTGGAATGGAGGAGTGTTAAAGAATTTTTGAACACATTTTAAAATCACCATAATGGGGCACATTAAAATTTTGCATTTGTTGTCTCACTGGGATAAATGGACAAAGCTACTTGCTGCTAGAGATGACCAGCCCTGGCACTCTGGCTGCCCTGAGTCCCTCCCAAAGGCTAGGGCCATCAAGCTCAGGTATATCTATAAGCAAGCTCACAGGTGCACCACGGCACACCATTTGGGAAGCCTTAGCCTAAGGGTAGTTCTTAGCCGGCAATTTTTGGTAAGGAACAGAAAACCAAACTCAAATTAGTGTTTTCCAAGGGGGTAGTGGAGTTAATTGGTTCACGTAACAGATTAACCCAGAGGTAGAATTGGTTCCGACCCAGCTGCATTCAGGGCCTACCCACCATGTCGTGGGCCCATTTTTCTTCTCTGCTTTCTCTTGTCCGGCTCCGTCCCCAGGCTTTCAACAGTGGTCCCTGGAAATTCCAGGCTCATCCGTCATGACAGAGGCAGTCCTGAGCCTCACAACTTCATACCACCAAGCTCCACAAAGAAAAGAGAGTCTGTGTTCCGGAATTCTCAGGCAAATTCTTTGGGTTCACTCTGATTGGGATGGCTCAGGCTAAACAAAGTTCTCCCCTCTAAGGAGAAGCAGGATGAATATCAACTCAAACCACAGGGCTAGCGATAGAGGGGCCGGTGGTTCCCCAGGGAACCAGGAAGAAAGGGAAAAAGAAACGTAACAAACCACGGGGGTTCCTTGCAGAACATTGCTTTAAAGTAAATGCATTCAGAAGAAGGAACTTCTGTGGAGATCAGGATTACAGTTTATTTCATATCATGTACACAACCATTGACCTGGAAGCATCTTCCCTAGAAGGGGAGACGAAAGGGATATACAGTACATGAAGGAGGACTTAGGGCTTATCCTGAAAGAGTGGGGACTGGGACAGATGGGAGTGGAAGGTTTTGCTGTACCAGTAATACATCCTCTGGAGTGTCTTGCCAAAAATGACACAAATGATCAGGCATTAGAACTCAGTTGGGAAGGGCACTGGGAGAAAAGTGAGAGCAACAGGGAAATAGAATAAGTTATGGTAGGTTTGTGTGGAAAAAGTCAAGCATCAAAATTGTGTCTCTCATCATGGCATCCTTAGGGTCTGGGCCATAGTGGGCACTCAATGAATGTTTGTAAATGACCAAAGTACTGAATGAAGGTGGCCATCAGTGATGACTTCTGTCAGACTGTGCCTCTTCTGTATTTCTCGGCTACAAGCACCTAACAGAGGACAGACAATTAAGGTCAACTAGCCCCGGAGGAATGGCCTTCTGTTCCCTCTCGACTTTACCTATTATGAATGCATGGGCAAGAATTAAGAGGATTTTTCCCCCTTTTCTGCTGTTTTCCCTTGAATCACCCTAGACCTTATCCTTAATAAGAATCACAGAGCCTGATTAAAAAGCCAAAGCTCTGATGGTCACTACGTTTTCTGCCATGGGATTACTGAAGGAAATGTAGCACAGCCTTGGTTGAAAACTGGAGAGCTGTCCACGTTTCTTATCCTTAAGGCCTTGATGCTGCAGCACATCTTGGGGGAGCAGTGCTCTCTCTGGAATGATGCTACTGAGTCCAACCCAGTTCCTGGTCTGATGATGATCTTTGTGGCATAAGCTTGGCAGCTAAATGGCTTTTACCTTTACTATTTTCCCCACACGTTTGGAAGATGGCAAATCACTGGTATCCAGGATAAGCGAGTGATTAGCAAGGTGGCAGAGCTCTAAAGGTTACAGCTGAGAAATCAGCTCTCTAGTCCCTTATCATTTCCTTTATGCAACAAGAGAACATGACATGGATGAACAAATTGTTCTGTTATCCAACAGGATTATCAGGGTAATTAGTAAGATTAAAAAAACAAACAAACAAAAAAGACTATGTGACTGCCAAAAGTTTCTAGACCAAGGATCAGAAGTCCTGGTTTCTTATTCTTCTATTGTACTTTCTAGTCCTGCAACTGTGCCCAAGTCACTCTACCTCTCTGAGCTTCAGGTTTTTTCACTGCAGAATAGGGATGAGTTGCCCCATCTTCTCCCAACCTGCTGAGGAAATCCAATGAGACAATTACTGCATGGAGCATGTTTTGGAAACTCGAAAGTGCTGCCCCAAATGTAAGGAAACACTATTTACAATTGACACCTCCAGAAAGTTTAGCCAGAACCCCACACGTCGTATTCACTGCCGGCAACATTTATCAAAAGCAGGCCAAAGGTGCAGGCAGGACAGAGGCCTGATTTATCAGAAAATAAATGCCTGGTCTATTCAACTTGCAGTGTCAATTTCCATGGTCTGGCCAAGGCCAAAAGCAAGGGCCTTCAGGGTAGAAGAAAGGGAATCGGTGGAACGGAGAGGGCACACAGGGGCGCCTGGAAAGCCAATCTGACCTGGCTTCCCTTCTCCTCTAGCGCAGCGTGTCTCCAGTGCATTCCCCTAGAAGGTAAATACACGGATTCCAACAGCCCACCTGTGTCCCCCGCCTGTAAATGCTCCCGGAGGGTATCAAAGCACACCGACTTCCACTTGAAAGAAAGCTACTGAGCGGCAAGTTTCCCTTATAGTAAGAAAGAAGAAAAAGAGGACTTGGCAGCCAGGACAGATCTGGAATAACTAAGCTGACGTTGCTCGTTGAGAAGCCCAGGCTCTGTCTGCCTGCTCCATCCACTCCATAGGCTCCAGCTTTGCAGCCGGGACGCGAATGTCTCCAGACGCATATCAAGCAAAAAGTTTCTAAAAAGGATTGCGTGGAGCCCAGAAATTGATTAGGAAACTCAGTGGTCCTAACCCACCGAGAACTGAACACAGGACGCCCCAGCAAACGTCCCAATTTAAAAGCGGCTTAGAGAAATCAAGCAACCCGCCACGCCCACATCCCCCCGGGGGCGGGGGAGGGTGGCTAATGCGTGGTTAATGCGCCTGCGCGCGCATTGAGTCGGGGGGGCGTGGTTTGTTGTTGTAGTCAGGGGCGGAAAGGTGCTTCAGTCTGGCGGTGAGTAGCCGGAAGTTGGGAAAGGGAGAAGCTGCACAGCGTCAAGGAGGGCTTCGGGGAGGTTCGGGGACCCTTCGTCTCAGGAATTGTGAAGCTGCCTGATAATGGAGTCGAAGTGTGAAGCAAGTAAAGTAATATCATGGGAAATAGGCACAGTGCTAAAATCTCCTTCCTGGGTTCCCTCCAACTGGAGGAACCCAGAAGGTGCAGCTAAATGTGTATCTGGAGTGAAGAGTGAGAGGAAGTGGGGCGGGGGGCGTGTCTAGTAAAGTCTCCTGAGAGGAACCTCCGCCTGTGCCCAGGCTTGGTTTTCACCTGCCTGAACCCTGAATCTCACGCCAAGCCCACACAGTGGCGAGGGCAAGCCGGGCAGGCTTTCCTGCAGATGAGGAAACAAGACCCAGCCCCCTGCCCGGAGAGAACACCTCCACTCCAGTGGGGTCATCTGTGTGCACACAGCTATGGCTGCAGTTTGAAAGGGTCCCCGCCCTCCTTTACACCTGAGCTCCCACTTGGAACCTAGCTGCAAGCTAATCCCCGTCTCACTCTTGCTTCTTGAAACTCCTCCCTTTCCCGCCCATCTCTCATCGGCCCCTCACTCTTTGGTTTTATCTGAGTGTAAGACTGTCCGCTCCACTTGATTGGAAGTTCCTTGAGGCCAGGAGCTATCCTTTTTTATCAGTGGAGAGATTGACGATCCGGAAGTTCTTATCCAAGTAGACACTAGCCGTCCTGGGTAATTAAGACAGACCTGTTCATAGTTCTTGTGGTGATTCTTATCATGTAGACTAGACACCAGAAAATAATGCCAAGTTTACTGCTAACAAAGAGCTAGTCAAAGTCAGATTAATAAAGAAAAATATCATTTCTTCAAATAAAACTAGATTGTGTCGTCACTGGGAAATATGAAAGTTCACTTGGCTGAAGTTGCTTGTGTTTTAGGTAATGAATGAAAATAGTCTCCCACAGCTGTCACTGGCGGGAAACTGCACTGGGATCTGATCCCTCACCAATGTCTCTTTCACTTGCTAGATGGAACCTTGTCTTTCAGAGCCAACGAAACTGGGCATAGGAGAACCCCAGCACCAGCGGAGACTGTAAATGTTGGAGTTTACAAGAAAGCACCAAGAGAGGAACAAGGAAGGGCAGTATGTATGGGGGGAAGTAGGTGGGGTTTCCTGAGAAAGGGATGAGTACACTAGATGAGGGTGTGAAGGAAGGAACTGTAAGGGGCTGAAATGGGAGAGGTGGGGTGGGGATCACACTGAGGAGAGCTGTGTGAGAGAGATGGGGCTCTCAGTGTAGGAATCCCTCCTTCTGAGAGCCTAAGTTGGCCATCTTCCCTGGAGTGGGATAGAGTCGACTCAGATGAAGTCACAATTTCTGGTTCTTCATCACTCAGCCGTTCTGTGAGGCTAACTGACAGTTTAGTAAGAGAATGCATTCTCCTAAACCTCCATTGTAGGTGGGTGTTGCCATCCAGCAAGAACCAGAACTGACTCTCTGGGCCCAAGGAACAATAAAAAGAAAGCTGATCCCCACACCCACCCCTCCCTTTGCTTCAATAAGAGGTAGCCAGGGGCTTCCCTGGTGGCGCAGTGGTTGGGAGTGCGCCTGCCGATGCAGGGGACATGGGTTCGCGCCCCAGTCCGGGAGGATCCCGCATGCCGCGGAGCGGCTGGGCCTGTGAGCCATGGCCGCTGAGCCTGCGCGTCCGGAGCCTGTGCTCCGCAACGGGAGAGGCCACAACAGTGAGAGCCCCGCATACCGCAAAAAAAAAAAAAAAGAGGTAGCCAAAAATGCCTTTATGTGACTGAGAAGAAGGGGCGCTGGTCCTCTAGGGCCAAATTATATCCCCATAGGCCCAGACATGGTCTTGCTCATAATTATTGGCCCTTCATAAATAGTTGATAAATAAAGACAAGCATTCCATCAGGTTATATGACCTTATCCACAGCCCCTTGTTGAGAGCCCATCCAGCCTACAGCCCCTGGAAGGGGCAGTTGTCTCTTCTGAGTGACCAAGTTCCTGCTCCCCACCCACCCACCCCGGCCCCCAGATCCCGGCTGACTCACCAAGGAAACCAACATGATCCCTGAGAGGTAAGGCATAGCCTCAGGCTCTGAGTTTCTAACTCTCATTTCCACTTTCCTAAAGTGTGGCTACCCTTCTTTCTGGGAGATTTCTGACTCTCTACTGTCAATCCCTCTTTTTATGAGGAAGCTTAGGTGGGTTTCTGCCTCTTAGCACCAAACGAGCTCTGTCAGGACCTGACTGTTCATGGGAATGCTGGAGGAAGGAAACGGCCGTGAGGTGGATGGCCGCAGAGACTTTACTCCTCCTCCCCTTGAGTCAGCATGGCCTTGTGAGTTGCTCTGGCCCGTGGAATGCAGTGAAGTGATACTGTGTGAGTCCTGGCCTAAGTCTTAAGAAGCTTTCCAGCTTCTTCATTCACCCTCTTGGAGCCTGGAGCCTTTGGGGAAAGAGATGTGGCTACAAGTACTGGCTACATAATTTGCAGGACCCAGTGTAAAAATGAAAATGCAGGGTGTCTTATTTAAAAAGTATTAAGCGGGCTTCCCTGGTGGCGCAGCAGTTGGGAGTCCGCCTGCCGATGCGGGGGTTGCGGGTTCGTGCCCCGGTCCAGGAGGGTCCCACATGCCGCTGAGCAGCTGGGCCCGTGGGCCATGGCCGCTGAGCCTGCGCATCTGGAGCCTGTGCTCCGAAGCAGGAGAGGCCACAACAGTGAGAGGCCCGCATACCGCTAAAAAAAAAGTATTAAGAATTTCAAGGCAGTGGCAGTGGTAACAGAGCATTAAACCAAGCAGGCACCCTTCTAGGTATGGGGCCCTGTGTGACTACACATGTTGCACCCTGTGAAGCTGGCCCTGCTAACCACTGTGCTGGAGTGACCTCGTGGAAAGAGAGGACCCTGGCCAGGTCCTAGCTGTTCTAGCCATCCTAGCAAAGGTGCCTGATATGGGAGTGAAGCCATATTGGATATCTGAGACCAACTGAGCCTCCTGAGGGGATGCAGGAGTGCATTAGTGACTCCAGGTGAACCCAACCCTGATGGCTGAACCATAGCAAACACCTGGCTGTTATTCAAGTAAGTTAGCAAAAGCTCTCACGGCAAATGGGCATGCATAGTCCTTAGGGCCACTTCCTCAGGATGGTTTGTTATACGGTAATACATACTGAAACAGGAAGAAAGAGAATTCACAGTGACTGAACACCTGCTGTGCTGCAGGTCCTATGCTGGTGTGTTTTGTGTGCGGGCTCACCTGATCCATAAAATAATCTGGGCTGTGATTCCTGTTGACAGGAGAAGCTACTGCAGTTCCATGGGCAAGGGATTGGCCCCCCTGCCTCACAGTCAGTAAATGACAGAGGCAGAATTTGAACCTGAGTCTCAGTGGTTCCAAGATCTGTATAATGTCCCTACAATGAAACAAAGAAAGATCCAGGGAAAGTGTATGGACCTCAGAGACTTTTGGGTAAGGATCTGATGCAGACTTCCCCAAGTTTCCTCACAAATCCCACAGTTGAAATGTTAGGGAAATGATCACATGTGAAAGACCCCTAATGAGACACTATCACATCACAGCTCTATCTTTTTTTTTTTTTTTTTGCGGTATGCGGGCCTCTCACTGTTGTGGCCTCTCCCGTTGCGGAGCACAGGCTCCGGACACGCAGGTTCAGCGGCCATGGCTCACGGGCCCAGCCACTCCGCGGCATGGGGGATCTTCCCGGACTGGGGCACGAACCTGTGTCCCCTGCATCGGCAGGCAGACTCTCAACCACTGTGCCACCAGGGAAGCCCACAGCTCTATCTTTTACTGTAATTCTTATGGTCCTTGGTGAGCTTAGAAGTACCCTAAAAATGAGGCTTACTCTGGTTTTCTGATAGGGATGATGCTAAGAAAATTTGATGTGGTTAGCTAGGGGTAGTCACCACTTATTTATATGTATATTATCCCCCAACAAACATCAGGCATCTGTGGTCATCTGAGAATGATCTGGGAATGTGTCCAGACAATGAACTTACATCTGAAGGAACAAGAGTTAATTTCAACATTCAGTTAAGCTAGAGTTAATTAAGAAGCTGAAACAGTTGTCCCTATACGATGGCATCTAATAAAAAAAGACTTTATATTATTCACTGTTTTGAATTTTCTTTGCTGAGCCTTCTTGAGTGTCATCAAGGGGTGAGTGAGTGTGTAGGTAGGTGCCTGACTGTCTGTCTGCCTCTGGGTGGTGAACTCATCATGCTAGGTCAGCCATGACATCAAGATTAAATGCTAAGTCAGCCTTAAGTGACATAGTGACATTCCCTAGCACAGAGGAGAGCAGTGTGGGCTGGTGTTTATGAGTACAGCCCTACAATCAAAGACACTGAGGTTCAATTCCTAGTCCGGCCTCTTACTCATTAGTGATTGCCGTGGACTGAATGTTTGTGACCCCCAAAATTCATATGTTGAAACCCTAACCCCTAATGTAATAATATTTGGAGGTGGGGCATTTGGGGGCTGATTAGATCATGAGGGTGAAGCTGTCACGAACGGGATTAGTATCCTTATAAAAGGGGCCCCAGAGAGCTCTCTCACTATCTTTCAGTAGTGTGACGATACAGTGAGAATAGGCAGTCTGCAACCGGAAGAGAGTCTTCATCAAACATAGTCTGTCCTGAACCTTGATAGCAGACTTCTAGCCTCCAAATTGTGAGAAACCGATCTCTGTTGTGTATAAGCTACCCAGTCTATGGTACTTTGGTATAGTAGCCTGAATGGTCTAAGATAGAGATGTGGGGCACATTGATGAACTTTGTAAGCCTTAGTTCTCACCTGTCTAGGAAATGAGATGTGTGAGGACTAAATGAGATAAGATAACCCACGTGACACATTCAACAAGGTGCCAGGCCTAGAACGAGGGCTTCATACGTTTCAGCTGTTGTTTTATTTGCTGAGCAAAAGAAGGTAAATGGTCATTCTTTGACTCCTCCTCCCTTTTCCCCCATGTCCTTTCTCTAAAAGTGTATGTGTGTAATTTTTGTCTTGCCCACACTCTCCATCATCTGCATTTTGTTGTCCCCCTTGCTGCCCTTCCCCCCTTTCTCTCTCTATCGCCACATTCTTTCAGCTTCCTCCCCTGAATTGGGGTTGATCACAGGAGAAATCAGAGGAGGACAAAAGGTAGAGAGACATTGGTGTTCGGGTGACAATGCAGCACTCTGGGGCTGTCTAGACTTTCCCAACTCTGAGGATGTCATTTCCCCAGGATTCCTAATATTAGGAGAAACCTCAGCAACCATTTGGTGATTTCCAAACCCCTCATTTTATTTATTTTTCTTTTTAAATTTTTTTCTTTTCTATTTTATTTTGTTAATTTTGGCTGTGTCAGGTCTCTTGTGGCACGCTGGATCTTTGTTGCAACATGTGGTCTCTTCGTTGTGGTGTGTGGGCTTCTCTCTAGTTGTGACTCACAGGCTCCCGAGCGCGTGGGTTCTGTAGTTGTGGCACGTGGGCTCCAGAGCATGTGGGCTCCGTAGTTTGCGGCACACGGGCTCTCTAGCTGAAGCGTGTGGGCTCAGTAGTTGGCACTCACGGGTTTAGTTGCCCCATGGCATGTGGGATCTTAGTTCCTCGACCAGGGATCAAACCTGCATCCCCTGCATTGGAAGGCGAATTCTTTACCACTGGGCCACCAGGGAAGTCCCCAAACCCCTCATTTTATGGATGAGGAAACTAAACCATAAAGAGGACCTTCCATGGCCTCCCCACATTGTAGGCCAAGCTTGAGCAATAGCCCAGGTCTCTCGGATTCCTAGCCTAAAGAAAAGGAGAAGGCCAACCGCATGTTCCCAACTCAACCAGGGGCTTCTGCCTTCCCAAAGTACTTCACCTACTTTCTTGCTCAGCTGTGGAAATATCAAATTGTACCAACATTTTGACCACGATGGACTTTCATCTGTATACACTAAGATGCTCATCTCCTGGGACATCAATAGAAATAATATTAATAAATAATAACTGTTGCCCTCCTTTTGAGAGCTTACTATTTTCTAAGCAGTGTGTTAAGGACCAACTTATTTAATGGATTTTTTTCTTTTTTGTCTTTTTAAGTTTTACATTTGCCATATTGGAGTAAATGCTTAACTTTTGAGCCAAAGTAAGCAAAAGCAAAAAAGATAGAAATGTATTTTCTGAAGTTTTTTTCCTGCAAATTAGCTCTGTTACATTGTACAGCCACCTTTCTAAGCCCCGATTTCTCATCTCTTCAGTGGAGATATGAACAGCTATAGGGTTATTGGCTGACACTGAGCATTCAATAAACAATAATTAGTATTATTCCATTTTGCAATTTGGGCAGGGGTGGTCAGGGAGTTTGGGTGATAGGTAAACAGGTAAAAGACATCATGGAAAGTCTGAAAAAATGTAATAAGGATAATATATTTTAAATATATTATTCTCTTTTATACTCTGTGAATGACTTTTCCCCTGATCAATTGGTGGTATCTCTATGCCTTGGGGAGGTTTGAGATTCTTATAGCAGGAATGCAAAAAGAAAAAAATGTACACATCCAGCTTTTGACTTTCAAATTTCAGCTTCTATGAAAACAGTCTTTAGAAATCAGAGGCTGTAGAAAAAGAAAAGGATTTTGTAAATTCCTATCAGTACCATTAACATATCAAAGGTCAGAAGATCAGACCTGAGCTCTGAGCCAAGGGTACAGAGAACTGAGGTTTGACATAAGGGGTGTCCTTGCTGCACAGAAAAGATGGGTTGTTTTACCCTTCCAAACTAAGAGAGTGCTATCAGAAGACAAGACAGAGGTTGGAGGAGAAAAGATGACTTACGTGTATCCTGGCTTCTCCGTTCAAGGCTGAGATCATGGGTGGTAGATAGACTGAGGGAAAGGAGCCCTGAAAGGACAGGGAAACTGTAACCTGCTCCTCATGAGACTCAGCCACGGACTGTCACACAAGTGGCCCCTGCCAGCACGTACAAAGGAGGAGAATGAAAGTACAGCATGGGCCTTTCAGCATTCAGAGGATGCCAGGACGCAACTTTCTCCAGGTGTCCCACGTTGGGGTCATCAGACACTAGTCGCCTCCACTGTGCTGCCAAGTTCGACCTCAGTGAGATCAAAGTCATAAACCTGGAGTGCACTGATGGGGACGTTGGTGTCACATCTGCCCTGGACCCCAAGAGTGGCCCTCTGGGTCTGTCTCCAAAAACTGTAGGTAAAGACATTGCCAAGGCAGCCGGTACCTGGAAGGGTCTGAGGATTACAGTGAAACTGACCATTCAGAACAGACAGTCCAGACCTTTTCTGCCTCTTCCCTGATCATCAAAGCCCTCAAGGGACCACGAGGGACAGAAAGAAGCAGAAGAACATTAAGCACAGTGGAAATAGTACTGCAGATGGAATTGTCAACATTGCCAGACAGATGTAGTACCAATCATTAGCCAAGGAGCTCTCTGGAACCATTAAGGAGATCCAGGGGCCTGTTGTGTTGATGGCCACCACACTCATGGCATCATAGATAAACCTCAACTGTGGTACAGTGGAATGCCCAGCTACTTAAGAGCTGCAAAGGGAGTTATTTCAATAAAGGATCATTCGACAACTAAAACAACACCACTACAGCATGGTGATCAGGCAGAGGGTCTGCATGAGTGCTTCTGGGCCTCTTCAGCCCCAGAGTGGCAGAAGAGGGACCAAGACATCTCCACACATCCTCCAGAATGTGGGTACAGCTGAGTTGAGAGTTGGCTGCCATAGTAAGGGATGGGCTGGCTGACTAACCTAAGCCAGTGACCAGATGAGGGATGTGGCTGAGACACAGGGTGGTCTGCAGGGCCACCAAAGCCAAGGTAGGGGCAATGTCAACTGAAGAAAAACACACATCCTAAAAGTTGCAAGTTATGCTTTATTCAGGGACCTTACTGAGGACTGTAGCCCAGGAGATGCCCTCTCAGATAGCTCTGAGGAACTACTCTGAAGAGGTAAGGGAGGAGCCAGGATATATAGGAGTTTTTGCTGAAACAAAACAAAACAAAACAAAAAAACATGTACTTGAACATTAAAAGATTACTGCTAATCACAAAAAAATGACATCTCACGTTAATGATGTTAGTGCTTTTCTAGGGGAAGATGGAACAGTCTGGGCTCATGAAATTATTCCTTAGATATGCATCTTAACTATCTAGAACCAGTATCCTGTTTTTCTCCATCCTGAATTCCCCCCAGGGTGCGCCGTCAGGGCGGCTGAAGTGGCTGATGACTTGATGGCCTGGAAACGTGTTGTTCACTGGAATAGCAGGCAACATTCTTTGTTTACTGAAATGACAGGCAACATTTTTTTGTCTGCAGCTGGGAGCAAGTCAGAAGGGAAGACCCTCCAGCTCTGACTGAGCTAGAAAGAGCCACAGTTTCTCCAAGCACAGAGGTCAGTAGTACAACCAGCCAGGTACCCAGAGACATTGCTAAAAACGTCAGCACCAACAGTCTTAGCTCAGGCTGCCGTAACAACAGACCACAGACTAGGTGGCTTGCACAGCAGATATTTATTTTCTCACAGTTCTAGAGTTGGGAAGAACCAGCTGATTGGGTTCTTGGTGAGAGCTCTCTTCCGGGCTTGTAGATAGCAAACTTCTCGCTGTGTATTCACATGGCCTTTCCTTGTTTTTGTGCATACAGAGAGAGAGTGAATGAATTCTCTCTTCTTTTTCTTATAAGGCCGCTAATCCCATGATTGGTGGGATTAGCCACACCCGTGTGACCTCAGCTAACCCTAATTACCTTTCAAAGGCTCCATGTCACATACCATCACATTGTGGGAGTTAGGTCTTCAACCTATGAATTTGGGGTAGGGGGCACAAATATTCAGTCCATGACACCAACCCTGATAACAGGTGTACAAATGTAAAGCTCACTCTCTCCTGTTGCCTCAAGCACCTGCCTCTGCAATGAACCAAGGCACCATATTGGAAAGGAGGGCAGGAAACAATACAAGATTCGCCATTTACCTTAAAACAAAAACAAAGCAACTCTTTTAAACTAAAACCTTTTTCCTCTCCAAAGAGACTAAGATTCAGTTAATGGTCAGTATGAAGGAAGTTGATGAGGAAGATTTGGTCAGTTGTAGAAAAACAATAAGCCACATTTAACTTTGCATACTGAACGTAGTTTGATAAATCACCCATAACTCTACCATGCTAAACATTCATTACATCTTTTTTTTTTTTTTTTTTTTTTTTGCGGTACGCAGGCCTCTCACTGTTGTGGCCTCTCCCGTTGCGGAGCACAGGCTCCGGACGCGCAGGCTCAGCGGCCATGGCTCACGGGCCCAGCCGCTCCGCGGCATGTGGGATCTTCCCGGACCGGGGCACGAACCCATGTCCCCTGCATCGGCAGGCAGACTCTCAACCACTGCGCCACCAGGGAAGCCCCCATTACATTTTTAAGGTACTTCTTTTCCACTTATTTTGCACGTGAATGATTAAATAGCTGTAATGATATCATTCATATAATTTTATATGGTGCTGTTTGTAAAATTCATCAAAATCACTTTCCATGCTGCTGTGTGGTCCTCCTAATCATCAACGTTAATGAATGCATAAGCTGTTAGTTAAAACCCTTGCAGTTGCAAGTAACAGGAAGCCAACTCCAACTAGCGTAAGGAAAAGGAGAATTTAATGAGAAAATACTGGGATTGCTCATTGAACTGCAAGAACCAGGCAGCCCTGAGGACTTAAGTGTTAGGGGCCAGGGGCTTGATGTCACCAGAGTTCTCCACTGTTCCTTCTCCTTCCAGAGTTCTCCACGTGATGGGGGCCATGCCACCTGCAAATGTGGGACTCAATCATACAACTCTCCGCCAGAAAGGGAGGACAAAGCCTTTTCAACAGAAAAATCTCAGGGAAAACTTTTGACCTGGATTAGATCATGTGTGCATCGTGGACCAACCACTGTGATGAAAAAGAAGGGACACAGAGGCCCTTTCTGAGTTTGATTTTCCACTCCTTTAGTGGGGAAAAGGGAGAAGGTGGAATCTGTTCATAGAAGAAGGGTAATTAATATCTCCAACACATAAATAATTTAAACAGCCTATTGTTTTAACATTTAGATTGTTTCTAATTATTTTCCAGTTTGAAATCTTCACTAGTTAAAATCATTTGCGTGTAGACGCCCTTTTCTTTGGGATTTTTTGCTTGCAAGAGAATGGAATTCATGTGTGCCAGGAGGCTAGACACACGAATACATTTCCATTGGCCACATTTTCCAAGTGGGAAGGAGAGGCTTAAGGTGATTCAGCTACTAAGTGATACTGACCTGAAAGCGTGCGTCCTGATTAAGATCAATGGATCAGTACAAATTGCAAAGGACAGTACTTTCTAAAAGTATGTAAGGAAAGCTACACAGGATAAGACCATATTCAATTTTTGTGATGACTACAGTTGAAGGAAAAAGGAAAAATTCTAATAGTCTTCCGTTTCCTCTAGTGTAGCAATTCTTTTCTTCCTGACCTTTGGCTCTCCCACAAGGAAGTTCATGACGACATTGTTTTCAGAAGCCAATACCATGTCCTCCTGTCTCTACTTGCAAGAAAATAACTGGGCTTCCAGTAAGTGTAATTGGTGTTAACAGTGATTTATTATACACCTAGTTCTCCAGATGGCCCTTCATGTAGGAATTATTTTTCCTGAAAACAGAAAAATATGGAATTTCTTCCTGCTCATCAGGTTATAACAGGTCTACAAGCCACTCTGTCAAAAACTAGAACCAAAAATTTTGACAGAGTTCCCTTAAGACAGAGAGATACAGAAAAAAGCACATTCCATCTGGTAAATAATTGCTGGGGTTGCATTCCTGTGCATTCAGGCAGGAGCTAACCTCTGTGCAGCATGAGGCCTTGAAAACCTCTTGGCCTAACAGGGCCACAGGAGGTAAGATCTACTTAGATCTATCCCATCCTCAGATTGCAGCCTCTGGGGTGCTGGTGCAGCCTAGACTTTCAGCTCACCCACAATCATGAGCTAGACGTACGATTATTGAGAAAGTTCACTCTTAAGTACAAAAGTTTGGACGGATACACAAAGCCAGTATTCTGCGAGAGTGAAGAGGGATATTTGCCAAGGTCATTTTAAGGTGACCAGGGTTGCAGAGCAAAGTTAAATATAGTTCTAAGTTACCTGTCATCTTCCTGAAAAACAAGCTGGAAAATGTATCTAAAAGGCTATATCAGTCTGGTGATGGAATGCTTGGGAATGGGAAAAGCATTCAGCAGTGAACAGTGAGCTATCAAAAGGATTTAACGTAGTTAATTTGTAGCAGGTTAATTTCAGGTGGCTACTCTAGTAATGATTTTTATTCAGGAAGAATTCTGGAAGCATCGGCAGGAGGGCCACATATGAGGGATGTTGTGGGCAAGAAGGTCCAAGAATTTGGGGATCCGGGCTCAGATTAGGGGTCACAGGCTCACATGCCTTGAAGGATCGGGCTGATAAATTGTGTGAAATGTTAAAGCATTGGCCTGGCCAAATAACACATATCTGTAGGGTTTAGCCTGTGGGTCAAGAGGACAGGTTGCTGCTCCTGGACTAAAAGATCTTTGAGCCTTCTTTGACTTCTGGGTTTTGTTTTATGTGGAAAGAATGCTCTTTTATCTATTAAGAGCCAAAAACTTGTGTTAACCTTTGTGGTAAGAGGAGGCGGGGTTGCCTAGTAGTATAAAACATGGTCTCCAACCTCTAGAACTCAAAAATATTTTAAAACAAGATATGCTCATACAAAGGCAACTAACAATTCCAGGCAAAATTACACAAAGTCCTATAGCCACTCGGGGGAAGTATTGCTAACTTTCATCTAGATTGGTCCTCCAAGAGGCACAGAATAGCCAAGGCTTGATTTGGGCATAAAAGGATAAACCACATTGAGATAATGGAAAGTAGAGTTGTTAGGTGGTGAGAACGATACCCCACCACCACCAAAAAAAAAGCCAAAAGGCAACCGGGCTTGGGGTGTAGAAGGGAGGTCCTTGGATCCTAGAAAAAGACCCCTATTCCGTTCTGAGACTGGGTCCTGCTCCTCCTTACTGGGAGCTGAAGGTTTTTCCTGGGGCCCCAGTTCCCCTAGCTGGGCCCCACCACCTGCAGTCAGAGCCCTTAGAGCTCTCCTTCTATTGCCTGTTCCACACCCCAGCCCAACTGCCTGTTTGCAGACTGTCAACAGACTGCTAATCGGCCACCTGTAGGACAGTTCCCCCGATGCTAAACCAAGGCAAATGAGTTCAGAGGATAAGTCTAAACTCTTGACAATCAGAAGTGAGGAGGCAGAAATCCTTCTGAGAGTTTAAATTTGTCTTTGAAACTACTTAGTATTTATAGCATGCGCTTGGGGCTGTATTCTTTGCCATCCGTAACTAACAGTGACTAATTGCCCGCAAGGCGCCCAAATCTGTGCTGAGCTCAGTAGATGCACGCTGACACTTGCCTCTTCACAGCAACCTCTAAGGTGGAGTCCTTTATTATCCCCTCTCCAGTGATGAGTAGACTGAGCCTCATAGGAGTAAAACAACATGCCCAAAGTCATCCAGTCAATGAGGGCACAGATTCCAACCCAAGACTTCTGTCTCCAGAAACTGACTACAACTGTTAACCATTACACAATACAACTTCCTGTTCCTGTACCTGTCCTGTGGATGTGTCAACACGCAGTCCACTGCCAGAGGCAGCTGCCAGGCCTGTCGTTTGATAGAAGCATCCCCCACTTCCCAAACAAAGCACCCATTTGATGTGGGAACTTGTATCACCTGCTCTCCAAATCATGCCGCCTTCTCACCACATTAGAATCACCTGGGGCACTTAAAAAAATCCAACCACCACTGAGGCCCCAGCCTCAGCCCCTAGAGATTCAGATTTAATGGGTTTGGGTTTGAATCAGACATTGGTATCCTACAAGATTCCCCCCAGGTGATCCTAATATGCTGGGAGGGTTGAGAACACAGGCAGTGAGTGAGATTGAGGGCTTGGACGTGATTTCTGTCACCATGGATCAGTTATGTCACCTGGGTGAACCTTAGTTTTCTCACCAGTAAAATGGGGATTACAGAAGTCTGTACTTTATAGGATTGATACAGGATTAGGTTAGATGGAAAAAATGGTATGCAATGAAGGTTAGGTCCCTGGTCCTACCCTTAAAAGCCTTATTGATCCAGAACGAGACTGAAGTTTATAGTTTCTCATGCAAACAGAAAAGGTATTCTTCCTGCTTTCCACTCAGACCTGCTAACACCACAGGGTAGAAGAGGGGCCTGGGCAGGCATTTCTGACAACTTGCTAGCTCTTTCCAAGGTGTAAAGGCAAATGCCTTTCAGAGCCAGACAGCTAACCTATAGGTGTGAAGTAACTCGTTTACCCACCGTAAGGAGTGCTGAAATCAGGTGTGAATTGGACCTGCCCCATGAAGGTCATCGAATTCATTAAAACAACAAGACTAACAATATGCTGTTGGGCAAACAGATCCATCTGTTGCCATTTGCAGCTGGTGGGCTGTCAGTTTGCACCCCTAGGGGCTCCCCGCCACTTCTGTACAGGTGAGCTGCCAGCAGCCACTTCCCCTTCCAAGGGTTTCAAGGACACTGGCCGTGACAGTGAAGGGGACTGCAGACCACAGCCAGACTGGTTAGAAGCAGACTGGCAGCTAGTGGTTAAAAATGCCCGCCTTACAGACAGCCCCTACTCCAAGCCCAGCTCTCCTCTGACTACCTGTGAGGCCTAAATTCACTGCTCTGAGCCAGTTTGCTCACATCTAAATGTGGCTAAAATGATCTTCCCTTTGAGGTCATTGTGAGGATTAAAAGAACAATGGATGTAGAGCGAGCGCTCAGCTCAGTGCCTCCGCCCTGAGTAAAGGCTCCGGATGTGTCGGCTTTTGTTGAATTTTGCCGTTCTTCCAACAAAGTAAGAAGAGCCTCAAGCACTACCTGCCCCTGTGCCCTGGAAGATCACTTAAACTAGAGCCATCCAGTTCATTCTAATCCATTACCTCATCCCTCCTTTGGACCTACAGTCACAAGCACTGAGAATGAAGTCTGAAAGAGATAGTGAGAGGTGAGATAAAGGGTATAAAATGACAAAAAAAAAAAGAAGTGCAGGGTTTGTTTCTGGTTGTTCCCAGGGAGCATGGGGCAGGTGGCTCACCGAGTGGGGCACAGAGAAGTGACACAGGACTCCTCCCACATCTCCGGCTTTGCGGTGGGCCCCCGCGAGTGCTGGGCAGCACCCAAGCTTGGTCAACATGGCAGGAAATGATGGATGTGTTTGAGCCTCGAGAGAAGGACTTTCTGGGTTTAACTGGGGACATCTCTTGTTTCCGAGAATGAGAATCTAGCATGTGTGGTTCACCCCACCTTGGCATTTGCCATGGAAAAGCCAAGAAAAACAAAAGTCAGGCCTCACAAGACAGGCATGTATCTGTGGTTTGGCTTATGACAGGCCCAAGTTTGAGTTCAGAGAGGCCCTGAAAGCATGGACGGCTGCTAGATCAGCTTTGGTCCTTGGGCCTTAGGGAACAAAAGCCATTAACCCAGTTTTCAACTGGGAAACCATTCTCTCCATACTCTCAGTCCCTGTGGTTTGGATGAAACTGACTTTATCCCTATCTCCAGGGTGTGGGTGTGGTATTAGGGCAGGCCACCCTGAGCATCACATTCCTCTGACCTGGTGATAGGTTCAGAAATGGGCATGTGACCCTATCAGAGCCAGAGAGATACAAGGAAAATCTGTTTATATTAATATTGACTTTATTGAAGTATAACTTACATACCCTAAAATTCACCCTTTGAAGAGTATAATTCAATGATTTTTAGTAAACTTACAGAGTAACCATCACAACAATCAAGTTTTAGAACATTTCCATAATCCCCAAAATATCTCATGCCCATCTGCAATCATAAGGAGACTTCATCTGAGGTGTTGGTAGAGGTTCCCACATTCCTTTGGGCTGGGCCTGTTTGCAGTACTGATGACCAGAGCCTGGAGCTACAAGGTGCCACATCACAAAGAACCTGAGAGAAAAGCAATCACTGCAGAAGGGAGAAATAAGAGATGTTGAGAGACTGGGGCCTGAGGTCACTGGTTGAAACTGATCAAGCCAAACATGAAGCCAGTCCTTCTCCTGGACTTTTCAGTCACATGAGCCAACAAGTTCCCTTTTGTCTTAAGCCAGTTTGACTTGGGGTTTTCCATCTTTTGCAACGGGAAGACTCAACTGACTCCAAAAATTATTGACCAGACTCTAATGACTAAAGTTGAAACCTTTATTAAGTGGATATTCAGATAGGAATGCCCACCTTCAGATCTGTTGTAATTCTAGAATTGTTTTACCTATGACCAAAGAGCCATTTTGCAGATGAAGATTCAGGCCTGCAAAGGTAAATTGCTTAACCAGGATACATACCAGAACCTGAACAAGTCCTTGACTCTGTGTAACTCTGAATTTCATCCTGCCTTTCTTCCTCAAATCATCACCATCATCATCATCATCATTGCATTACCTTTTTTTTTTTTTTTTTTTTTTTTGCGGTACGCGGGCCTCTCACTGTTGTGGCCTCTCCCATTGAGGAACACAGGCTCCAGACACACAGGCTCAGTGGCCAAGGCTCATGGGCCTACCCGCTCCACAGCATGTGGGATCTTCCCGGACCGGGGCACGAACCCGTGTCCCCTGCATCGGCAGGCAGACTCTCAACCACTGCGCCACCGGGGAAGCCCTGCATTACCTTTTGTAAGATGTTTAACATGTATTCTAAGTATTGTGCAACTAATAAGTCACTTAATCTTCACAAGCACCCTATGGGTAGGTACTATTATTATTCCCATTTTATAGATGAGGAAACTGAGGTCTAAAGAGGTTAATTAACTTGTTCAAAGCCATACAGCTTGTGAGTGAGTAGCAGAAGCAGGATTTGAATGCAGCCACACTGGTGACAGAAACCATGCTCTTAACCAGTGCATTATACTGTCTCTTGTAAATTAAAATTAACCTAACATCAGCTTTTAATCAGAGTTACATTGGTTTTTCATGCAGAGGCACTGCCTTTTTTTAACGTATATTTTATTTGTTATAAAAATAAAATGCAAACAAAGCACCCACATTTTTTCCGTATTTTATATGCTGTTCAATTATGTAAAACAATTTTTATCCACCTGATTTCAAGGAGCCATAAACTTTTGTGCTTCTTACAACTTTGTTCTGTGCTTCTCAATACATATTGCAAATAAGGATTAATTGTGGCAAAAGTCTTATTCTGAGGTCTTCTTGTGATGAAAAACTAAGTGCTCTGCTTTATTAATTTTAATTGGTATTTAATGATATAGTAATTGATATTTGATATCGTAATTTAACATGAAATATTACATTTCATATCAGTCAACTAACAAAAAAGTGAAAGACTTGGAATTTAACAGCCCACTTCTAGAAACAAAATATACACATGAAAAGTGACATAAACCTGTCTTCTCTGTTTTCTTGAAACCACATGAAACATGTAAAGTACTTCAAAAGCCCTGAAATGCTATATAAAGGTAACATACAATACTCTTTAACATTTTCACACACATTGTCTCAGTTGATCCTTACCTAACGCATGTGATCAGACAAGGATTATTGGTGAATAGGCATTGTTGTTTTTAACGCAGTGCCATGGAAGGCTTTTATTTTTACGTAGGAGAGTGAATTTATTTTTATGTAGGAGAGTGCCAGGATAAAGGTGGTCTTTTAGAGAATTCAGCCGGTAGATGCATATAGGAAGGTTGGGAGGAAGGGTGGGGATCGAAGGCACGAAGAGCAGTTTAGGAGGCTGCTTTTGCAGAAACCTCAGATGCATAGGGGGTCTGTACCAGTACTTGAGACTGATTTGGATCCCAGGGGCAACAGAACTTCGTTCCAAGTTTTAATACCATTGTTAAAATCAGTGAGTCATCAATAGGGCACTGGAGAGCGTAAAGGGAGTGGTAGGTAACTGGAAAACAATGGTATGCGTGTGCTGGAGGGTGGGAGTGAGGATAGGAGGAACTGATGGTGGAACCTGGGCGATTATCCTGGGCAAGTCTGATCAGTCTTCAAATGATGGAGGTGGGTTAGAGTCAGGCTTCTAAACCCTCAGCTAGTGATCCCTCATTGCAAAAGGCAGCCTGGTAACAGGAGGCTCGGGGCACAGATGTCAGTAGTTTTATTTTTCTAATTCTTGTGGAATTTACATTTTATTCCCTAATAAAGGGTGTGCCTGCCTTGGGGATTCATGCAAATTTCACAAGAAATCAACATCTTCCCCATCAAACCTAGGCCCCACTTTCCTAAGTTCTCATCTCCAGGTTTCTTCTTCTGTGGCCCAGCATAATTTCATAGTCATAAGGAAATGGTCCAGTGTGGCCACTAACTCCCTATGAACTCAATACTAAATTAGTCATTCTGTTCCACGAACGCCTACAAGTATGGGGGCATTCTGGGGCACAGTTCCCGGGTAACTTGTGTGCATTTTGGTTGAGTTTTTTTTCTGCCATCACTGGTCTGCGCTCACACTGTCCAGTGTAGTGGGGATGTGGACCCTGAGAGGAGAGGAGGGCAGTGCTCCTGGGGAGAGAGAGGCTTTGGAGCAGGCAAGGAGGTTAGTGCCTCACCAGTAACAGCAGGCTTCTTCCGCCTTTGCT
This sequence comes from Grampus griseus, assembly GCF_964374135.1. Taxonomy (NCBI): domain Eukaryota; kingdom Metazoa; phylum Chordata; class Mammalia; order Artiodactyla; family Delphinidae; genus Grampus; species Grampus griseus. Next base: position 51,075,297 of record NC_139000.1, read on the forward strand.
GCCCGTTCGTGCTGGAAGAGGAAGAAATGAAACAAGCTCAAGTCGTCATTCACCCTCAGATTATTTTATTCTTACTTGGAGAGAGAAAAACCTGCATTTGAGCCCAGCTTCTGGCCCCTTATGAGTTGTTTGAACTTGGATATGTGAACAGTTATGATAACATCTTTCCTGTCTCAATCCCAGGATTATTGGGAGGATGCATAAGTCAATGCATAGGAAAAATGCTGCACACAGTGTCCAGTGAAGCACCAATAAGCACAGCCACTTTCAGTTGGGGTCAGGATTCTCTATTACTGCTGTCTGTTGACATCTATCATCTTGGTGTTATGGTTTCAAGTGAGAGCCTCAAGCAGTATTAACTGTATTATTTTAAGGATGATGTAGCTTCTGGGACCATATTTTACTTTCTGAAGATTGTAATTTTAGGGATAACAGAATACTGAAAAGGGAGTATTCTGGAAAATTGAGGACATATGGGCAGCAGAGAGACATTTTTTAAAAAGTACTAGACTGGAAGTTAGGAGGCTTGATCCCTAGTCCCTCCTCTGTCAGTGATCTTGAACCACTGTGGCACCATTCTGGGCCTCTGTTCCCCAATCTGTAAAATGAAGGTGCTTGACCCATTGTTTTGTAACTGGGATGAGTTGTGGAGTCACCTGGGAAGATCCCCAACGGTGGAGCTTTTGGTTTTTGTTTTGTTTCTTGCTGTGTTTCCAAAACTTAAAAATGTCATTGGCACAGGGTAGGTACTCAATCAATCCATTTTTATTGAACAAATAAAACTTTTTGAAAATTCGCAGGCCTGGGTCCACTCTAGAATCCTTGCAGTATGGGGTAGAACCTGTGTATATATATTGAAAAAGCCCTCCAGATCATTTTGTCAAGCACTCCTGGCTATGAACCACGAAACTCAACAATCCCCAAGGTTCCTTCCACATAGTTGCCGGATTTAGCAAATAAAAATACAAGACATCCAGTTACATTTGAATTTCAGATAAACATGAAAAAAATTTTAGTGTAAGTGTATGCCCTGCAATATTTGGTTGTTACAACTTAGGCTCATGGTTAGGGCAAGAGAGTGGCACCTTGAAACTGGCCCAGATTTGGGAATCAGGCAGATAATCTTGGTTTGACTCTTTGCCCTGACTGTGCGATCTTAACAAATTGCTTAACTTCACTGGGCTTTATAACTATAGTATCTCTCCTGTAGAGTTGCTGCAAGTGTTAGAGATCATATAGGCATGATGGCTGGCACTTGACGAGTATCTAATAAAGTTTAGCTGTTATTACTATAGTTGATAGGTTTAGTTGGTTTGAAGAAACAAAACTCAGTATCAATGAGACCTTTATTGAATATACTATCAACTAGTAAATAGGCATTCTGAAATGACCAAGATTATAATTCATAGTTCTAGAACTTCCTTGGTGGCACAGTGGTTAAGAATCCACCTGCCAATGCAGGGGATACAGGTTCGATCCCTGGTCCAGGAAGATGCCACATGCCCCGGAGCAAGTAAGCCCGTGCGCCACAACTACTGAGCCTGTGCCCTAGAGCCCACGAGCCACAACTGCTGAGCTCATGTGCCACAACTACTGAGGCTGTGTGCTGCAACTACTGAAGCCTGTGTGCCTAGAGCCCATGCTGTGCAACAAGAGAAGCCACCGCAATGAGAAGCCCGCGCAACTCAATGAAGAGTAGCCCCCACTCGCCACAACTAGAGAAAGCCTGCTCACAGTAATGAAGACCCAACGCAGCCAAAATAAATAAATTAATTAAAAAAATCATTCATTCAACTAATACTGAATTTAAAAAAAAATAGTTCTAGGTAGACCTGGGAAAAGTTAGAATGAATGCTGACCTTCTATCAAACAATACCTCTATGTCTGGGGGAACAAAACATAATAAAAATTAATAGATTATCCAGAATAAATAAAGGAAGGAAGTTCTTTCATTTCATTCATTATGAAATGTCATTTGCTTAGCTGACTTTTTCTAACGTCAAAGGTAAATATTCGCTCAGGTTTTATAGGGTCATTAGACAGAGGGATAGGCTATTACTTGGGCAGTGGAAATACTTCAATGCTAACCTAGCTTATCTGTCTTCTAGGTTAAAAGCATCTTCTGTTTCTAGAACTTTTTTGTTTCCAGAAACTTCTAACATATCTCCTCTGGTTAAAAATTAAACACACATGGCAATAAAAGTAAAATGTCCATTCAAAGAAAGCAGTTTTCTCTAGAAATATCTATCTGGACAAAATCTGTAGATAATTTCAAAATGAAATTTAAAGAGGTATGACTGGAAAGTAAATTGACTGTTACATTTTCAACTGAGCTACTCTGATATCAACTACACACTTTAAGTCTGCCAATTGTTATTTCATCGTTTATCCAACACATATTTATTATTGACCATATACTAGGTACCAGATACTGTTGTGCTAGGAATCCTCACTGAACAAAACAGGGGTCAGTGAACATAATAGACCCCAATCCTTGCCTTTGAGGAGCTTGTATTCTGGGGTCGGGAGAGAAATATAAGCTTGCTCCGTAAGTGAATTCTGTAGGCTGTAGATGGTGATAAGTGCTGTAGGAAAAGGAGAACGGGCAGGAAGATGGGACTAAGTGATAGGGGTGGAGTGGCAATTTAAACAGCATGGTAACAGTGGACCTCTCTGGGAAGGCGACATTTGAGGAAAGGAGGTGATGGCAGGAGCCACAGTGCTCCAGGGATGAAAAGAGGAACATCAAGCACAAAGGACCTGAAGGGGGAGTATGCCTGGAGTGCTCCAAGAATGGGCCAGGAGGCCAGTGTGGCTGGAGTGGAGAGAGGGAAAAGGGGAGGAGGAGGGAAGAGGACTAAGTAACTATTATCATCTTAATCATGATTAGGGGCTCCATGAACCCAACTTCCAATTCTGAGTCTTAGTTTATCTACTCTATGACTGCAGGGAAATCCTAAACTGCTTACCTGGAATGATGGTTCTTGTAAAGCATGGGTAGGTTAGGATTTATTTCACAAAACTGTGACTGGAGAAAATCAGTATAACTTGGTGGTGATGAATGTGCTTTAACTGATAGATCTGAGTTTATATTCTGGTTTCCTTACTTGCTAGATGTGTGCCCTAGGGCAAGTTACTTAACCTCTCTGTGCTTCACGTTCCATCTCTGCAAAATGAGGCAACTAAAAGTGGCTACTTTTGAGTTGTGAGGGTTATAGGAGAGGGTCCACATAAAATGCTTAGCACAGAGCTTGGCACATAAAATGTACTAAATAAATATCATGATTATTTCTTGAAAAGTATAATTAGGAGGATTAGGCATTTCAAAATATCTATTTCAGTGTACATTTGAAATGTATATTTAATAACCAAAACATGCTCTTGCACAAAAATGTCTTATTATTGTTATGAATCGTTGTGACAGCCAGCCTCCAAATTGATCCCCAATGATCCCTGTCTCTGAGTATTTACACCCTTGTATCGTCCCCTCTCACATTGTACCAGGGTTGGTCTATGGGACCAAAGAATATGGCAGAAGTGATGGCATGCCATTTTTGAGAATAGGTTATAAAACACATTGCAGCTGTGATCTTGATCATTCTCTCTCTTTCTCTCTCTCTCTCAATCATCACTTGTTCTGGGGAACCAGCTGCCATGTCATGAGTAGCACTGTGGAGAGGCCCCCCATGGAGAGGCACCCCCTATGAGGTCCACATGACAAGGAACTGAGGCCTTTTGCCAACAACCATAAGAGTCAGACCCTTCTTGGAAGTGGACCCACCAGCCCTGGTCAAAACTTCAGATGACAAAAGCTCTCACTGGCATTTTGACTCTAACTTCATGAGATACCCTGAGTCAGAACCATCCAGCTAAGCAGATCCCAGATTACTGACCCTCAGAAACTCTGTGAGATGATAAACTTTTATAGTCTCAAGCTTCTAAGTTTTGGGGTAATTTGTTTATGCAGCAACAAATAACTAGCACTCTATGTGTGTGTGTATATTCAACAGTTAATTAAAATTTATATACATATATGTATATGTATATGTTTTAATTAACTTTTGAAAATATAGAATATATTGGATCTAATCCAATTTCTATCATTTTTCTATCACCTTTGGTCTTTAAAGATCACCATTGATCCTTGGTAGTTTATAAGCATTTATTCAGTTATTTTTTACATACTTGTTATCAGTGCATACACTCCTTTTTGTATTTGATTTTCCCCCTTAGAATCATTTCACATGTACCAACAGATTGCAACATTCTTAGCATTTTTACTGGCTATATAGCATTCCTCCCTGTGGCTTTGTCACATCATCTCAAACATTCCCTATTGCAGGATATTCGAGTTACTTTCAGTTTTTAAAATAATAACAAAATAATAGCTGGCACAATAAAAAATAGTGCCAATTAGCTGGGCAATGTACTGAGAGTTAAACAGACTAAGTCCCTGCTCTTAGATACATAAAAGACAACACAGAGGGAGCAAGCCCTCCTAAGGTACACGCAGACTACAAGCAGATATTGGACACAAACGTTGGCTAAATAAGTGAGCTGCCCTTTAGGCTGGTCTACGATGGTGAGTACAAAGGAGCTGAGTCAACCTGTTTATGAAGATAATAATAATAATAGTCTTCTAGAATTCAGTGTTTCCTGCTGAAATATAGGAATGACAGTAGACAATAAAACTTTTGCTCCAAGTCTCAAAGCAGAGTTTCAGAGAGGGTAGCCCTGAACAAAAGCCACTGTCCCCAGACTGTGTGTCTGTCTCCTCCCATTTCACCATTCTCCTCCCCTCCTTTGGCTGTGCTTTGTCAGGGTCTACAATTGTGACTGGAAGAAAGAAGTTGATTAAGCCCTTCTTTGCTGGAATCCAGCACGACAATATATGTACCAAGTCTCCTTTTGAACATAGCAGTCATTAAAAGGCTCTTACGTAACCAGATCCTGTAAGAGAGGAGCCATCATTTCTCCAGCTTGGTTGGTTCTGGTGCTCAAGCTCTGACTTTACTCATGTTCCTTACAGGGTTTTGAGGACCACCGGGTAAGCAAGCCATCTTTAACCTTTAAAAAATAATTTGTGATTGAAGGGAGCTACACTTAATATATTAAGAAACATTAAACATGACTAATTCTAAAACCTCATCAGGCTCATGCCCATCAACTAGATTGATGGGCACGAACCTGATGAGGTTGTTTTATTTTTTTTCTGATGAGGTTTTAGGTGCAGCCCTGCCAGTGGCAGGGAGGGGGAATTAACACTTCTTTAAAGACAAGACTGAGGTTGTGTTGACATCAGCGTTCCTTATTAAGTTTCAGCTGTGATCATCCTCAACTGAATGTGGGGCAGCCTCCTTCCTTTCCCCTCCTCCCCACTCAGTGCCCCTACCACCCACGGAAGACTCCCCTCCCTGTCAGCTTCACTAAGAGAAACTTCGTATTTATCTTCCGTTAAAAGTTTGTCTGATGAAAAGTCTCCAAGGCTCAAAAGACAGCTCAGTTGTTTGAAAACTCCTGGGTTAGAGAATGGTGCTATGAGGTCAAGGTCGAAAGGTCACTGGGTCGGGGTTTCCTTGCCAAAGGAGAAAAAGCTTCAGTGACAATGACTCAGCTCAAAGTTATCGCTAACATGGTTGCAAAAGCAAAACAAAACAATGTAATGCACATGCTGTCCTAGCTGGAATGATCAGTGCTGAGTTCTGGCTCTGCACTCCTGCAACGTGGGTTTGCATCCTATCTCCACCACTTAGCACTGTGGCTTTCTGCAGATATTTGAAACTCTTTAAAGCTCCATCTTCATTGCTCCAAACTGTGGATATAATCATGTCTACCTCACAGGAGAAGCAAGTTCTCAATAAGTGCTATCATTTACTAAAATTATATTGTTAATTATAATAATGCTTATATTATTATAAATATTATATAACTAAGCCTATTATTATAAGATTATAATAATACTTATTAATAGTTACATCTTTCAAGTCAAAGTCTATTATATTACAGTTAATTTAGTGTATTTATTAACTCCCCTAAAGGTCAGGTGGTTTCTCGGGTTTCTTCATCTTTGTGTCCTTTATAAAAATTAACTGAATGCTTTGGACACAGTAGAACCTCAATAAGTATTTGTTAAATAAATAAATGTTCTAAATATAGTGGGTCTGCAGGGATAGGCTTGTACACATAATCCCTCCACTTAGCATCCTAGGAGAATGTCATACACCTTTAAATGCTCTATAAATATTTTATAAGAGTAACAATGATGTAATGAAGATTATAATTATGAATAAAGATTACTCTTAGCTTAAATTTCCTGAAATAGGGTTAAGTCCTTCAGCAGCATATAAAACATATTCACACAGGGTTTCAGCCTAATGCAAACTGAACCCTAACTTACTTTGTTAAATAACTAAAGCAAATGAATTGCTGAGTCCTATACCTTTCAAACAATCGTTTCCAGGAACCAGAAGTGTGGGGCTATAGATTGAAATAAATTAGCCTTCTTTTTTTTCTAGATTTAGGTAATCATTATCTTACGTGTTTTCTGACAACAGTCAGCAACTAGATTATTTTACATTCATTTCCTAAGCTTTGTGATGCTTCTAACTAAATGGCAAACCAGCTAGTGAAATGTGAGTTATGGGCTTTGGGATATAGAAAGTAGCAGAGCTGGCCCTATGGGCCATTCCCTTCTGCTTCTCTATCTTAGATTTCTCCAACCAGGGAAGCTGAAGCTCTCTTTTGGAAGAGGAAACCACAGAGCCGCTGGCAGAAGGTAAGTCTTCCAGACTGTGAGTCATAGACTAGCATTTTGTAATATTAATAAATGTTCCTTAAAGAGAAGATTCCTTAGCGGTAGTAAGACCTTGGGCAAGGGTGAGGGAACACACGGCTTCCCTTAATAAACTTCCAAGGTTGGCACTGGAAAAGGATCTGCAGGTGGTGGATCCAGCTGTCTCAACTGCACAATCCCCCTGCCCCGCAGTTCACCTTCCCTTTGAGGGAGACTCCCTTGTGCTGTGCTCAGGTCTGCACCCACAGCCTCTCTCTCTCTTACACACACAGACACATTCTTGCCACTTTGACTTCCCTTTGACACTCTGGCATGAAGACAGCTAAAACCCCTTCCCTCACATCTCTGTAAAAGATTTGAGAATGACAAAACTTAAAATCTCGATGATAACTATGGTATACATCCATTGTAAACAAAGAAACAAACAAAAAGGCGGGGGGTGGAGGAGATGAAGAAGAGTAGAGTATTAGGAAGGAAATTGCTTCCAGGGCCTGCCCCAATTTTACCTGTCCCAAAGGCCTGGTACAACTTTGGTGGCCTCCTGCCTGTGTCTTCCTTGCTCTCTCCTGATTTCTCTCCTTGCTGCCATGTACCTTATTGGGCCTGAGTGTATGGGACACTCTCAAGGTGCCAGATTCTTACCTGCAGTATATCCAAGGCCCATTCTCGTGCAACTCACTCTGTGAGGTTTGATCCTTACTGTAACTTGATGAAGCAGGCACAGTGGGTATTCCTTCCATTTTACAGACAAGGCGCTTGAGGCTCAGGGAGGTTAAAGAGTTGGCTGCTGGTGTTTGCACACAATTCCTAGTATATGACAGATGCCTAATTGCATTACACGAAGGGCCGCAATGCAAATGGTCTGGTAGAATGTACCAGTGTAGATACTCTTTAACTGCAAAGTGTGTGTAACTTATGGTCATGTTCATTATTAATGTACTAGATTACCTTAACTGAATCCTGAGGGAATGGGCACAGGACAAATTGGTTTTGACAGGAAAGGAGGGAGAGGAAAAGGTTCTGAACATGGGGATGCTGCCAGTAAGACGGTCCTCGATATGACCACAAGTGTAGAGCGCTGGGCCACATGATGCCATTGGGGGTGATATCAAATAAATAAATAATATGTGTTAAAAAGTGCCTGAAGGAAATTTGCTGTAATCTTAACAGTGGCTATATCTAGGTGATGGAGCCATAAGCAATTTTTATTTTTCTTTATTCTTTTTTATATTTTTCCAAAATCTTTTTCTTATAATGGTCATACATCACTTTTTTTTTTTTTTTTTTTTGCGATACGCGGGACTCTCACTGTTGTGGCCTCTCCCGTTGCGGAGCACAGGCTTCGGACGAGCAGGCCCAGCGGCCATGGCCCACGGGCCCAGCCGCTCTGCAGCATGTGGGATCTTCCCGGACCGGGGCACGAACCCGTATCCCCTGCATCGGCAGGCGGACTCTCAATCACTGCGCCACCAGGGAAGCCCCTATACATCACTTTTATAGTCTAGAAAACTGTTAAGTGTTACTTATGTGTTAGCTTATGTTATTTTGTAAAAATATATGACTATAGGGACTTCCCTGGTGGTCCAGTGGTTAAGAATCTGCCTTCCAGTGTAGGGGATGTGGGTTCGATCCCTGGTCGGGGAACTAAGATCCCACATGCCGGGGGTGGGGGGGCGGGGAACTAAGCCCGAGCGCCGCAGCTACTGAGCCTGTGTGCTCTGGAGCCGGCGCACCACAACTAGAGAGAAGCCCGAGTGCTGCAACGAAGAGCCCTCACACCACAATAAAAGATGCCATGTTCCGCAACTAAGACCTGACGCAGACAAAAATAAATTAAAAAATATATATATAGATGACTATCAAATGAAAAACATATGTGCTTCAAAGGACACTATCAAGAAAGTGAAAAAGACAAGCCACATAATGGGAGAAAATATTTACAAATATATACCACATAAAGGACTAGTATCACTTATCAGATATAAGTAAAGTTCTCTTATAAAGACCAACAATAAAAAGACACATAACCCAATTTTAAAATGGGCTAATTATTTGAATAGACATTTCTGCAAAGAAGATATACAAATGGCCGGTAAGGATATGAAAAGATGCTGAACATTATTAGCCATTAGGGAAATGCAAATTAAAACCATGAGCTACCACTTACTATCTATATATGAGATGACAATAACAACAGTCAGCAAGGATATGGAGAAATTAGAACCCTCATAATGGGAACGTAAAATATTACAGCCACTTTGGAAAAATGTATATGAGTTCCTCAAAAAAGTAATTATAGAGTTACTGTATAGCCAAGAAGTTCTACTCCTAGACATACACCCAAGAGAAATGAACAGATGTGTTTACACAAACACTTGTACATGAATGTCTTAGCAGCATTATTCTTAAGAGCCAAGAAGTGGAAACAATCCAAAATGCCCATCAATGTATGAATGGATAAACGAAATGTGGTCTTATCCATACAGTAGAATATTATTCAGCTATAAAAAGGAATGAAGTACTGATACACACTACAACATGGACGAACCCTGCATATAAATGTTAAGTTTAAGAAGCCAAACCCAAAAGCTATATGTTACATGTTTCTATTTATATGAAATGTCCAGAATAGGCAAATTCGTGGAGACAGAAAGTAGATTAGTGGTTGTCTGGGGCTACGGCGGGGGGTGGGGTGGGGTGGCGGGGCTGGGGAGTGACTGTTAATGAGTATGGGGTTTCTTATCGTAATGATATGAAAGTGTTCTGGAATTAGATAGTGGTGATGGTTGCATAACTGAAAATATATTCAAAATCACTAAATTATACACTTTAAGAGTAAATTTATGCTATGTGAATTGTATCTCAGTAGGAAAATGACTAAAAATGAAGTAAAATTTCAAATATAAATCCACTAAAAATTCAGAATCTGCCACACTTTTGATTAGGTTTGTCTCCTTTTGAGGACCTACAAAATAAATGTGTACTGACTAAATGTAAGGAAGGAGAAATAAAGGATGGAGGGCACTTTGTGTATGCAGGAGCCCCCTTGGGAATAAGTATTCTTTTCATAGAATCATAGACATTTGTGGGAGGAGGGATTTTAAAGAAGATCCATTGAATCCATATAGCCTATTCTACAGATGAAGAAACTGAGGCCAAGAAGGAGGAAAGACTTTGTTTACTGTCACCCGGTGAGCTGGCAAAGGAATGAGGCTAAAAGTGAGATTTCCTGCCCCTATCTGTGAGCTGCCCTTTGCTTGTCTTCTTCACAGACAGGGGCCATCAGTTTCAGGATTTTGCAGGTGTGCTTTGCTGCGAACATGTAGGGATTTCACAGCCTCTTCTCCCCAGAGGTTAGCATCTTGTGAGGTTTGGTGACTCTTCACTGTAACCTACTTGCAAAAACACTGTGACTGCCTAAAGCCCCTCTGGGTGTGTGCTCTGCTGGAGAGCTCAGGAGGTGACCCCCTCCCCGCTCCCCGCGCTTGAGAAAATCAGTGATTGGAGAGCTGGCATTAGTGTTTCTTGTCTTGGTCATATTTGTCGGTCCTCCCGTCCTTTTTATTCAAACCATCTTCAATTTGAAAGAAGCCTCAAGTCACAGCCTCACTTGCACCCACTTAGATTGCTCTGAATCGAGTGTCTGACTTCCTAGCTCGGTTCTATGCTCCCCAGGCAGGCACTGCGTCTTCTTTGGGGTCCCCCGAACACCTGCACCCTTCTGGACACGCATTCTCTCCTTTTCACCGAGGACTCCGTCCTGCATCCGAGCCGGCGCGAGCGCACGGAGGACACAAGGCCGGTCCACAGACTGTCCCGCTCAGGCACCTGCAGGAAACCAGATCCCTGAATGCTCCAGAGTCCCGCTCTCACCAGGGGCCTGGAAACAAACCGACACCCACTGAGCAATTTCTTAGTGGAGGGATGGGGCAGTAAATGGTGCTAGGCGGGGGTGTTAACCGTGCCAGCCTCCCGCGTCCAGGTACTCCTCTGGGCCAGAGATGATAGAATCGATCTGACGCAAGTCTCACTGGGGATGGATTTTTTTTTTTTCCCTCCCTCGGGGAAGGAAAGTAAACACGCGTAGGCAGCAGGAGCGTGCCGGAGCGGAGGGAGCTGCTCTGCTTGCTTCTCGCGGTGCCGAAGCCAGTGGGCCTGGGCGAGGCGGCGGAGGTGCGCGAAGGTGCCTCGTGGGCCTGGTGGAATTGGAGCGGCGCGCAGGCGCACTGGAGTCTGCCCGCCGGCCGGCTCCGGGGTACAAAGGGAGTGCCGCCGAGAGTCGGGGTTCCTTGAGGTCTCGGGAGCCGCTTGGGGTTTCGCAGGCCTGAGCTGTGCCTCCGTCGCTCTCCGGGACGCAGCCACAGTCGTTTCCCACCCGGAGTCGGAGGCTTGTGGGTCTCCGACTATCTCGCTTTTGCGGTAGCAGCGAGGCCCAGGTAGTTCCAGAACGTTTCGGGGTTTAATTCTGGCGCTTGCGAGCTGGGCAGGCTCCGCCCTCCGCCGCCCCGCCCCGCCCCGCCCCCTCCTCCGAGGTCCGGGAGCCGCGGGCGAGGAAAAGAGGGGCTGGCCGGGTGCCGCAGGTTGAGAGGAGCTACTGGAGGTGAGTGGAGCTGAGGGTTGCGCTGCGCCCCCTTTCTCTTGCGGGTCAGCGCGGGGGCTCGGGTCTCCGACCCCTGCCCCGGGCCGGTCTCCGCGCTCAGCCAGGCCAGCTTGGCGCGCGCCGGTGGCGGAGGGCAGCCCCCGCGGGCTCCCGCTCGCCCGGTTACCCTGGCGGCCTCAGGACGGGCCTAGGGACGGGGTCCGAGAGGTTGCTGCGGCCCCGCGGTCCGCCGTCTTCGGCGCACTGCGGCGGCGGGGCTCGAGGGTTTGGAAGGGGAGCGCGGCGCGCGTGGCTTTGGGGCAGCGGGAAAGTCCGGGCCGGGCTGAGAGGCGGGAGGGTGCGGGCGTCTCTCAGGCCGGGACGCACGGCCCTTGGGTGTCCCCGGGTCCTTTATTAGCCCGGGTAGGCTGAGAGAGCTCTCCGAGGCGTCTCCCCTGGAAGTTTTCGGCTCCGCTCCGCAGGAGGGAGTGGCGGTCGACCCCTTTCTTCCTCGGTCGCGGAGCGGCAGGTGGCCTCCGGTCGCCCTCAGCGGACTCCGAGATGGCTCCGGCCAGGGTTGAAGGGGCCGGGCGGTGGGGGAGGAGTTCGGGAGCTCTGGGCCTCCGGGGCCAGTCGAACCCGGCCGGGACAGCGTGGGCTTCTGGTGGTCGTGTCGAGGCAGGGTGCGAGCGCCCTTAAGCAGACTTGTTCCCTCAACGCCCCCCCTCTTCCAAGCCCCTTCCATGCCCACGGCAGTCTCCTCCCCTTGACCGTTCTTCTCCACCTGGGTCCGCGGGGAACTTTCAGAGGCAACTCTTCGCGGCGGGTTCTGCAAGTCAGCAAGAACTTGTGCTGCGCGGGGGTGACTTGACGAGGGCTTTGGCAAGTTAGCGTTAAAAACAATCTATGGCGTCCCCCAGCGCCCGCTCTCTGCACATCGTCTCTACGGAGGTTCGTCGAATTAATGAAACACTATATCAAGACGGGAGCCGTGAGACTAAAAAGGAAGGTTAATCATCCAGATCTATAGTTGTGCACTTTCTTGCCCCAGCTTCATCCCATCCACCTCTGAGCTGGATGGAAATCAGGGCCAGTTTCCTCGTTTTTAATTCATGAGTGTATTCACCTTGCTTTTTAGGTGGTACTTAGCTGTCCGTCTGCTAGTTGCTTCTTTCATCCAACTTTCTCTACAAAAGAGTTGGGCACTCCCACATGTTATTTATTTTAAAAGTTGAGATATGATAAACGCCCCATAAATTTACCCACCTAAAGAGTATAATTCAGTGGGGTTTTTTTTAGTATATTCACAGTTGTGCAGTCGTCCCTACTGTCTAATTCCAGAACATTTTCATCACCCCCAAAAGTAACCTAGTGCCCATTAAGCAGTTATTCCCCATTTCTCCTTCCCCCAGCCTCTCACTCCCTCATTATAAAGTGAAGCTTTCCCAAGATAGAAATTGAATGAGAAAACTGAGATTATTAACTTCGGCCCTTTTTCAGTTAGTAGATTTGGGGAAAGGTGCTGCTGCTGAGCAATGGAAGAAAAATTAAGAATGGGCTGTCCTCTGGTGAGATTACAGTGTCTAAGGATGGAGGAGAAGCTGCCAGTAGAGGAATAATTGCCTCCTTTAAAAATACATAAGTTAGGAAAAAAAAAATACGTAAGTTAGGGACTTCCTTGGTGGCGCAGTGGTTAAGAAGCCGTCTGCCAATGCAGGGGACACGGGTTCGATGCCTGGTCCAGGAGGATCCCACATGCCGCAGAGCAGCTAAGCCCGTGTGCCACAACTACTGAGCCTGCGCTCTAGAGCCCGCGAGCGACAGCTACTGATCCCCACATGCTGCAGCTACTGAAACCTGCACGCCTAGAGTCCGTGCTCTGCAACAAGAGAAGCCACAGCGATGAGAAGCCCCCGCTCGCCGCAACTAGAGAAAGCCCACACGCAGCGACGAAGATCCAACGCAACCAAAAAATAAATAAATGTATAAATAAGTTAATAATAAAAAATACACAAGTTAGGAATGCATTTTATCCCTGTAGGTAGGGCACGCCAGTGCTTTGGGGCACTTTCACACTTTAGATTTGCCAAGTCCACAAATCATTCCAGTTGAGGTTCTGCCTCAGCAAATGCGAGTTCTGTTTTGTGTATGTGTTTTGGGGGGAGGTGTTAGTTTTGTTTTAAAGTATCCACTGTCCCCAAAGAAAGAAACCACAGATAAATGGCCACTAGAATGGATACATTCAAGACTTGGGTTCATTTCATGAGTATCAGCACCTGCTCTCAAATAGCCCTATGAGCTACTGTGCTCATGTATTAACCCTTGGTCTGAGGTGGAGGAGGAGGATGGGAAAGGGTCTAGTTGGAGGAAATTCAAGAAACTGGGGAAAGGAGTTGGAGAAAGGCTGAAAGGGGAGTACTTTTGGGAGCTGAGGTCTGTTAAAATGGAGAAGGGTGAGCAGATTCAGAAGCAGCAAAGGGGAATCTCAGAAATTTCGGACCCTTAAGCATTTTGTTGGACTATTTGTGCACGCTCTGAAGATAACTTTTTTTTTTTTTTTTTTTGCGGTACGCGGGCCTCTAACTGTTGTGGCCTCTCCTGTCGCGGAGCACAGGCTCCAGATGCTCAGGCTCAGCGGCCATGGCTCACGGGCCCAGCCGCTCTGCGGCATGTGGGATCTTCCCAGACCAGGGCACGAACCCGTGTCCCCTGTATCGGCAGGCGGACTCTCAACCACTGCGCCACCAGGAAAGCCCTGAAAATCACCTTTTAGTGAGCAGAGCTGAAGCTATCCAAATTACACAACAACCACCGTGCTTCTCTTCTGCCCTCCAATCAGGTGAAGTCAAGTTGGTTTCAAATGTTACAGGATATTTTATGCCTGTTGCATGGGTGGCTTGGCTTATGCATCTTTTTTAAAAAAGTAATTTTAAAGTTGAACTATAACATACATATAAATCTTAAGTGTACAATTTGATGAATTTTCACAAAGTGAGCATAAACTTATAACCAGCACTGAGATCAGGAAGCAGAGCATTGCCTTGCCTTTCTCCAGTCACACTGTCTCCCCAGAGGTGACCACTGTCCCAGCTATCGGTTAGTTTTGCCTGTCTTCATGGTCTGTATACACATGGGATCATACAGTATGTTTTCGTGGGGGGTTTTGTTTTCGTTTTGGTTTGGTATCTGGCTTCCTTTAGTCAAAATTATGTTTGTGATATTTAGCCGTGTTGTTGCATGTGGCTGTATTTCGGCCATTATCATTGCTGTCCAATGTTTCATTGTGTGACTGTGCCACAGTTTATCCATTCTAGAGTTGATGGGCATCTGAGTAGTTTCCGAATTTTGTCTGTGGGGAATAGTGTGACTGTGAACATTCTACTACATGGCTTGATACACAGTACACATTTGTATAGGGGATGTAGTCAGGAGTAGAATTGTGCTTAACTCCTCTCCTCCCTCTTTCCTCTCAAATAAAATTCAGTGAAAATTCCTCTAAGGTGAAGGCTGCTCCACCAACTTTCATTTAGAATAAACCAATATCAATGAACTTTAATAAATAATAATTACATTTGTATTTTATGCAAGGCCCTGGTGGGGGGAATTCAGAGACTAAGACCCTCATATGGTTCATAGCAGATGGGGAGATGTAAGGATACAGAATTGAATAGGAGCAGAAGGATGGAAATATCTGATATAAATGGCTCATTGGAAATGTAGGGGAAATTATCACCAAGTAGAGAGATCTGGTTGATGTTTAGGGAGATTGGGCCTTGAAGAATGTGTTCAGGTGGGGGTTAGAGTAAAAGACATTGCAGTTTAGGCCATGGCTGTTGAAGGAGCAAGGAAGTCCAGCAGTGCTTGACACATGATAGCATTGTCAGTCACATGCTTAGAGACCCAGCTGAATGGCAATTTGAGATTGTGCCCTTCATCCAGTGGTTCGTGATTATGAACCAGCCTGGTGATCTCTGTGGAAATGTTGTAGCTCTGAATCCAGACTGGCCTGTTTGAATCTAGGTGCTGCGGCTTGCTGTGTGACCTTTCATATAGTTACTGAACCTCTCTGTGTCTCAACTTACCATCTATAAAAAGGGGATAATAAAAAGCACTCCCCTGACAGGGTTATTATGAGGATTAAATGAGTTAAAACACATAGCACGTTGAGGATTGCCTGGTACACAGTAAGTGCTAAACATATTTGCTGTTGTTTCTTTAATTTATAATTGTTTAAATTTCTATAGTAATATTTGTACATAGTAAGAATAATGAAAATAACAAAAAAGGGTTTAAAATGAAAGCTAAAACCCATTACTCTTTTCTGATCCTAGCTCAACTATGTCTGTTTTTAGTACTTTTGGTTGTTATCATTGAACAAATTAACTTAAAATTTAGTGGCTTGAACAACTGTTTCATGGTATTATGTGTCCTGTGGGTCAAGGATTCAGGCAGGGCTTGGCCGCTTCTCCTCCTTGTGGTGTTGACTGAGGTCTCTCTATTGCACACACCTGGTGAATGGGCTGGTCTGGAGGGTCCAGGAAGGCTTTGCTTCCGTGCCATGCGCCTTGGCAGGGTTGGCTGACAGACTGGGCTCAGCATTAACTGTTGACTAGAGTGCCTACACATGGCAGCTTCAGCATGTTGGCCCAAGGTAGTTGCACTGCTTACATGGCCATCACCTTCCTCCAGGTATTAATCAGGGTCTGTAGAGAAACAGAAGAGTAGAATGTATATATGTTTATAGAAAGATTTATCATAAGGAATTGGCTCACACATTTGTGGAAGTCGGTGATTTCAAAGCCTGTAGCGTGGGCCAGTGGACTGGACACCCAGGAGAGCTGGTGTTACAGATGAAGACTAAAGGCAGTCTGCTGGAGAATTCCCCCTTGCTCCGGGAGGCCAATCTTTTTGCCCTATTCAGGCCTTCAGCTGATTGGATGAGGACCACAAGTTATGGAGAGCAATCTGCTTTACCCAGAGTTTACCAATTAAAATGCTAATCTCATCCCAAAACACCCTCCAAGAGGACACACACAATTAACTTGAGCTATGAGTGCCTCAAGTGAAGGAGTTGGAAGCTTCTTGCCCTTTTATGACCCAGCCTCAGAAGTTACATAACTTCCTTTTCAGCAAGCTCTGTTGATTGGATCAGTCACAAAGCCTGCTCAGACTCAAGGGGAGAGGACATAGACTGGCCACTTGGTGGGAAGAGTGTCAAAGCATGTGCAGCCTTCTTTTTAAACCTGCCACAGTCTACACTTGTTTCACAAATTTGACAATAGCTCTTAACTCCCTGCTAAGGAAGAACTGGAATTTGTATTACCTCCCACCTCTCTTTTCTTCCTCTCCCCTTTGCCTCCCAATATTTATTAGATATCATATTATTTTTATTTTATTAATTTTAGTTCTCTTTTCAGTTACCTTTATAATTGTTTTAAAATTAATTATTTATTTGGCTGCATTGGTTCTTCGTTGCTGTGCGCCAGCTTTCTCTAGTTGCGGCGAGTGGGGGCTACTCTTCGTTGCAGTGTGCAGTCTTCTCATTGCAGTAGCTTCTCTTGTTGTGGAGCACGGGCTCCAGGCACACAGGCTACAGTAGTTGCAGCCCCCGGGCTCATTAGTTGTGGCTCATGGGCTCCAGAGTGCAGGTTCAGTAGTTGTGGTGCACGGGCTTCATTGCTCCACGGCATGTGGGATCTTCCAGGACCAGGGCTTGAACCCATGTCCCCTGCATTGGCAGGTGGATTCTTATCCACTGCGCTACCAGGGAAGTCCCTACCTTTATAATTTTAAATAACGTGTTCCACACTTGACAAGGCCATGGCAGGTGGAACGCTCACGTTTGTTGGAGTGTTTGTGTGTGTGTGTGTCTTTGGGAGGGGCAGTGAAGGAGAATAACAGAACTGTCTTCAGTGGGGGACATCTGACAATGAGGCTCTTACTAAAACACTGCAGCCACTAGGCGTGTGAATTGCCTTGAGCATGTACTCTGCGTGAGCAGAGCAGGTGACATAATCCAGCAGTTTTTATTTTCTCTCTTTGGCTTCTAAACTCAGGTACTCGTTTGCCTTTTCCTTTCTTCAGTTTTGCATTTGAAGTATGAATGCTGGAAGCAAATGATATTCTCACTGATGAAGAAGCTTAAAACAGATATACTGTTGAGCTGGATATTTGTGTATGGATGTATACACCAGGAAAACCTGTCAGAAATAAGTATCCTTATGTTTCTTTTGTTACAGAAGCAATCAGTTAATTGGAGAGAGTTATATATTTCAGGAACCCTGTAGCTCTGTTTTAGGGTGGTTTTTTTCCTTTTTTAAAAAATTCATTTAGGGAACTCCCTGGTGGTCCAGTGGTAGGACTTGGCGCTTTCACTGCTGGGGCCCGGGTTCAATCCCTGGTCAGGGAACTAAGATCCTGCAAGCCACTCGGCACAGCCAAAAAAAAAAAAAAAAATTCATTTAGTTAATGGAATTGACCAATGGGGCATAGTTTAAGTCTCAGGAGACATACTAATACATTTTTATAATTATCTAATCCCCTGAGAAGCACACAAGAAGAACCTCTATTCTTGTTGGTTTACATTTATTGCATATTGCAGTTAAAACTCCTTTTGATATTTATTTTATCTAATTTTTGGCTTGATTAGAGGCAAGAATGTAAATTTGTTGATATTTGCATTACATTTTTGGCTACATTTGTTCAGATTTCTGTTGGTAATTCCGACTTGTTCACCCTTTGACCTTGGGGAAAATATGAAAAAATAATTAGGTAGAAATAGGTAGAAATCAAGCCTGAATTTATTCATCCTTCCTCCTTTCCTTCCTCTCCCTTCCTCTTCCCTTCTCCCTCTCTTTTGTATTATTCTTAACAGAACTGCTCTTTCCTCTAAAAAATACGTGTTTAAGGGTAGCCCTTTTTAGGGGCTGGAATTGTCCCTATTATGTGATGTTATGACTCACTTTTCTATGAAATACTCCCTCATCTCCCTTCCCCAAAATAGAACCATAGACCCAAGCTGATCATCTTTGTATTACACCCCATTCCAGTCACTACTGTAGCCCAAAGGATATGCTTCTAATATCATTGATTACTTTCGTCAGATTTTTGAACTTTATAGAATCACAGAGTGTGTCCTTTCTTGGGTCTGGCTTCTCTCACTCCATGTCCTATTTGTAAGATTGATCTGTTGTTGTCTTATGTGGCTCTGGGTTGTTCATTTTCATTGCTTATTGTATTCCATCGTGTGAATGTACTACTGTTTATCCATCCTACTGGAGATGTACATTGGGTTGTTTCCAGTTTTGGACCAATAATGAACAGTGTTGTTATAAACAATTTTGTGCATGTTTTCTCATGAACCTCTGTATACATTTCTGTTGGATAAGTATCTAGGAGTGGAATTGCTGGGCCACACAGTTCACCTGTAGTAGGGACTGCCAGAATGGTTTTATTAATTTATGTTGCCAATAGTGGTATGTGAGTTCTAGTTGCTCTACAGTCTTGTCAATGCTTGTTAGTGTCTGTTGTCTTATTTTAGCCATTCGAGTAAATGTGTGTTGTTGAATTCCCCAGATGACTAATGAAGATGAGCACCTCAAAGAGAGCTCGTATTCTTTTTGTTTTATGGCACAGTGAGATAGGAAAGGTAGGCCAGTGAAAGAATTCATTGAGACTTTATATCAGTTTCTTAACTAGTCTGGCTTTTCTGTTTTTCCATGCTGTATAATTCATTTCTTGTGAGTTTTTTTTCTTTTAATTGGTAGGAGACGCATCTCAAGAGATTTACTACTAATAAAAGTTTAAAGAGTGGAAATTCGTGAATAAACTCTACTGGTTCTGAGAATTAAAGTATTCAGTATATTTAAAGACTGAAATTTTGCTCATGCTGTCTTACTCTTTCAACTTTTCTAATTTGTTAAATCAATCTATTGATTTTTGCTATTCACTGTGAAATTTTTATAGGGGAATTTGCATGGGTCATGCTCTGTAGTTGGCCAGGAATTAGATTTCCACATGAAAATGTAAAAGAAGAGTTGAGTTCTTGGTGCATAATTTTTTTTTAAGATTTATTTTTTATATATATTTATTTATTTAATTTATTTTTGGCTGCGTCGGGTCTTAGTTGCAGCACGTGGGATCTTGGTTGAGGCATGCGGGATCTTTCACTGAAGCGCATGGGCTCTTCTGTAGTGGCATGCGGGTTTTCTCTTCTCTAGTTGTGGGGTGGGCTCCAGGGCGTATGGGCTCTGTAGTTTGCGGTACGTGGGCTCTAGTTGAGGTGCGCGAGCTCAGTAGTTGTGGCATGCAGGCTTAGTTGCCCTGCTGCATGTGGGATCTTAGTTCCCTGACCAGGGATTGAACCCACGTCCCCTGCATTGTGAGGTGGATTCCTTACCACTGGACCACCAGAGAAGTCCCTTGGTGCATAATTTTTTAAAGGAAAAACAGGTTGTCCACACAGGGATAAGCTGGATATTGTGAAGCTTCAGTGTCCATGCTGAAAGTTTTTGCCATTTCTTAGAAAATGAAATAAGTAGTTTTGATGAAACTTAACATATGATTTGGTGGGCTTGAGTTTATTTTGATTTATTTTCTGTTGGCCTTTTGAAATTCATCCTTCTGCTTCTCTTTAGGGCACCTGTTTTATCTTCTCAATTGTTTCTTCTTAAGGATTGTATGCTTCTTTAAGAATGCAACCTGGCTCTGTACTTCCTCAGTGAGTATTTTCTGTCTTCCCTTAAATATTTGTAGGGGTATTACTGACCAAGGGATAGACACTATTTAGACACTATTGGTCTTAAATACTTCTAAGGTATTTGTGGCTACTGTTTGGTTTCTTGGCGGCAAGATTAAATCCTGTGAGGCATAACCTGAAGGGTATTTGGAGAATCCAGGCTTCTGACCTTGAGGGCAGAATAAGACTTCTCTGTCTTCGGAGACGTCACCCTTTGCTCTCCTTTAGAATTATGACTCAGGAGTGGGAGGAGAGTTGGCTGAATCCTTATCATGGAGAGAAGGCTGGGAGAGAAATGATTGAGGTTTACTTACTACAACTCAGAATTTCTCAGCCCTGGCAGGGTTTCAGTCACAATTGGGAGAAGCAACTCAAATAGTTCACTGTGATGAAAGTTTGTGTATATTTAATTTTTTTTTTAATGTTGAGAGAATTCAAGGCTAGTTCTCTAATGAAAGTCATATGAACTTACTTGTGTTCTGATATGTTTTTATTTGGGGGAGGTTGGAAAGGGGAAAGCTGTCGACTGGGGTCTGAGAATCG
Organism: Grampus griseus; assembly: GCF_964374135.1. Classification (NCBI taxonomy): domain Eukaryota; kingdom Metazoa; phylum Chordata; class Mammalia; order Artiodactyla; family Delphinidae; genus Grampus; species Grampus griseus. The sequence goes on from NC_139000.1 coordinate 51,095,949, forward strand.
TTCATCATGTTGAGAATGACAGCCATGTGGGAGGGGGACACAGTGTGGAGACACTGCCTTGAGGAACACAAGGGGCTTTTTGTGGAGTGGCCAAGTGGGAGGGGAGTGACTAAGTTACACTTTGTAGGCAATTCAACAGTATTTGTTGAATGAATGTGTATACTTTCATCAGCGGCATACTAAGGCTGCCAGATCTGCATGAGGGTTATCAGTTCATCAGTTTTTATAGTGGTTTAGGTGCCCACTGAATGGTAACCTATCCTGCAGGCGATCAGGAAGTTCATGCTTCCATCAGTTGAAGTTTAAACATTTTGATTGTAAAGAGATTTGTCCTAACAAGATTTGACCCCAGCTGTCAGGTGTGTATGTGAGTCAGGTGTTGATTCTTAGCACTCTTCTTCACACACACCTTCTTCTGTATGTATGAACTTAGAGGCCTGAGAGTACTATAAGTTATCCTCCCCACATTCAGTAGACTCTTTTTTTTCCAGGAGAGTTTTAATCAGTTTTAGGCTAATAGAGAAAGAGAACTGTTTCTTTCATTTGTTTATATAACCAACTTCAGGAAACAAAAGGCTACTCTTTGGAAACCAGGAAAAGCTAACTGGAAGGACTTGGTTTTTCTGTGGTGAAATCCCTTGTGCTCACATAGCTTTTTCACATCTTCTAGAGAACCAAAGTATCTCTCACTCAAAAATAGAGGGCTGCTATGTTTGGACTCATTTCTGCCTTTTTTTGGGAGTGGTGTGCCAGTGGTTCACCTGTCGAAGTCAAGAATGAGTAAGAAGTCCTTAAGGACTCTTAGCCAGCCCAGAAAGATTCAGTAAAGTACCTTTAGTACAATGGGGAAAAACTGTCACTTTCCTGCACTTTTCACCTTTGCCTGTAAAAGGAGGAAATACTGCTTTAAGGGCTTGAAGTTTATACAGTTTATTAATCATTTTCTTGGGAACTTTCTCTTTCAAAGAGAAGGTGGTGTAAACCTCTGGCATCACATCCAAGTTGACCAAATCACCTGCTTATCAGTTGACCTCATTTGAGTCCTGACTTCAAGCTGTTCGTCACATGTCAATGTATGTATTTTAGCCTAGGTCCCAGGTAGGGTTGTGAGTGCTGAATTCATGGAAACTGTATCATTCTAAGCATCTCCTTTTCTCTACTTGACCCTCAATGACCCAGGGCAGTTTTTCCTTTCCCATCTCTTCCCCATTTCCTAACCTTTATTTTTGGATGGGTTACACTGAAGGGACTTGATTCAGTAAGGGCAGTGGTTAGGCGCTTGGGCTGTAGGGTCTCAAGTCTACTGCTTCCTGCCAGGCATGTTTTTTGCTTTTGTTTGTTTGTTTTTGTTTTTTTTGCCTCTGTGTGTCTGAAAAGGAAGAGTAATATAATCATGCCATGGTGTTTACATGTGTCTTGGTGTGGGGGGGAGGGAGGGAGAGAGAAGAGGGAGAAGAGAGGTAAGATAAAGGAAGGAACATTTAGGATATAGTATTTCCTGACTGTAAATCTCCCTGGCACCAAAAATCTCAAAAGAGCTATCTTGTTTGCTTATGGCCGGAGAAGCAGAGAAAGCGCCGTGATCCCAGGTGGCACACAGTAGGTCAAAGAAGAACCCTGGGAGCAAGTAAGAAGGCAGAGGCAGACTCAGGGACCCGGGTCCAGTAGGAAACCCCAACTGCATGTAGCGCCACCTCTCTTCTCCCTTCTCTGCATGCTCTTCCACAGTTCTGGCTGAGCAGAATAACCTCTCTCTGCTTGTAACATGGGGATAATGAGAGGTGCCACACAGAGGAGCTGTGAGGATCAATGAGGTAATAGACGTGTGAGCCCTACCCAAGCTTCCTTGAAATTTGATCGTTGGAGAGGCCTGTTGCACCTTCTGCTGCCCCAGGCCAAGGAAACTTTCACAGGCTGTTGAGGATAATAGGATTCCTGGTAACTCTGGGGGGCTGTTGAGGTTGGGATATTTTTCCCCCGGGGGGTACTGGGATGGGGAGAAAAATGTTCTTGATACCATAAGTTTGTGCTCTGAACATCTCTTCTGGGGAATACTCTGGACCGTTGATTGTGCTGAGCTATGCTGGAAGCATGCTGTGGGACTTTTAAGGGCTGGTGGTGCAAACCATTCACCATTTATAACAATGTTTCCAGGGTATGATACGTAAATACCCTTGATAAACTGTGGGCATACTACCCGGTGAGTTGGTGACTCCTTGTAGCTGAAGGTTTGGGGGAAGTGAGGATAGTAACACTGTATTTATAGTACAGGGCCTATGCAAAGACTGGGTCCCATTCAGTTAACTAGTCAACTTTCCTTAAATCAGTGTATTTGTAGACCCTGAGAGTTGGATCTGTTTCTCACAGCAACATGTACTACTTTGTCTGTTCTCATGTTCACTAAAATAAAGAACTTCCGTTCAGCAGTACAAATGAAGAGTGCAAAGAAAGGCAAGTCACAAAGTAGAAGATATTTGTCATAACATATATCCAACAAGAAACTTGTCCAGAATATGTAAAGAACAGCTACAAATCAGTAAGAAAAACAAAAAATAATTTTTAAATTGAGCAAAAGGGCATTCAGTATCATCAGTCATCAGGAAAATGCAAATTAAAACTATTATAAAATACCAATACATACCCACCCAAATGGCTAATATTAAAAAAAAAAATCCTGATAACCAAATGGAGATATAGAAAAGCTCAAACTCTCATACACTGCTGATAGATATGTAAATTGGTTTAACTACTTTGGAAAGCTATTTGTACTTACCCATAAAACTTAACAAACTTACATCCTATGATTCAGTAATTATACTCCTAGATATGTATACCCAACAGGAATGAGTGCATATGCGCACCAGAAACATTTACAAGCATTTCCGTTTCTATAATGGAATAATAGAAACATAATAGAAACAATCCAAATATCTATGATTGAGTAAATGAAGTGTGGTATGATTATGCAATGAAATACTACACAGCAGTAAAAACAAACTACTGGTACACAGAACATGATGAATCTCATTATATTGAGTAAAAGAATTCAGAAATAAGTGTATATATAGTATGATTTCATTTATATGAAACCCAAAAAGAGGTAAAAATACTTGATGGTGACAGAAGTCAGAATAGGGCAGAAGTGGCACAGGGATGTATTTACTAGGAAGGGGCTTGGGGGCACTTCTGGGGCCTTGATGATGTTCTCTATCTTTGATCTAGGTGCTGATGACTTGGATATGTTCATTTGTAAAAAAAAAAAAAAAAAAAAAGATTCATCATGATATTTAAGGTTTATGTACTTTACTGTATGTGTGTTTTTCTTTAATTTAAAAAGTTTATTAAGATCAAGCATTTAAAAATAAATAAGCCCCAAATTAAAACAAACTAATAAGGCTTATTGGCTGCATAAAAGAGAAGCTCATTTCAACTGGCTTAAACTAACATCAACAATAAGAAATTTGACCAAAACAAATAAACAAGTGAACAACAACCAACCCAATAAGGATTTGTTGGAAGGAAGGAATCCAGTGGAAACCCAAGGGCATGGTAGCCCAGCCAGTCTTCCTGGGAACTGGGGAGTTAGGGCTGGAAGTTATGGTTTCTTTTGGACACTCATAGTATCTTGTCTCTAGCATTTGCACCATTCTTTGGTGTTTCTCTACAGACCACCTTTCTCTGTTTCAGCTCACACGTGGTAGAAAATGGAAGCACAGTCCTTGCTTATCATGACCTCCCATTTCAAGCCTAAGTTTTTTGTACCATGTGGTTATTAACTCTTTCTAGCCCTCTCTCATTCCCTGCTGATCAGCTTAGCCTATGCCTCCTTTTTCCCTCTTAGAATGGGAACCATTGTGTTGTTCCAGTCAGCTGTGGTCAGAGAGTCTGGGATCAAATAGAAAACACAGGGCTTCCGTGGTGGCACAGTGGTTGAGAGTCCGCCTGCTGATGCAGGGGACGCGGGTTCGTGCCCCGATCCGGGAAGATCCCACATGCCGGCTGGGCCCGTGAGCCATGGCCGCCGAGCCTGTGTGTCCGGAGCCTGTGCTCCGCGACGAGAGAGGCCACAACAGTGAGAGGGCCACGTACCGCAACAAAACCAAACCAAACCAAACCAAACCAAAAAAAACACAGAGCAGCCAAGGCTAAGGATGGGTGGATTTTTCTAAAAAGGGCATTGAATGTGGGAAGAAAATGGTTGACATCCTACCACATGTTCTGCTGAACATCTGCTTCCTCCATCTTTTCAAACCACTATTTGGAGCAGGGAAAAGAGTCCCCAGGAAATTCTTTCTTCCCACCCAACCAAATCAGACTGTCATGGTCTGCCTCCAAACAGGATACCCCAGCAGCTTGGCCCTAATTTCTTGTGGAGCCTTCTCTACCACAAACTAGTCTTGCAGAAGGAGCTGTTGTTACCTTGTACTATTTTGCGATTATGGAATAATTTCCCAAATGCATGCTGATGTACACCTTCTGGGTGTAGCTTTGTATCAAATATTTTTCCTAACTTGATTTGAACTTAGCAATGCAGACAGCTTTTCTGATTATCTATTATGGGTTTGCTAACCCTAGAGGAGGGAACCGTGGGCCCCCAGATTTAGGACTTTTGAAGGCAGAGTATAGCACTATCTCTTTCCTAGTCTCTTGGATAAGCTGTGGATTGTCTGTAAACCTTGACTTAGTGTATGCCTGAGTGGAGTTCTTTAGAATTGCTCTTGACCTTCCCCTGGGCACCTTCTCACTCTGCCTTGTTTTCACTGTTCCCTCCTAATTAAACAGACTCTTACCACAGCCTCTGGATATGACAACCTGTCAGCTTAGTCTTAGTAAGTGTTCTGAGTTTCTCTGGACTTCTAGCTTGCCAAGACCTCATCGCAAATTTGCAAGAGGTGGTGTTGAATATTTTTCCTTCAGAAATTAAGTTTTTAAGTGAATTCATGTATATTTTTTATCAGAGTAGCTATGAGAGGAGTATTAACTTTGGGCATTGTTTTTCTTCACCTTCTAGGAAAAAATTTGAGAGATCTAATAATTTTCCTGAAGTTCTGTTCTAATTGATCATTTGAAAGACTATTTGCATCATCAGATCTTATACCTGGTGAGTTAAGATTTCCAGGCAGGGGCTAATACTAAAAGTTGAAAATGAACCTAACCTAGACTTTTAAAAGAATGATTTCTACATCCCATAAAATCTCAGGCAGTTACATTTCCTTGTTTTGCTAGGAGACTGTTATGCCAGTTAGATTTGTAACCTTGTTTCTTGTTTTATCCCCACATCAGTTAGAGATTAATTAATTACATGCCAGTGGAAGGGTGAGCTGTTGAACCTTATCTTCTTTGAACCTACTATTGTTCTCAACAAGGTCTTCTAAAAGTCAGTCAAACAAGTAACTTAAGTTTTCCCCTTCCCCTTAAAGCACATATTTATAAAAGTAAAAACTTTAATTAGAAAAAGGCAGATGTTATTTTCAGTTTATTATATTCTTATGCAGATGGTTAGCATGAAAATTCACTGGCACTAAGACCTACACATTCATCCACCCTTATTAGGCTGCTCTGGGTATTAATTATTCCATTGAGCATTGAAACATTTTTTGAAACAAAACATTGGCTTCATTTCTCAACTTAGACGAGATGATGCTCAGTGGATTAAAACAACATATTTTAATTTTTTGTTCACATTCCATGACAGCTATGGCTCTGCTCCAAGGGTCTTCTTTGCTCTAGATCCAGGCTAAATGAGCCACCCAGTCTGGGACAGAATCTCATGGGGGTAAGAAAGGGTAAGAAAGGAAATGACCAATCCATTCATGGCTATTACTGCTTCTGCTTATATGATACTTCCACTCACATCCAGTTTGTTGAAGCAAGTCACATGGCTAAGCCTACTAACAAAAGAGTAGGAAAGTATAATTAATACTTCCATCTGGAGACTCTATAAGTCACATGGTATATGAGGTAAAATCCTCTTATGGGGAGGGCGGCAAATAATTGAAACAACAACATAATCTACCATAGTGGAAAACTATTTAATTCAAAGAAGTTTAATGGCTTGTATGCTGATTCAGAAACAGCTTTCGGAATTGATTAAATCTGTATTTCAGGGTTTATTTTGAAAACGTTATGCTTCAGAAATCTGCCTAGATATGGAAAACAGTGTCTAATTTTTGTACAGGACTGATTAATCTTTTATGAGCTGCAGAGCTGTACCCACAATTCGGTAACTTTCCACTCATGGTTTTTCAAGGGTCTAGATCTGTATTTTAATCAAGAAATGACTCTTCTTACTCTCTGGACTTTTATGTCTTGATTTTCCATGTGTTACTGCTATCTTATTGGTCATTGTCTTTTGTTTAATTGTCTGAATTTAATATGGTCTTGGCAGTCAATTAAAGGCAGACTGTCAAGAGAAGGGTAGAGATGGGGCCTTTTGGCAAAACTAAAATTTATTAGGGCCTAGTAAATATTCCCTGGTATTTTTCTTTCACAAGTGAAATTTCTGAGCTTTTGCTAATATTCTTACTGGGAAATTTCTGTCTTATTTAAAAAATACAAAATCAGAATCCTTTAAAGAAAGATGGCAGATTATAATTATACTTACGGAGAGATGTAGAACTTTAGTGCCTTGATTGGTTATTCACCATCTACATGGTGGAGAGATTCAGAACTCTGTCGGGGTGGGGGGAGCTTGGTCATTCCTCCACGTTTACCCTCACACCCTTTGTATAAACTTGGGGGCCATCTGTTTAGGCAAGAGAGTCTGGATAGTTTCTGTAATTTTTATGAGAATGCTGAGATTTGTTCTGCAAGTGGACCCTTGATTGGTGACATTGAATGTTGCAATCTAGGTTCTTCCTGTGCACTTGCCTGCCCCAGCTGTTAATGAAAACAGAGAAGTAGTGCTCATTCATGAAATTCTAAAGGATCTTACACACCATTTCCATCAGAATATTGGGTACTTGGAATGTTGTACTTTCTTTAACTTCTATTTTCTTTTAAGGAATTAGATGTATGATATCTTCAGCTTACATTGTTGAGGGACAGTAAAGAGTTTAAGAAAACCCACAGGAGGGGCTTCCCTGGTGGTGCCGTGGTTAAGAATCCGCCTGCCAATGCAGGGGACACGGGTTCGAGCCCTGGTCCAGGAAGATTCCACATGCCACGGAGCAACTAAGCCCATGCACCACAATTACTGAGCCTGCGCTCTAGACCCTGCGAGCCACAACTACCGAAGCCCGCATGCCTAGAGCCCGTGCTCCGCAACAAGAGAAGCCACTGCAGTGAGAAGCCTATGCACCACAACAAAGAGTGGCCCCCACTTGCCACAACTGGAGAAAACCTGCGTACAGCAACGAAGACCCAGTGCAGCCAAAAGAAAATAAATTAATTTAAAACTAAAAGAAAACCCACAGGAAACTCTCACACATTGTGATCCCTTTTATGTCTCTCAGCAGCCTTTTAAAAAAATTATTATTATTATTTTTAACATCTTTATTGGAGTATAATTGCTTTATCATGGTGTGTTAGTTCCTGCTGTATAACAAAGTGAATCAGCTATACATATACATATCCCCATATCTCCTCTCTCTTGCGTTTCCCGCCCACTCTCCCTATCCCACCCCTGTAGGTGGTCATAAAGCACCAAGCTGATTTCCCTGTGCTGTGTGGCTGCTTCCTACTAGCTGTCTATTTTACATTTGGTAGTGTATATATGTCCATGCCACTCTCTCACTTCATCCCAGCTTACCCTAGCACCCTCCCCATGTCCTCAAGTCCATTCTCAACGTCTCCATCTTTATTCCTGTCCTGCCCCTAAGTTCTTCAGAACCATTTTTTTATTTTTTAGATTTCATATATATGTGTTAGCATACAGTATTTGTTTTTCTCTTTCTGACTTACTTCACTCTGTAGGACAGACTCTAGGTCCATCCACCTCACTACAAATAACTCAATTTTGTTTCTTTTTATGGCTGAGTAATATTCCATTGTATGTATGTGCCACATCTTCTTTATCCATTCATCTGTCGATGGACACTTAGGTTGCTTCCATGTCCTGGCTATTGTAAATAGAGCTTCAATGAACATTCTGGTACATGACTCTTTTTGAATTATGGTTTTCTCAGGGTATATGCCCAGTAGTGGGATTGTTGGGTCATATGGTAGTTCTATTTGTAGTTTTTTAAGGAACCTCCATACTGTTCTCCATAGTGGCTGTATCAATTTACATTCCCACCAACAGTGTGAGAGGGTTCCCTTTTCTCCATACCCTCTCCAGCGTTTATTGTTTGTGGATTTTTTGATGATGGCCATTCTGACTGGTGTGAGGTGATACCTCATTGTAGTTTTGATTTGCGCTTCTCTAATGATTAGTGATGTTGAGCATCCTTTCATGTGTTTGTTGGCCATCTGTATATCTTCTTTGGAGAAATGTCTATTTAGGTCTCCTGCCCATTTTTGGATTGGGTTATTTGTTTTTCTGATATTGAGCTGCATGAGCTGCTTGTAAATTTTGGACATTAAGCCTTTGTCAGTTGCTTCGTTTGCAAATATTTTCTCCCATTCTGAGGGTTGTCTTTTCGTCTTGTTTATGGTTTCCTTGGCTGTGCAAAAGCTTTGAAGTTTCATTAGGTCCCCATTGTTTATTTTTATTTCCATTACTTTAGGAGGTGGGTCAAAAAGGATCTTGCTGTGATTTATGTCATAGAGTGTTCTGCCTGTGTTTTCCTCTAAGAGTTTTATAGTGTCTGGCCTTACATTTAGGTCTTTAATCCATTTTGAGTTTATTTTTGTGTATGGTGTTAGGGAGTGTTCTAATTTCATTTTTTACATGTAGCTGTCCAGTTTTCCCAGCACCACTTATTGAAGAGGCTGTCTTTTCTCCATTGTGTATTCTTGCCTCAAAAATAAGGTGACCATATGTGCGTGGGTTTATCTCTGGGCTTTCTGTCTTGTTCCATTGATCTATATTTCTGTTTTTGTGCCAGTACCATACTGTCTTGATTACTGTAGCTTTGTAGTATAGTCTGAAGTCTGGGAGCCTGATTCCTCCAGCTCTGTTTTTCTTTTTCTTTCTCAGGATTGCTTTGACTATTCGGGGTCTTTTGTGTTTCCATACAAATTGTGAAATTTTTTGTTCTAGTTCTGTGAAAAATGCCGTTGGTAGTTCAATAGGGATTGCATTGAATCTGTAGATTGCTTTGGGTAATAGAGTCATTTTCACAGTGTTGGTTCTTCCAGTCCAAGAACATGGTATATCTCTCCATCTGTTTGTATCATCTATAATTTCTTTCATCAGTGTCTTATAGTTTTCTGCATACAGGCCTTTTGTCTCCTTAGGTAGGTTTATTCCTAGGTATTTTATTCTTTTTATTGCAATGGTAAATGGGAGTGTCCTTAATTTCACTTTCAGAATTTTCATCATTAGTGTATAGGAATGCAGGAGATTTCTGTGCATTAATTTTGTATCCTGCTACTTTACCAAATTCATTGATTAGCTCTAGTAGTTTTCTGGTAGCATCTTTAGGATTTTCTATGTATAGTATCATGTTGTCTGCAAACAGTGACAGCTTTACTTCTTCTTTTCCGATTTGGATTCCTTTTATTTCTTTTTCTTCTCTGATTGCTGTGGCTAAAGCTTCCAAAACTATATTGAATAATAGTGGTGAGAGTGGACAGCCTTGTCTTGTTCCTGATCGTAGAGGAAATGGTTTCAGTTTTTCACCATTGAGAACGATGTTGTCTGTGGGTTTGTCATATATAGCTTTTATTATGTTGAGGTAAGTTCCCTCTATGCCTACTTTCTAGAGGGTTTTTATCATAAATGGGTGTTTCCTTCTCTTGATAGATGGCAGAACCCCCAAACTGTGGCTGTCTCCACTCTCCTTTCTCTCACACTCCACCTCGAATCCATTAGCAAATCCTGTTGACCCTACCTTAGAAAAATATCCAGAATCTGTCACCTTTTCCTCCTTTCCCTCAACCCTCCCACACCTGGATTATTGCAGTAGCTTCATAACTGGTCTCCCTGCTTCTGCCCTTACAGTCCCTTCTCACCAGTGGTCCTTTAAAAACAAAAGTCAGATGTGACACTTCTCTGCTCAAACCCTCTCTTGGCTTCCTGTTTATATAAGAGGAGAAGTTTTTACAGTGAACCCCTTGGCTTTCTTGACCTGGTTGTTCCCTTGTTAACTCTCTAATGTCCTCTCCTGTGCTTGCCTTGCTCCCGTGCTTGGCAGCACTGGCCCCTTGTTATTCCTTAGACGTGCCTGTGTGCTTTCTCTCAGGGTCTTTGCATGGAGTGCTCTTCTTATCTCCATGCTTGCTCATGCTGTGTCCTTGCTCACATGTCACCATCTCCGTGCCTCAACTGTCTGTCCAATATTATAATCTGCTTTCTCTTGATCCCCCTTGCCTAGCACTTCCTTTTCTTTTCCCCATAACATAATAACATATGTAATTTACCTACTATGATTATTGTCCATCTACTCCAGTAGAGTATGGGCTTCTCCAGGGCACGGACCTTTATCTGGTTTGTTGGCTGATATATATCAAGCTCCTAGAACAGAGCCTGGAAAAGTAGAAGGCATTTAATAGATCTTTGTTGTTGAATAAACTACTGATGAGTATTTGCTGTGCCATTCAGAATCCCTCATAGGAGGAAGTGTATGTTTCAGTTCACTGTTAGAAAAACATTTACAGGGACTTCCTGGTGGTGCAGTGGTTAAGAATCCACCTGCCAGTGCAGGGGACACGGGTTTGATCCCTGGTCCAGGAAGATCCCACATGCCACAGAGCAACTAAGCCCATGTGCCACAACTACTGAGCCTGCCTGCCACAACTACTGAAGCCCTCACGCCTAGAGCCTGTGCTCCACGACAAGAGAAGCCACCGCAATGAGAAGCTCATGCACAGCAATGAAGAGTAGCCCCCACTCGCCCCAGCTAGAGAAAGCCCGTGCGCGGCAACAAAGACCTAACGCAGCCCAAAATAAATGAATAAAATAAATTTATTTAAAAAGAAAAAGAGGGGCTTCCCTGGTGGCGCAGTGGTTAAGAATCCGCCTGCCAATGCAGGGGACACGGGTTTGAGCCCTGGCCCGGGAAGATCCCACATGCCACGGAGCAACTAAGCTCATGTGCCACAACTACTGAGCCTGTGCTCTAGAGCCTGCGAGCTGCAACTACTGAAGCCCGTACACCTAGAGCCTGTGCTCCGCAGCAAGAGAAGCCACTGCAATGGGAAGCCCACACACCCCAACGAAGATTAGCCCCCGCTCACCACAACTAGAGAAAGCCCGCATGCAGCAACGAAGACCCAACACAGCCAAAAATAAAAATAAAATAAATAAATTAAAAAAAATAAATAATAAAAAAAAAGAAAAACATTTACAGTATTTCCCTGATAAAGTGGGACTTATTTTCCTCAGTCATGAAAGTTGTGTACCTCATCGTATTTCCTTTTTTTATTTGCCATATGCGGGCCTCTCACTGTTGTGGCCTCTCCCGTTGTGGAGCACAGGCTCCGGACGCGCAGGCTGAGCGGCCATGGCTCACGGGCCCAGCCGCTCTGCGGCATGTGGGATCTTCCCGGACCAGGGCACGAACCTGTGTCCCCTGCATCGGCAGGCGGACTCTCAACCACTGCGCCACCAGAGAAGCCCTGTATTTCCTTTTATGCTTTGGCTACCAGGATGCCAGGAACTAAGTTTCATGCTCAGCTTTCATAGTGATTCTGTGTTTCAGTATGTAGGTAAAATAATACGGTCATTCCCTTCCTTTCCTGTCTCCCCAGCCTTCATTTGCTGAAAGGTTGCTCTGTCGTTCTTCTTGTTTGTTTTTAGACAAGAACTATGCCTTTTATTATTAGACCCTTCAAGTAACCTTTAGGAGTGAGTGGTGTATAAGAATTCACAGAGAAGTCACAGTTTGTCCAAGAGATTTGTTTGTCTTAGCTTATAGCTGGTTTTCTTTTGAACTTTCAGCTAGGTCAGCACCATTGTTTCAGGTAGTATGCCACTTACTAGTTTGATCAGTGTTCTGAAACAGCAACTTTGGATATGCCATCTCTCTGTAGGCTTTTATTTGAATTACAAGTACATTAATACTTGTAAACTATTGATACTATTGTCTACCTCTTAGGCCAGTCAATTCCAAATTCTTGCTTCTTAAACCCAAGGACCTTAATTTCTAACAGAATGGGCTTTGAAAAATTTCTTGCCACAGTTCAATAAAAGGAACTGTTGGCTAAAACCAGAAAGGATTAAATTAACGGGAGGCTGTTCAGTCTGGGCACATAACTAATGTCCTAGTGCATGCTTTTCAAATGGGAGTAATTTTAGGGGGTATCCAAAGCCATAGGCCTAAATGTCTTCCTGGAACTTCAGTTTTGCTTGAAAGTTTTTGGAGAAAACCCTTTTCAGTTTGGGCAAGTTCTTTCACAAAGGTGCTTAGAAAAATCTGTGGAATTTCATTATTTATGAGTTGGCAAAATTTGAGTTAATGATTCTAATAAGCGGTGTACTTTCATTTAAGCAGGCATATGGTGATGTCAGTTAGCACTGTGACCTAGGAGAGTAAGCCTCAAAAGCTTGTGCCAGTTTCCCTGCTCCTGGGGCTGCTGCTTATGCATTAGAGCTGGAAATGGGGATTTCGCAGTGACTCCTTAGTAACCATGCAACTAGTTTTTTTTAACAAATTGAATTTGTCCCTGAGAGGATAAGTAGTTTCAGTTTGTTTTAAAAATCTGGTTACCCAAAGCCATTGGTTCTACAGATCACCTCAGTTTCCTATTCAAGTTGCGTTTAATCGAGTTCTGCCTCCAAACCCACACAAATCCCTAACTTCACCTCTCATGAGAATGAGGTACTGGAAAACACACCAGTACTGGGAATTCTAATTTTAATGAGAAAACCTGACAAATGCCGAACCTTCAAGGACTTTGGCCGTCCTGGCATTGTGTCTGAGGCGCTTCTCCTAATGAATGGGGTCAGCCAGATGATGTCTGTGTCCCCAACCCTCAGGTAGGAGTTGGTGGGCAGTACCAGCACCAGTAACTTAAAAACCATAGAGTGTTCTTAGGTGGTATTTGAAATATGGATTTTATTGTATTGGCAGTGCAGATTCGCCCATCATTGATTCTCATGTGTAAAAAACCTTGAATATTGGCTCTATGAAAAATGTTAACATTTTGTATGTATGTGTTTGTATACTTTAAAAAGTCAAATTGTTCTATAAGGCCTGTAAGTGAAAACAGTACCTCTCTGCCCTACTTTCCTCTCCCTGATTCCTTTCCCTTAAAGGAAACTACTTAGAAATTTTTTTTTCTTCTAATGTTGTTGAGCCATAAGAAAATGCTGATATGTGACTGGCTTAGACTGTGAAAATGGCAGTGTTTTGAGAAAATATGCTTGTTCTGTCATTTCTTGACTTTTTTAAAATCAGACTTTGGATATTATTTCCTATCTTCATACTGTGGAAGATGAGACTATAAAACTTAAAACTTCTCACATACACTCTTTTCTAAAGTCCTCCTAATGTAAATATAGTTTTTTTAAATTGGATTAATATATAACATTTAGATTATAGTGACTGTGAAAATCATTCATAGCTGAGATGTGTAATTTAAATGACATTTCCTTCCTCATACACCTTTTTCTTTTCTTTTTTTTTTTTTTTTTTGCGGTATGCGGGCCTCTCACTGCCGTGGCCTCTCCCGTTGCGGAGCACAGGCTCCGGACACACGGCCATGGCTCACGGGCCCAGCCGCTCCGCGGCATGTGGGATCTTCCCGGACCGGGGCACGAACCCGTGTGCCCTGCATCGGCAGGCAGACTCTCAACCACTGCGCCACCAGGGAAGCCCAATACACCTTTTTCTTACCCAGAGTTAAGAATTGTTTTTTTAGCTTTATGCACCTGTTACTGATTCACCCCAAATTGAAGCCTAACCTTCCTCTCTTTATGTTTAAAAACCTCAGGGTTGCCGTTTGATCCTTTCGTCCTGAAGGCATCCCTTGTGAAAGTGTGTCCATCACCCCAGAGATGCCCTTCATTTCTCTTTCCTGGATCCCGTGGTGTTTCCTTTCCTTGTGGTCTCTCTTGATCGCTTATCTCGGTGGAGGGCATTAGCCAGCAGCTTCTGAGAAAGGGTGCATGGGAGATATATTTTCTTGAGGTTTGGCGTGTCTAAGTTGTACCCCAGGCCCCCACTGCCATACTCTCTATAGTTTAGCTAAACATACAGTTCTAGGTTGGAAATCCTTTTTCTTCAGAACTTTGAAAATCTTGCTTCCTAAAATTCCAGCCTTTTATGAAAGCTGGAACTTTTCCACCTTCTCTTTGAAAGCTTTTAGTATCTTTTATTTGTCCCAAGTAGTCTAACTGATCTATTTTCATTGATTTTTCTGGACACAGAGTGGCCTGACCTTCCCTGTCTAGAAACTTAATGTTTTTCACTTATTGGAAAATTTCTTGAATTATCTTTGATAACTTTCTTTTCTCTTGATTGAATCCCTGTTTTCAAATGTTGATCCTTCTGGAGCAATCCTCTGATTTTCTTACCGTTTCCCCTTCTCCTTTCTAGGTCTTTGTCTCTTTTTTTCAATTTTGGGTTGAATTCTTCAGCTTTACTCACAACACTTTTACTGCATTAAAAAGTAATTTCCATTTTGAATTATGGTTTTCTCAGGGTATATGGCCAGTAGTGGGATTGCTGGGTCATGTGGCAGCTCTACTTTTAGTTTTTTTAATTTATTTTATTTTATTTATGTATTTTTTTTGCGGTACGCGGGCCTCTCACTGTTGTGGCCCCTCCTGCTGCGGAGCACAGGCTCCGGATGCGCAGGCTCCGGAGCGCATGCTCCGCGGCCATGGTTCACGGGCCCAGCCACGCCGGGGCACGAACCCGCGGCCCCTGCATCGGCAGGCGGACCCTTAACCACTGCGCCACCAGGGAAGCCCCTACTTTTAGTTTTTAAAGTGACCTCCATAATGTTCTCCAAAGTGGCTGTATGAATTTACATTCCCACCAACCGTGCAAGAGGGTTCCCTTTTCTCCACACCCTCTCCAGCATTTATTGTTTGTAGATTTTTTGATGAGGGCCATTCTGACCAGTGTGAGGTGAAACCTCATTGTAGGATGGACACATATACACTACTATGCGTAAAACAGATAGCTAGTGGGAACAAGCTGTAAAGCACAGGAAGCTCAGCTTGGTGCTCTGTGACATGCTAGATGGGTGGGATGGTGGGGGATGGGAAGGAGGTCCAAGAGGGAGGGGATATAGGTATACATATAGCTGATTCACTTCATTGTACAGCAGAAACTAACACAACATTGTAAAGCAATTATATTCCAATAATATATATATAGGAAATTTTTAAAAAGTAATTTTCAAATGAATAATACATGGCTTGAATATAAAAGCTATAAAAGAGCAAAATAAAAAGCCTCTCAATTCCTGCCACTGGCCACCACATTCCCTCCTCAGAGGCACTCAGTGCCCTTCCTTCCAGAAATACTCTGTTTTTGTATAAAAAGCAAATGTGGGTATATTCTCATATTCTTCCCCCCTTTAAGATCACAAATTATAAGATATTTACATTTTGTTATGCACCTTGCTTTTTGATGTAATCATGTCTCAAGATTCCTCCATGTAGGTACAGTTTCTCCTATATTTTTATAATTTTAAACACAACAGCATAGTATTTCTTTTTACAGATACTCCCATGTTTTGTTCAGGCTATTATATTTCCTATTGATTTTGCTGTTTGCAACAATGGTGCAAGGGATAATTTTGTACAAACATTATTTTGCTCACATGTGACAAAATTCTAAATATGGAATTACCAAGTGAAAGGATATGTATTCATTTGTACTTGTAATAGATATTGCCCCAAATGTCTTCCATAAAAGCTGTGCTAATATATATAATTGTCACCAGCAAGGTATGAAAGTACATTTTTCTGCATCCTTGCCAACATGGTATGTTATGAAACTTCTTAATCTTTGGCAATCTGATAAGTGACAAATGGATCTCCTGTGGTTTTAATTTGCATTTGTCTTAGGAGGTTGAATATCTTTTCATGAGTCTATAAGAGCCAGTTGTACAATATTTACGTTTCTATGAACTATTGTATCATTTGCTATTGGGCTATTAGTTTTCAAGTTGTGTCACTTTATATATAAATGAAATAGGTCCCTTATCATTGGTAAGAATTGGAGTTGTTCCCACTTTATTATTCATTTTTTTTTACTTGGATTATGTTGCATTTCTCCATGTAGGTAAATTTACCAACTGCTTCTTTTAAGGCCTTTGAATTGAATTCCATAAAGGAAAAAAGATCTTCTCCACCCTAAAATATATATTTTTAATTGACCAGACCAGGTTTTCTTCTGGTACTTTTATAGTTTCCATTTTTATAATTAAATTATTAATCCATCTTAAATTTATTTTAGGAAGTAGGGATCTCAGTTTACTTTTTTCAGATGGCTGCTGGTTTTCCCAACCATTTATTAATAATTCATTTTTCTTTTTCTGATAGGAAATGCCACCTTTATCATATATTAAATCCCATGTTTTTGTGTTCATTTCTGTTCTGTTGATCTGCTGAGCTATTCATATTTTAATTGTAACACTATTCTAATTGTTAAAAGTTTTCCAACATATTTTTGTAGTAGGGAAATTAGGTTTTTATTTTTTTGTTGATATTAATCATCAATTTTGCACTGACACTTAAAAATGAATTATGTAAATTTTAAAGGAAACCAATCAGAATTTTATATAATGCAAAAGAAGTACACCACCCTAGGTAAAGGTCATAGTTTTCTAACTCAAGGCTTGCTTTCTTTTTTCCAATGGGGGAAGGCAAGATGCCCAAAGGAGGGTAAGTCGTACCTTTGGCATGAAGATTGGCTTACACATCAGAACATTTAGCCTTGAGGGAGGGGGGAAAAATGATTACATCGGTCAGCAATTGCACAGCAAAACTCTTTGAGAGTTGATGAGACTTTATTGTAGGAGCTCCAAGTCATTTGAGAAGCAACTCTTAGTTCATTCTCAGGTGATGAAAATACAGCATCAGTAGTCAACTGGAGTGCAAGCAGCATTGGTGATTTTCCTTCAGTGAAAAGCCTTTGTTCATCTGAGATGAAAAAAGAGACTCAGTGAACCGGAGACCATTTCATTCCGAACCATGACAGCTTGTTGGCATCTCTCCTCAGTGTAACTCCGAAATAGCCCATAAAGTGGAAAAAACAGTTGCCACTTCTGTGTGTGTGTGTGTGAGTGTGTGTGTGTGAGAGAGAGAGAGAGAGTGCCAGACTGTTACCATATTAATATTGTGACAACGAGAAAGAAAAGAACTTGTATAGGTGGCTGCCTGAGCTGTGGTGCCCTGAAACCATGCTCATGAGTGAGGCATTTCAGAAACTGTTTTAATGAGTTTAAAACATTAAGGAAGCACAGATACATTAGGGAGTAGACTTGTCTTAGCTCAGGCTGTTGTAACAAAATACTACAGATTGGGTGACTTAAACAACAGGTATTGCTCACAGGTCTGGAAGCTGGGGAATCCAAGCAAGGTGCCTCATGGTTGGGTGCTGGTGAGAGCCCACTTCCTGGCTTGTGGAAGACTGCCTTCTTGCTGTGTCCTCACGTATGGAGAGAGGAAGGGCTCTGGCCTCTTCCTCTTCTTACAGGGACACTAATCCCATCATGGGTGTTCCCCCCACATGACCGCATCTAAACCTAATTACCTCCCAAAGGTCCCACCTCCAGATGCAATCACATCGGAGAGTAGGGCTTCAACATATGAATTTGGAGGGGACACAAACATTCAGTCTATAACAAGACTGTAAAATGATGGGTGGGCTGTTCTGAGCCCCCGTGGTCAGTCCTCTCCTCAGAGGACTCTGAGGAAACTTCAGCTCCATTTAGACATTACAGCATATATAGATTGGAAAGTAATTTGAGAGTATTCATGTTTCTTTAGGAACTCTGGGACTAAAACTTGTGTATAAAGTCTTCCCTGTAATGCCTAGAATGGGCCCAAGGTCTTTCAGTGGTTTGTTTTAAAAGGTGCTGTGGCCTCATTTCCCTTCGTAAGTGAGAGGTTTCAAAAAAGAAGCATTCACTTGAATGGTAGATAAGTTTTCTTGTTTGTTTTTACCGTATTTAAGTGTACAATCCAGTGGTATTAAGTCTCTTCACATTGCTGTGCAGCCATCTCCAGCATCCATCTCCAGAACGTTTTCATCTCCCCAAACAGAAACTCTGTGCCCACTAAACACTAACTCCTCATTTCCCCCTCCCGTTCCTCCCTGACAACTACTATTCTGCTTTCCAATTGTTTCATTTTTATGTTTAGATATATAGCTGATACCCAGAAGCTAAACATTCCTTATTTGAAAGTCTTCACCAAGCTCCTTTGCTTGAGCATACAATTTGCTGGTTAAGCCTGGGATTAAAATGTAAAATGTCTTAATGTTTGGAACGTTAAGATGTTCCAAAACCAGTCTTAATCACTGGTTTTGGAACATCTTGGAAGTGGGTAAAACTGCCTGAGTTTATTATGAAGAAATGCACTTCCAGATTTCTATAGAGTAGGTCAAAGATTTCCTTACCAACAGTAGCATCTCAATCAACTGTGCATATCTTCTCTCTTGGCCAGAAGACAAAACTGGCCATTGTGGTATAATAAACATTGTGTACACAGCTGCAGGAGGGAGCAGGGAGGTAGCTGTGATCAGAGACCATAGGTAACTTTCTGAAGATGGTGGTGCATCTGGCACCATGTAGTTGCTGGTCAGAACAGTTTTGGAATTGGATTTTGTCCTGCAGTGATGGTGACTCTTTGAAGAGGAAGGCACTTTTGAATATTTGCATTGCTTTGAAGCCAGTGCCAAGGAGGTGCTGTGACTTATTGCCAGTCAGGCAAAGGTGGGTGTGTAAGGTTTTCATAATGTAGGAACAAAGATGGTTGAAAAAAGGAGATAATCATTAATATTGTCAGTAAAATTTGTTGACCCCCCAGGGCAATTTGGAGGAGTCATAGCTGTTTTTAGAACCTGGGGCTAATCACTGTATATCAAAGATTAGTTAATCCTGGGTTGAGGGCATGAATTTGGGGTCAGAGTTTAGGTGTGCCGACTTGTGACTTCAGGCGTGTTCAACCTTGCTAAGCCTCAGTTTCTTCATCTGAAGAATGAACAAACACAGAAACAGTTTGTTACTCAGTTCTTTGTAAGGAACAGATGAAATAATGCACAATGCATTTAAAGTGGTATATGAAATCTCTTTTGCCTCTGAAAGAGACATAAAATGGAAAGTTTTATATATAAAGTTTATATATATTTTTATCCTTCAAAATACTTACGATCTTCCAGTCTAAATTATTTGACTTATTTGAATCCCAAATAGTTTTTCCTAGATCATGTTTGGATTTCTAGACTATCCTGGTTGAAGGCGAACACTGCCTACTAAGAAGTCAGGGATAGGGCTTCCCTGGTGGTGCAGTGGTTAAGAATCTGACTGCTAATGCAGGGGATGCAGGTTCGAGCCCTGGTCCGGGAGGATCCCACATGCTGCGGAGCAACTAAGCCCAGGCGCCACAACTACTGAGCCTGTGCTCTGGAGCCTGAGAGCCACAACTACTGAAGCCCACTTGCCTAGAGCCCATGCTCCACAAGAAGAGAAGCCACCACAGTGAGAAGCCCGTGCACCGCAATGAAGAGTAGCCCCTGCTCACCACAGCTAGAGAAAGCCTGCATACAGCAACGAAGACCCAATGCAGCCAAAAATAAATAAATAAATAAATAAATATTAAAAAAAAAAGTCAGGGATAACAGGTTGGTTTTTGGCACTGTCCATCAAAACTGGGGTGGCATTTCTAGAGTGAGTGAGGCAAAGGTCATGTGAACTTGGGACAGTTCCCACCCATTATGTTGTTTTCCTCTTTAAAAAGTAGTCTGGAATTTGTTTTCAGTAGCTAAGTTCATTATCTAACTGTCTCCAAGCCATACCTCCCTTCTCCAGCTTTATGAAAAGCAAAACAAAATCACTAGGCGCTCACATCATCCTTTCAGGAGGATCTGGAGATTGACTAGCTGACAATCCCAGAGTCTACAGATTTGGGTTCAGTTAAGGAGAAGAATATGCCACCCACTCCTTTTACCACTCTTTTTTATCCACAAGGGTTAGGAGACGTTTGCAGCATGGGGAGCAGAAAAAGGGGTGGGCAGAAATAAGATCCAGCTTTGTTGTCATATGTACCCAAATAATACATCTGCCTTGATAACTGCCTATCTGGGTTTACTGGGAAAGGGCATGAATAATAATAGTGGGAGTATGAAGAATTAGCCTTTAGACCTACCCAGCTTGTGGAAATTCAGAAAATGGAATTCAGAAATGTACGTTTTTCCAGCTTGGAAATCCAAAAACAATGGGCTTGTTGGAAGAACTTTTGAAACTTGTTCTTTTTTGAAAGCATTATTGTGTTCAGTGGGTACATGTGCTTTGCTCATAAAAATGTGTGCCTTAATCACATTGCCAGCGAAGCTGTGGGTTTTACTGTCAACAAAGTAATGTAAGATGTGATATCTTTTCTGCAGGCACCAGATTTTCTTAAAGAAAGGAGGAAAATGCTGCTGTTAAGCAGAAAATGCTGTGTTGGCAGAAGTATATATCTTATACTAGTGGAGAATGATTTAATTCTTTGCCACTTGGTTTTATTGTAATCATTCCTAAGGTGATTTTCTTCCCCTCTTAGTTATGCAGTAGCCTGCTGGCTGACATTTAACTATTGACTGTTGATCTTGGGGAATGAACTACTGTAATTTACCGTCAAGGGTACAGAGACAGAAAGGATATTCAAATGCTTTTAGTGCCTTTTTACTTCCCGGTGATGTCTTATCCCAGAAACCTTATGAAAGCTCCAAAACTAAAAAAATTTGGCAATAGGAAAAAAAGGAAAACTTTCTTAAGTAGAAAATTCTATGAGTTTCTGTAAAATTTTGCTGTCTTACCCATATATGAATAACTGTGGTCTTTTAATTTTCGTTGTGTTTTATAATTCCATGGATGGTGATGGGTAGAGGCAGGGGAGAGGGGAAGCTGAGGTAGGAAGCCAGGCTGGAGAATTAAAAATGATGTCTTTCTTTGCGGGTACCCCCTTCACCCCCTCCTGCTGGCTTCTTGACCGTGGGACCCAGCCGCATCACTTCCTGTCCAAGTTGGCACTGGCGGTGGCACAGTATCTCTCTCCAGTGTTCTCAAACTGCAGCTGGCAAGTTTCCAGTAATAGAGTCACCCAGAGGAACAACTCAGCCTCCTTTTTGTCTCTCTGTGCCGCCTTGGGCAGCTTCCCCAGCCCCCAGTCTATCTGTCCCTTGCCTTTTGGAATAGCCCCATTGAGTCCCCAAACCTTGCCTTTGATTTGTAGAGTGCTGGCTTCCTGAACATCCAAGTTTGCTTCTGTTTTCTTCTTTTATGCTTAGGCCCTAAGTCTTCCCTAGGGAAGACTTTCCTGGGGGAGAAAGGAAGGATATATTCCTCTCCGCTTATTTTTCCCTCTAGACTGGGTCAAAAAAATAGCTCACACTTTTGAGTGCCTACTCTGTACTCAGCACCGCACTGTGGACTTTCTGTGCATGACCTCATTTAATCCCCAGAATAGTCCTGTGAGATGGGTGCTACTGATAACATCATCTCTGTGTGCAGGTCAGAGAGGTTGTTTGCCCTGGGTCACATGGCTGGGAGGTAGCAGCATTCCAAGGACAGCTCCTTTGCTCATTGCCAAGTGAGACAGTCTGTACAGTGAGGCTGCTGTGTAGCAGAGGTGTTCCCAATTTGTCAGGGGCCTTCCCCCACTCTGGGTTTTTACTTTCTGAAGCGCACAGTAGGCAGCATGGTAGAATGGTAGTGTGTGTGATTTCCTCTGCTCTTGACCATTTAGCTGTATTCTCTAAGGCAGTTTATGTTTTCTCTCCCGTGTTCTTCACTTCCTTCTGAGTCCTCCCTAGCAATCCGTAACATCCATATGTCTATGAACAGGTCTGTCCAAGGCCATCTAGACTTTTTCTACCATCCTCCTCAGAAGTCTTCCAGGCTCCACTCACTGCCAAATTCTAAAGCCACTTCCATATTTCTTGGAATCTGTTATAGCAGCACCCCACTTCCAGGTACCAAAGTTTGTATTAGTTTTCTATCCCTGCTGTAACAAAATCCACAAATTTAATGCTTAAAACGACACAAATGTATTACCTTACAGTTCTGTAGGTCACAAGGTCAACGCAGGTCTCACATGGAATCAAATCAAGGGGTAGGTAGGACTGGTTCTGGGAGAGAATCTGTTGTTTCCAACTCGTGGAGGCCACACCTACATTCCTTGGCTCATGGCCCCCTCCTCCGTCTTCATAGCCACCATCAGTGAATTGCGTCCCTTTCACGCTTTGCATTTTTCCTGCTGCAACTTCTATCGTCCTGTCTCTCTCTGACCACAGCCAGAAAAGGCTCTCGGCTTTCAGGTACTTATGATTATATTGGACCCATCTGGATAACCCAGAGAGATCTCACCTCAAAGTTCCTTAACTATAATCGCACCTTCAAAGACCTTTTTGCCACATAATATAACATAGTCATAGGTTTGGAAACGAGGACTTGGACATCTTTGGGGGTGGGGTGCATTATTCTGCCTACCATACAAGGCAAGGTATGAACACATTACACAATTAACTCTCCTGTCTTAGTTTGCAGCCAGCATTCCTATAGGTCAAGCATGTGGTTTCTGATACGACAAGCATTTTATTCAGGGCTCATGAGTTCCTTCTGGCTGGCAGCATGCATCTAGCAGGACAGGTGTGAGATGAGCAAAAGTTGTTGGAAGACTGGAAGCTTCCTGCTTCCCTCTTTTAGGGAAAAGGAGGGATAGAAGCGAGGAGACCACTTGGGTTTTGACTGTCTTCCTTATTGTGAAATTAAGAACTAAAACTAAAACAACAAAAAGGCTTTCATAACGGAAATACTAGTACTGGTATATAAAATTGACCCACCTCCTAAAAGGCTTTCTTCTTTGAAGACAAAGTTCAGCTGCATTGTAGTTTGAACCTCTAATCTTCCGTGGGAAAATCGGACCCCTCTGAGGCATTGGGTGTGTTTCTGTTCAGGGTCCCCTTGGGGAGACGGGAAGCCCCCTCTCCGCTTGCCACCTGGAATTTGATGCCGCTTCCCCTCTCGCAGCTGCTCAGCCTGTAGGGCCCTCACAAGTTAAATCTTGTCTCAGGAAATAATTTGTTAGAAGATCAAAGCATGGATGGGATAAATTAATTTTTGAGCAAACCACAGGTCTGGGAGAATGTAAACATTGTCTCTTAAGTGCTACTAATGTCCTTTATGAAGGAGTAATTTGGGGGGTTCTTTTTTTTCTTCTAAGATTATAGTTCTGCATTTGATTGGTTCATGTCTTAATATATTGAAAAAGAGCTCTGAAGACTTGCACTTGAGGCAGATAAGGCCCTGAAGTAGCCAGTTATGTCTATGGATTTCAGCACCTATCTCATTTAGAGCAGTGGTTTTCAAGGGGGTTGGGGTGAGTGAATTTGCCCCATAGCGGGCATTTGGCAGTATCTGAATGTTTTTGATTTTCATGATTCAGGGGAATCTAGTGGGTAGAGGCCAGGGATGCTACTAGATACCCTACAATGTACAGGACAGCCCTCACTACAGACAATTATTCAGCCCAAAATGTCAGTCGTGCTGAGGCTTGAGAGACCTTTAGAGGGATCGTTTTCTGTTTTTCACTGGTTTGGCTGTGTCTTTAGCACTGCACGTAGACAATTTCTGTTAGGTTTCCAATCCTTTTAGTTTCTCCCTCCACACAGCCTCTTACCCCTAGTAGGCTCAAACACTTACCTATTGAGTTGATTTCTTCCCCTACCCTTGTTAAGGTAGTCCTCCTTTTTCGTCTCAGAGCAGAGCTTTTGGGGGCAGCATTGACAAGCAGATAGCGGCAAAGTCCGCATGGTAGGGAGAGTGGAAAGAACACAGCTTTGGACTTCTCTCAGCCTCTGCTTTCCCATCTGTAAAGTGGAGGTGACGATAGCACCCAATTTAGGGTGACTGAATTTAAGAAAGATGGTGTTACAGCATGTTTGGCATGTAATACTGCTCAATAGATGTCTTCTTTTGAGGCATGTTCAAAGTCCAAGGAGCCTAGGACCTCTTTTTTTTTTTTTTTTTAAGTTGCATATAAAGGAGAGGCACAAATTCTTCAGTATTCAGCGTTGTTCTCAGCTCTCCAGAAAGGAGGAGAACTTAAAGCTTTTCGGTAAAGTTTACTCCATGATTGACAAAACAGTCTGAAAAGTACCTAAGAGGCATGTTTTGCCTCAGGCCAGAGCTATTTTAAAAACTAAAATGACAGAAACTAGTTTAAGTTGGAACATTCCTGACTTAATTATAGATACCTGTAAAGGTTCCTTTGGAACAGGTGGGTTTCTGCCATCGGGTACTATTTGGAAAAAGCTATTTCTTGCTCAGGTACTTGTTTTGAGAGTAAGCTTAGAACATAGGCTTAGGAGTAAGATTTTAAGAAAATTCTATCTGTTGCAATCACAGCCTCATTTTCCCACTCGTAAAATGGGCATAATACTACGCCTCTCAGAAGATAGCCATAAGAATCAAATGAAGGCATGTTTGTAAGACATCTAGCTTCATAAATGATACCTGTTAAGGTTACAGGTTGAAAAATTTCCAATTTTAAAAAGTCATGTAAGTAAGTGTGTTGAGAAGTAACAAGAAGTTAGTTTTTACCCAACCTATTTATTAGTATTTCTATCCAATTATATATTTGAGAAAATTGGACTCACTGCTCCTTTTATGGAGGCAGAGTCAGCACAGATCTCTGTGCCTTACAGTTCTCGTGCCACCAAAGAGTGACTGTTCCATGTTGTGCTGTCAGTGCCACCGGAAACTAGCAGGGAGCAGTTTACAACACGGTAAATCCAACTGATATTACAAAGTTGTTGATGGTTGCAAAATTTGACATTTCTCTAGTTAATTTCTATGCCTGTCAGTTTGCCTCTCACCACCTTCAAAATCTAAGTCCAAATCTTTCTAGGAGGCTACAGACTGTCTCTGCTTCATCCTGATAATTTCCCCATTTCACATCTCCTAACCACCTATTTTCTCAGGCTCCCTTTACTAGTTTGCATTTGTAGACCTATTGCTTAGTAAGTAGAACATTTCATGTTACGCTGTTTCCCCACCTTGTTATTTTTCTCGAGGACTAGTTCTATTTCATATATTTATATGTATGTGTTGATGTCTCTATAGCTTCTGGTGCAGAGAGGGGTATTCTGTAGTTTTGCTGCCTATATTCGCTTTTGATGATGAGCCATAACAGATTTGAGATTAGCAGTTAACAGAGGGACCAGCCAACACTGTATGGAGAACTAAGCAAGGTTGAAGCTGATGGGTGGTGAAAAGAGGAGAAGCAGCATGTTTAGTTGGGCAGTCAAGCAAATAAGCAGAGTAAGTGCTCTGATAGGGGAGTTACAGGCTATTATGGGCACATAAAACTGGGAACAGGGCTTCCCTGGTGGCGCAGTGGTTGAAGATCCACCTGCCAATGCAGCGGACGCGGGTTCGAGCCCTGGTCTGGGAAGATCCCACATGCCGCGGAGCAGCTAAGCCCATGCGCCACAACTACTGAGCCTGCGCCCTGGAGCCCACGAGCCACAACTACTGAGCCCACGTGCCGCAACTCCTGAAGCCCGTCCTCTGCAACAAGAGAAGCCACCGCAATGAGAAGCCTGTGCACTGCAACGAAGAGTAGCCCCCGCTCGGCACAGCTAGAGAAAGCCTGTGCGCAGCAACGAAGACCCAATGCAGCCAAAGATAAATAAATAAATAAATTAATTAATTAAAAAAAACTGGGAGCATTAGTGGGAGGTGGGGTGTCAGAGAAGTTTGAGCTGAAACCTGTTGGGTGAGGTGGAATTAGCCAGGTGAAGCGGTAGATTTGGAGAGGCTACTCCAGTTAGAGGAGGAAGAGCATCCTGTGTTCAGAATCAAAGAGAGTTTAGCTTGTGATTTCAACTCGGAGGGTGCAGTTGGCTGGGGGTGGGGTGTGGCATGGGGAGGAAGGTCATAAAGGGCCTGGTAGGCCATGTTAAGAAATTTGAAATTTTATCTCAAGGGTGGTAGGAAATCATTGTAGAGTTTTAAGCTGTTGAATGATGCAATTAGAAGTGCAGGTTGGAAAATTCCCTCCGGCTTGGGGGATGTGAGGGTGGCAGGAGAACTGAGGCAGCCGCAGTGATACCCAGGTGGGAGAAGCCTTAGTCTGGGCGAGGGCAGGGGCCAAGGGGCTAGAGCAAGGTGGACGGAGTGGCGGTTTAGGAGTAGGGGCTCTGAGCTGATTGAATGGGGAGGGAAGCGTGGAGCACAGTGCCCGGCTTTCTGGGAAGGCTGGCTGCTACTACGTGAGATGAATCCTGGGAGGTTTGTGCTGCGGGATGATGAGCTTATTAGGTTGAGTTCTAGGGTCTGCAGGACAGCAGAAGGGAGATGTCAGCTGGAAATCTGCATTTAAAGCAGATTTAAGAGCACAGTGAGTTGAATTCTGTGAGTCTCCCCCATATGGATGGTCATTGCAGCTGTGAGGTAATAAGACCACCAAGTTGGGGTGGCGTTGCAGAGTGGGAGAAGAGGGCTGAGGGCTGAACCCTGAAGGGCAGCCTGCAAAGGAGACCAAGGAGGGATGGCCACCAAGGTTGGAGGAAGCCCTCAAGGGGGCATTTCAAGGAGGGAATAGTTACCAGTGTCTGATCCTGTGGCGCCCTGAGGATTGAGTTGTATCTGCTGGATTTGGCAGCAGGAGCAGTTTCAGAGGCTTGATGGCTGCTGGGCCCAGAGCAGAGGGTGGAAGAGTGGGTGGGAAGTGAGGCAGGAGAGGCAGCCTGGGTAGATGCAGTGCTTCTGTTGGCCTGGGTGGAGCCTTTGAGGGCATTAGGAAAAGGTGTGCCCCCTGTGGGTGGAGACAGCCCGGGGGGTGTATGACTTGGTGAGTGGGCCATGGGTGGACTTTAGTTCCCATGTGCCGCCTTAGCTGGTGCCTGTGTTTAGTGTGCAAACTACACCCCCATCCCCCATTGCATGGTGGCCTAGGGTAGATCGGCAGTTCTCAATCCGGGGCAGTTTTGCCCCACCCCCAGGGCATGTTTGGCAACGTCTGAGGACATTTTTGGTTGTTAGAACTGAACCAGGGAGGGTGGGTGCTACTATCACCCAGTAGGCAGAGGCCAGGGATGCTGCTAAACACCCTACGGTGCACAGGACGTCCGCACCGGATGTCCATTGTGCAAAGGTTAAGAAACTTGGATGTAGATGAACCTTTCAAGATCTTTGTGAAGAGGAGGGTTGTGGGAGGGTGGTAGCTGAGGGTGGAGCTGAGAACAGTATCCTTATGTACTTTGGCACAGGCTCATTTGTGGCACTTTTCATCTTGCCTCCCCACCTCTGTACCATATAATTCTTATTCAGCAAGTTGCAGCTTTTCACCTGTTTTTTCTCCTTTAGCCATTTTCACTATCCACCCCTACCCTCCCAATAAAGACTAATGCGAGGTAACCTTGTGTCCTAATTTCTGTTTCTGGCCGTATTGTAAGACATCTGTATTTTAATACCATTGGTCAGGAAATTCTATTTTGGCAACCCAGAGACGGATGTTGCTTTGGCTAATCTAAAGTAGCCCATAATTCAGTGTCAGGTTGATAAGACTTTAATGCACGGTCAGTCAGCCCCTTGACTGTCAGGCTTGGAAAAAAGACAGGAAGTATTTCTTGTCTTTAGAAGCAAGCCTTGCTTCTGGCTTTGGGAAGAAAAGAGTACAAATGGTT
The DNA here is from genome assembly GCF_964374135.1 of Grampus griseus. Taxonomy (NCBI): domain Eukaryota; kingdom Metazoa; phylum Chordata; class Mammalia; order Artiodactyla; family Delphinidae; genus Grampus; species Grampus griseus. The sequence continues at coordinate 51,123,845 of NC_139000.1, forward strand.
CTCACCAGATAGGGTTGCAGCAGCTCTCCCAGCGTTTTGGGAACAAATCAAGTCATTATCTCGACCATGTCAAAACTGTGTTTCCAGACCAGTTGTTGTCTGAAACATTTGGGGCTGATGAGGAGAAGAATTAATTAGCAGCTCCCTCTCTTGGTGTCCTTTTTCAGCCTTCTCAGGTTGCAGCGTGAGAGTCCCTCAGACCTGTGGGCTGCTTATTTGATAATCTGTGTTTTGCACGGTACAAAAGGTTGCTGGCGAAATATTGTGAGCCCCCCCTAACCTGGAGCTGCCAGTGTCCTGGGTCCAATGAACAGGGAAATCTACTGTAACGTGTTGTCAATGGGGAAGCACTTGAATTCACAGAACAGCCTTGGAGAGTCCTGGGTAAGTTGGACGAGCTAAGTTTTTTTTGCTTTTTCTGTTTTCAGGAATATTTTACCCTGCAACAGTGGGTAAATCTAAAGCCCTTGAAAGAATGAAGGCAAGCTTAATATTAAGGTTTGTCAAAGAGTGTGCAAGACAGTGAGAATGTGTGGGTTAAGAACAGGAAGCATCTTAATTTTAAAATGGTGGTAGTGGAGGTGGATTAAAATGAGATATGCATGCTGAATGCAAGATATGCCTCGGTTTTGGGCATATTGTTTCCGAATTAATTATTGTATATAGAGGCATATTTTAGGCCCCTTCCTATTAAATTGATTTTTCATATAATTTAAAAAGATAGGGCTGATGATAAAAATTCTCTTCCTGCGTGGTGAGTGTCAATATACAAATGGTATAACGATGCCTTTTGTGTATCTGCATGTATAGCCCTAACCCAGTCTATAATGTCACAAAATAGTAAAGCACACTGTAACTTTTAAATTTCTGTAGTGGACCAGCCCATGCTGTGAAAGGGGAAAGTGGTGGTGGGCAGGAAATGGGAAGATTTAGGCTAAAGAATATTGATGTAAAATCTTATCCCCAATATGGCAAATTCATTGACCATATAGTTAAGAAACAGTTTGAGATTGCTTCACATTTAAAAATTTTTCCTTAGTCAGGAATGTAGGAAATATTGATAAACATTTATCCTGTTTTTAAAGTTCTCCATACTATGAAATTCATAATCTATCTTTATAACTACAATAGCATGTGGTTATGTATAGTTGAGAAAACTATTTCTCATGTGTCTTTGGTTTTGCCATATTCTTTTATTAAGGTACTAAAAATTCGTTATGATGATTCCTTGAGGAAAGAATAATTTTTCTTTCAGTTTCTTGAGATATAATTGACACATGGCATTTTAGAAGTTTAAAGTGTACAGCATAATGATTTGACTTACATGTATCATGAAATGATGACCACAGTAAGTTTAGTGAACATCTGTCATCTCATATGGATGGATTAAAGAAAGAGGGAAAAAATGTATTTTTTCCTTGTGAGGAGAACTCTTAGGGTTTACTGTGTTAGCAACTTTCATATGTAACGTACAGCACTGTTCATTGTATTCATCATGATGTACATTACATCCCTCATTCTCATTTCTCTTACAACTGGAAATTTGTACCTTCTGACTGCCTTCATCTAATTTCCTCTCCCCTCCACCGGTAGCCACAAGTCTGATCTCTTTTTCTATGAATTTGTTTGATTTTGAAGTATAATTGACCTACATCACTATGCTTGTTCCTGATATACAGCATAGTGATTTGATACTTCTTTTTCAAAATGATCACCATAAGCCTAATTATCTGTTACCATACAAAGATATTATGATATTATGTGCTATATTCCCCACACTGTACGTTTTACACCTGTGACTCATTTATTTTGTAACTGAAAATTTGTACCTCTTAATCTCCCTCCCCACTACCTCCCTCTGGCAACCACGTTTGTTCTCTGTATCTATGACTGTTTCTGTTTAGTTAAGTTTGTTCATTTTTGTTTTTTAGATAAGTGAAATCATACAGTATTTGTCTTTCTCTGACTTATTTCATTTAGCATAATACCCTCTAGGTCCATCCATGTTGTCGCAAATGGCAAGATTTCGTTTTTTGTTTTTTTTTTATGGCTGAGCAATAGTCCATTGTATATATATACACACCACGTCTTCTTTATCCATTCGTCTATTGATGGGCACTTAGGTTGCTTCCATATCTTGGCTATCGTAAATAATGCTGCAGTGAACATAGGGGTGCATATATCTTTTCTATAATGTGTTTGTTTTCTTTGGATAAATACCCAACAGTGGAATTCCTGGATCATATGGTAGTTCTGTTTTTAATTTTTTGAGGAATCTCTGTAGTGTTTTCCATAGTGGTTGGGCTGCATCAATTTACATTTCCACTAACAATGCGCAAGGGTTCCCTTTTCTCCACATCTTCGCCAACACTTATTATTTGTTGTCTTTTTGATAATAGCCATTCTGACAGGTGTGAGGTGATAGCTCATTGTGGTTTTGATTTGCATTTCACTGATGATTAGTGTTGTTGAGCATCTTTCCACATGTCCGTTGGCCATCTGTATGTTTTCTTTGGAAAAAAGTCTATTTAGATCTTCTGCCTATTTTTTAATTGGGTTGTTTGTTGTTGTTGTTGTTTTATGTTGAGTTCTTTGTATATTTTGGACATTAACCCCTTGTCAGATATATTCTTGGCAAACATCTTCTCCCATTCAAATAGCCTTTTCATTTTATTGATAGTTTCCTTTGCCATGCAAAAGCTAAGTATCATGTAGTCTCACTTGTTTATTTTTGCTTTGTTTCCCTTGCCTGAGGAGATATATCCAAACAAATATTGCCAAGGCTGATGTCAAAGAGCAGATTGCCTGTGTTTTCTTTTACAGATTTTATGGTTTCAGGTCTTACATATAAGTCTTTAATGCATTTTGAGTTTATTTTTGTAGATGGTATGAGAAAGTAGTCCAATTTGATTCTTTTGCATGTAGCTGTCCAATTTTCCCAACACCATTTATTGAAGAGGCTGTCTTTTCCCCATTGTATATTCTTGGCTCCTTTGTTGTAGATTAATTGCCTATATAATTGTGCGCTCATTTCTGGGCTCTTTTTTCTGTTTCATTGATCTACGTGTCTGTTTTTGTGCCAGTACCATACTGCTTTGATGACTGTAGCTTTGTAGTATAGTTTTAAATCAGGAGGTGTGATCTCTCCAGCCTTATGCTTAAGATTGTTTTGGCTATTTGGGGTCTTTTGTGTTTCCTTACAAAATATAGAATTATTTGTTCTAGTACTGTGAAAAATGCCATTGGTATTTTGATAGAGGAAAGTATTTTTATGGATAAATAAGGGAAAGTAATAAAGATAATCCTTATACCTTGATAATGTCAACAGTCTTTCTACCATATTGCAAGCCTCAGTGAAAATAATTAATATATTAAGGTTTTTTTTTTTTTTGCTTCAGGCAACAGCAGAAGATTCTCGGGGGGAAGAATCCCAGCTCCTAGTGTTATTTAATTATTAATCCAGGAGGGCTTTCTAAAGTTTTGTCAATGATACATGGTGGATTCCTGCTTTTGTGATTACTCTAGGTGAACTTGGTACTTCCTAGGCTGTTATGCCCTCAGCAGCATGTATAGATGTCCCTGTTTGCTTTCTAGGACTACTTTCACAATAAATAGCAAAGATATTTGCCAAGGATGTTTGAAAAGAAAATGCAAACAAACCTATATGTATTTGAACAAACAGATATTCATGACTTATGTGAAAAAATCCAGTAGGTGTAATATGAGGAAATTTTTATAAACAAACATCCTCCACCAGCTGACTCACATGTATTTATGTATTATATATACATTTGCATAAAAATAAACAGAATGGTTATACTAAAATGTTAACAGTGGTAATTTGGAATTATAATTTAAAATTTCTTTCTGATTAGGATTTTTTAAAGTTTTATGTTGAACATTTTATATTTATGCAATAAAAATAAAATGGGGGGAGGTAAGCGTAAATATATAAATGGCAGGAATTTTATAGTCTGGTTAAAAAACTATACATTGCATGAAATTATAGATGAGATTGTATAAATTGTGTAAAATTAATTTTTTATTTTAATTCCATTAATAATTCCAAAGAAGTTTCTTTTCTTTTTTCTTTAAAAATTTTTTTTGTATTGCTTCCACAGGAAAACAGAGGGAAAGGAGGCATATGTGAGTTTTTGGAGTTTCATCTTTTCTTCTGATTTTATTTCTTCTCTATTACTTCGATAGTTCTTCTTCCAGGCCTGTTCCACAGCCTTCTGGAGGGAGTGGAGAATGCCCCATTGAAACCGTTCTGCAAGATCTTCCCCCAGCTTCCTATAGTGGCTATGACTCTGGGCCACTTGTCTCCCCGACGCCCCACTCAGCCCTGTGGGAAAAGCATGCTTTACTTAGTACATGGTGATCATGCCTCATTCTGTGGCCAACTTAGTTCAGTTCAAAGTACTTCAGTTTATTAGTGAAGAGAATTACCAAGAAGTTATTTATGGCAGAATTGAACTAGACTGATAGAGGAAAGCCCTACAGTGTTTCAAGGCAGGCTCTGTTTCACGTTTAGCAGTTTCTCATTCCTTTAGAATAAAAGACTGTTTTTTTCCTTCCTTTTCCTATTACCACGCAAACAGCTGTCTCAAAACACAGCTTGAGATGGGGAGCAACCTGGCTTCCACAAGCCCCAGGCTGCATGCGGCAGTTTGACTTTTCTCTCTGCCCCAGCCACCTGGCTTGTTTGTTTGTTTCTTCTCCTCGTCCTCTGAGGCACAAGCGGCAGTGACTCCATGACATAGGAACTCGGAAGCTGGCGAATAAATCCCAGAGCAGGTGGCTGCCTGTTGTCTGTCTGGAGGAAGTGAACAGCGTTCTTCCTGGGACTGCATTCATCTTCTGATAGCTTCTAGAGGGCAGAACGATCCTTAATTGGGGTTGGGAGATTGCACACACAAAGTCCTGGGGTCAAGAGGTTCCCTAGGGAAAACCACCTTGGTGGGCTTTGGTCTTTTCCCTCCATAGTAATTGAGCCCTTTCGGAGCAAGGACTTGCTTTCTGATGTGGGCATGTCTGGAACATCATTGGTCTCAATACCACTGGATTAGATGAGGATTCCAACAGTTTCTTATGGGGGGAAAAAAAACCACATTGCTGATGGGATAAATAAGTAGACTTAATCTGTGGTAGGATCCCCCCTGAGGTTGTAATATGTAGTATCTTTTAGATAGTGGTAATTCTAAAGAGAAGCTCTGATCTTTAACTAGGTTTTATGATAGCCATTAGAGTGTTTATTACCAAAAATCACTCATTATTTAAAAACATGGTGCAAGCCACCCTTTCCTCCCCTTATCTGTGCAGAAGCCTGAATGTGGATCTTTAACAATATATACCTTCAGGCTAAGCAGCAAGAAACAGATAAGCGATCTCCCACCCTGCCCCGACAGAAAGTAACCTGGACTCCTTTTAGGATTAAATCCTCTCAGAGGTGGGAGGCAATGGCTAGCAGCCTGAGGGGACATACAAGCTCTCAACTCTAGGTCTTTGGGTTTATGGCAGGGAGGGGGTTAATTACTAAAAAAAAAAAAAAAAAAAAAAAAAAAAGGCCTTGTAGTCTTCTCTCCCTAACCCTTCCATTTTATCCACTTTCTTTTTCCATCCTTTTCCTGAGCTGTCTTTTGATTTTCTTTAGCCCTTCTTCCTTTTCCCACACTCCAGAATAATCTGCCGTATGTTTAGCAGTTTCTCCAAAATAATGTAGCTCCAGGAATCTTTACTTTAAATCTAGCCCTCTTTCTGCCATATCACCGTGTTTCACATCTTGAGAAAGTTGAGTGGGAGAGATTAAAGGAAAGCTGGAAAAGCGATGAGGGGCCAGAGAGGAGAGCAAAGTAGGAAACTGAAGGAAATAAAGGGACCTGACATGAATCGGGTGGCGGGTTCCTGATTGATACCACATGTACGGCTGTGTATAACCAACACTGTGGTGAGGAGACCAGGAGGCTTCTCTTCACCCCCCAGGGCTTTTCCCGGGTAAAATAAAGGCAGAAAGATAAGGGGAGACCACACTGACTAGATGGGAGATATAGTCCTTACCCATGATGGCATTTAATACCAGCTCCAGTATTCTAGATTATTTGGTATTATCAGCATGATTCCCAGAATTCTTTCTTGAATCTGAAGTTAGCTGTCTCTTTAAATGCAGAAGATCCAAAGTTGTTTCTCACCTTTTACTTGATGCTGCTTTTGGAAACCAGAAAGATATTGAAAGAATTTACTTTCTCATCTGACAATATTGCATGTCTGAAAACCCAACTGGTCCAAAAGTGTGTTTACCTCTTAACTCTACAGAATTAGATGGTCATTCTGATTTGTTGAAACAATGCCCAGAGAACTGTTTATAATGATCACTCTCACTTGTGCTCGGTGCTAGAAATACAGCAGGGAGCAGACATAATCACTGCTTGCACAGATAGACTGACATTAAATAGGAAATTACAGAAGAACAATGAAGTTATAACTGTGAGAAGAGTTACCACAAAATAAGTAAAGGGAGCATATAAGGAGAGAATTTAGCCTATGCTGATAAGGCATTCCTAATGGAATTGGCTGGGCAGAGGTTGGGAGTGGATGCTCTGAGGTAGGAATAACATATGCAAAGGCCCTGAGGTAGGAAGGGGTTTTAGCCTGCTTCAGGAACAGATTAGGATCCTTTGACTGCTGTAGGAGAATGGACAGGAAGAGGACAAAAGTAGAGACAGGAAGATCAATTAGGAAGCTCAGGGACTTGCCCAAGGTCAATTAGCTGGTGAATAGCTGAGTCAGGACTCAAACCCAGGTTTGTATGAAGATAAAGGCATCATCATTGTTTGTTAAATAATAATTGGTAACGATGTTCATGTCATCCCAGAACATATATTTAAAAGATTCTTAGGTAACATTTCTTTTGACATGGATTATTGATCTTTTAATTATAATATAAAATGTGTTTTAATATTAAGTTATAAGCTGCAAAAAGCAAGGAGAGTACTCATTTGAATGAACCAGCAGAAATTTGGAATTTTGCCTGCCTTTTACTTTAGCCTTGCCAAAAATGTAATTTCTTTAATTCATTCTTAACTAATCTGCTCAAGCCTGTACTATGCCTTGGCTTTTTTCCCTATAACAGCTTAGGGATCTCAAAAGAAGATATTTTGAAAGGTCTTCTCTTGATCAGGGTATTTGCGTTTAGATATTGTGTACACTCCTTTTATTGCAGAATGAGCTGTTTTTCTATCATGGGATCCTTTGTTCGGAATGAAATGCTGTTGTAATTTTATCATCTTTATTTTAAAAAATCACTTATCAGGTGTTTATCTATAGAAAGTGATTTAGATGTTTACATCCTCTTCTTTCTAGAGACTTAAGCATGTTCAGAAGTATTTAAAGTTGAATAGTTCTGTTAGCTAATAATGACAAAATTACTATAATGCGTTGAGAGCTGCTTTGTGCCAGGCGATATGCTTTAAACATCTTTGATTCTCACTGCTTCCCTGTGATGAAGGTTGTACTATAATTTTCATTTTACATTTGGGGAAACTGAGGCTTAAAGCAACTAAGTGAGTTTTTCCAAGATCACCCAGGTGGGAAGTGACAGCCTAGACGAACTCAGGCCCTTTCAGGTCCTTGCTCTTCAGCCGCATGCAGCTCTGGATTCAGTGTCAAGTTTGTTTTAGGCTGCAGTTGGGAGTCGGAACCAGAGTAATATAGGGAGTCGAGTAAATTTGAGCAGTGTAATGAAATATTTTCTTATAAACTATTGTGAAGATTTTGTTCCAGAGACCACATAAGAAAAAAATAGAAGCAAATTGCTAAATTTCACATTCATCACTCTTACCCTGAACTTTTGGTAAATTCAAAGCTTCCCTTCATTTTAATTTATTTTATAGGAATATTGGAAGATCAGTAGATTACTCTTAATGGGTATAATGGAAATTAAACCCAAGTGTAATAATGGTGGTCTCTGTGAATGATCACTTTAAAGATATCATTTATAGCAGTGGTTCTCAAACTTTAATGCTCATCTGTATCTCCTGAGGACTGTATTAGAACTTGGATTGCTGGGCCCCATCCCTAGACTGTCTGATTCAAGAGGTCTGGGACTGGTCTGAGACAAGTTCCCAGGTGATGCTGCTACTGCTGATCTGGGGACCACACTTTGAGAATCACTGGTATGGGGACAGTAATAATGCTCATGAAATCAGATGGGCCAGTAGCTTATCCCTGAGAAGGCCATTTCCTAGTCTCAGGCTATATCCACAACCCAAAGCAGAGTGGTATCCTGATGTCCACCAGGGTTAGGAGTGGTACAGTGGCTGCATGGAGTCATTCCCACTCTTGGAAAAATGGTAGGTCATCTGCCTCTCCTCCTGCCAATACCATGTCATGACAACACATAACTTAGATGTGCCAGATGCACACATTGTGAACTCTGCAATGATTGAACTCTCCCATTGTGCTAGGTGTATGACGTAATTGCCCACACTGCTAAATTAAATGAGTCAAATGAACAAACACAAATCAGGATTCCAAAACCAATTAGATAAAATATTCTAATTTGTATATTATGGGGATTGTCCTTACTCTGGGATGTTTTGGTGCCAGAAGCTTTGCTGGATTTCTCCTTTCCTTGTAGGGACTGAGAATTAGCTGCAATAACCCAAAGAGTTTAAGATTCCTATTTGGCTGGAAATTAAATCACATAGGCTGTTTGGAAAGCCTTCAGAAATTCTTTCAGATTTGATGCGTCCAGACTTGTACTGGAATATAAAATATTTGATTTAACAAGATCTGTGGGTTCCCAGTGCATAACAGTTTTCGAAAATGTGTTTCTCAGAATACAATTAGGAAAAAATTCCTTTGAAATGCTAAAATTACCTTTTAGTGGTGATGAAAGATGCTGACAAGCCTTTCTAAAAAAAAACCAAAACTTTTAACCTTCATGTTGCTATAATATCACTAATTTGTGTGTAGACAAATATCACTGGTCATATTTAAAGTAATCATTAAACTTTTTCAGAGCTATACTTAAGAAAACTACTTTTTAATCTTTCTACTCTAAGGAAAATATTACTTCAAGGTTGATGGTGGGAAGGCGGTGGCTAGGTTGCAATTCTTATTTCATCTTGCTCTGGCGTCTTTTTTGGCTTAGTTTGGAGGAAGAAACCAAAAAGTTGCAACTGAATACAGAAGCATTTTTTTAAGTTTTATTTTAAGGAGGAGGGGAAATTTTGGAGCCACTTCTCATAATGAACCTCAAAAAAATCTTGAGACCTATGAGAACTTATTCTTTAGTTTATCTTGTTTAATTTTCTTATTTTTAAATTAAGAATGTATATTGCCCATATAAAAATTCTCTTGTTTGTGCATGTATGTATGTATCTGCTGCAGAGAGAGAAGTTCAGTGTGCATTTAGTAATTCCCAGCAAAGCATATGGGAACCTTAATGTCTTAATTGTGCTCTCCTCTGATTGAGTGTGGGTTGAGTCTTAGTCTCTAGGGTCAGCCAGGCCAGTTTTAGAGTCCCAGTGCTGCCAGTTACTAAATGTGACCCTAACAATATCATTCAACCATGAAGTCTGTTTCCACATCTGTGAAGTAGGTATAATCATATTATCAACTTCATGTTGTTGTAGGGTGCTTAGTAAGTAATCTGTGATGTTAGCTTTCATTCTCATAAATTGCACTACCATATTCATTTTCTTTTTGCAAGAAAAATAAAGTAAGGATTCTGAATATGTTGAGTGATCTGGATAAGAATGCAAGAGGTAGAAATAGTCAGTTGCACCAGTGTTATTTACCTTACATGGCATTTCATGCTTATTTGGTCTCGTTGATAAGATAAAATATAAATGTATACCCAAGATCACTTTAAAGTAATAGTATAATTATTAAGGTGCCATGATGTATAAAAAGGTACTTAGAAAACTAAGGTTTGGACAATGAAATAAATTATACACAGTGACTATAAGCTTTTCCTTTTTAATAGCTGTTTTTTCATTACTCCATTGATCCAAAGAGGGATTTTAAAATTTAATGTTCTTGTTCCATTAAGATAATTCAATCATTTATCCAATTACTTGACTTATTCAACTTAAGTTTTTAGCCCCTCTGTTGCTTTCTCTTTGGCTGGTTCCCTGTTTCATGACTTTCTAGCACAGTTTTAGTTTTACTTGTTTATTTTTCTACTTTTGTGACCTAGGCTTTAAATTTAGCTCTTTTCCTTGAAAGTGCTCTTCCTCTCTTTTTTCATGTCTTTTCACAAAGATGAATCCACTTTGTATTTCATATTTTACCCATTTTGTTTTAATATAAAAATATTTTAAAGTCTTATAAAATAAAATGGTTTGAATAGCCCTTCCAAAATGACATGGTGTTCTGGTTTGAGAAAGTGATCTTTGATAAAGAAAGGTGTATCAAATGTATGTCTGTTCCAACGTTGGGAGGGAAGCTAAGCAATGGAATGTCAGAAATCGGGATAGAAAAAGGCTCCCAAAAGCTGAAGACAAAATGAACAAATGTACAACTAAGCTCTACTGAATGCAACTTTGTGATACCTGGGATAGGAGGGAAAAAAGTTGTGTGCCTGTGGGTTGGAGAGACCTGGGTCAATAGCAGCTCTTGTTAAAGAGATTTAAGATTTTAGCCAGCCATTTGACATTGTTGGCCATCTCCAATAGCATTAATGTCACAGCTCTCAGAACAAAGGAGATAATCATCCCGTTGTTTTCTGCCTCGGTTGGGCTGCCTCTGAGGGTTTGCGTTCAGTTCTGAGCTCCACATTTTCAGAGGGCAAACCAGGGAGGTAAATGGACGAGAAACATCTTTGAGAGATTCTCATCACTGTGTGGCTTGTCAGGTTATATCCTTAGGACAAATTCCCAGAAGTGGAATAGATGGGTCAAAGTTAGTCTTTTTTTTTTTTTTAAGACTTTGCATACTTATTGCCAAATTGTCTTACCAAGTAGAACTGGACATGTTAAAGAAGTTGGATTACCCACCCCCAAGTCAGAGATGTTGTAGAAGGGATTTTGGCAATGGGTTGTATGTTGGACCATGATCTGAGATCCCTTCAAAAATACCATGAGAGTTTTTACATAGGACCAGATGATTATTTTATCTAGAGAGGTGATGTTTCAGTCTTATCATGTCAGTCATACTGTTGTAGCAAACTAATTGTTAAGAATCTGTGAGGAAAATATTGCAGAAGATTCCTGCAATCAAAAAGGACTGTAGAGAAAAGAAAAAAGTAAAGGGGGTTCTTTGGGCAGAAGGAAAGTGATCACAGATGGAAGCAGAAAGTTGCAGGAAGATGCAATAGAAAGGGTAAATATGTGAATAAGGTTAAAAGAATACTGATTTGATAATTCAAAAATAAAAACAAATACACACACACACACACAGAGGCATATCTCAGACATATTGCAGGTTCAGTTCCAGACCACCACAATAAAGCAACTATTGCAGTAAAACAAGTCACACACACACACACACACACACACACACACACACACACACAGGACTGTAGAAATTAATCAGTGAAGGGAGATGTAATTCAGACTGCAACTCAGTCCTGAGTCTCCATGGCTGGTAACTGCTGGCAGATTAACCATTTTTAACAATTTAGATAAGTCGGGCTTTTCCAAACTAAGTGAATTGCATTTTCTACACACTACCAGAGCTGGTTACTTCTGCTTCTGGAGAGGATGGGAACAGGTAAAAAGTTGCTCTAGATCATGTTCCTAATAGAGAGCTTAAAATGATTTAGCACATGTTTTATCCTCATCACCCAAAGCCTAACTCCAGTGAGATGAGGTAGTGTTTTGATACCATCAGGGCAGTGGATTCCAGCTGCACTGCTGGGGTAAGCAACTTGAACTCCAAAGCCTTAGTTTCTTAACCTGTAAAATGTGATGAATAATTACTGATTATCAGTTCTTCTCAAAGAGTTATGAAGATTACATGAGATGATATATAGGATGGTACTTTATAATCTAAAATTCTATACAAATATTAGCTGTCACTATCACCTAATGGAACTTTCAGCCTAAATCTTTCTAATGGATGAATCTTTCTAACCTTCATCAAAGAAGAAATGGGGGCTGATTTTGTTTACTTTTGTCTTCTTAATGTTTGACTCATAGTTGCAACTCACTAAATATTTAGTGAATGAATGCAAGACAATATTTGTGAAATATAGGCTGAACTGGCATAGAGGAACATTTTTTTCCTTGAAAAGGTGTACTTCTCATCTTTGCGGAATAAGTACTATTATTCATATCTTACAAATGGGGAAAGTGAGATTCACTGATTCTCAAATCATTCTGACAGCCAGATGCTACAATTTCAGGTAATTTCTAATCACATGTAAAAGGGATTACAGCAAGTACTTTTTTGGTTGTTTAAGAGAAAAAAATGAAACAAGTCTGTATAGTATAGTTCTGTTGTATAAAACCATTCAAAGCAAACTGATGAAATATTTTGTCAGACTTTATTTTTATTTATTGACCATTAATAGAAACTAATTTTATTTTATATATAGCCCTCACTGAAGTCTCTGTTGCCAGGAAACTACTTCTGTTATCCATGCCCCTAATATAGCAACTTTGTCTATGTCTCTATTCTTTGTGCATTGTATTCAGTCTTAAACTGTGGATATTCCATTAACTGAGAGTTCTGAATAGCCATTGTGTAACTGGAGTGATATTCTGTCTGTGTCAGTTCCATGCATTGTTTGGGAATGTGCTGTTTTATTTCTGATGGGACATCTCTCATTACCACTAATAATATGTTATTGAAAAGATAAGCATATGAATAAACCTCATAAGTGTGCATTGTTGAAATATATAATCTTTCATTTTAGGATTGCTTGATTATACATATATTTCTGTATTTTCAAATGGAAAGTAAAACCACCAGTGTCTAATCCTTGGGCTTTAGGTGAGACGTATCAGTGAAATTGAATCCAGAATTATCTGTTTATGAGTGCTTTGTTTGGGAGAAGTTCCCCCCACTCCCACTGCTTTTTTTCCCATCAGAATCTCAAATTCGTCTGTGGTCCAGAAAGGTTGAGGGACTCTGACCTAACAAATTCATTTCAGCCCTGGTAGCTTGTTTAATCTCTGGAAAGTGATATAAAACACCTAGACTGGTATGGGGTACTCATAGATGCTAAACAGGTATATGTCGGAGACCTGATCAAAATAACAGGTTCTCTTCTTATCTATAACATCATGGTTGGTGAGCCCCTAGAGGACACAGTGTATGCTTTACTCATTCCTTGGCATCCTGACTTCTCACCTCTGTCTCCCCATGTAATAAAACATGCACGTTCTGTGTCAGAGTAGAAGTCTTTTTTTGATTAGAATTCCCCATTCATACAAAATTGTTTCAGCACATGTCCTCCAAATAGACACTTATTTATAAATTATATACTTATGCATGTCTATATTGAGGATACATTGTTTTTGCTCAGATTGTTTTATGCTGATGATATAAAACACATAATAGCAATGTTAAAATAAGAAAGATGAAAAGCAGTGTTTTAAAATGCATTGGTAACCTTGATGGCTTCATATTAAGTAATATCTAAAAAGGTACACCATATACTTACTTCTTCTCATTCCTACTTTTGGCCCCCTCGTGATCTGGGCTTGTACCCAGCTCTGGCTTTTCATGGCTCCCCTCCCACTTCCTAATATCCTTTCAGCAGATGTCCTCACTGGTAACTGCTTATTCTCTATGCTTAATTCAAATTCCTGAGAGTCAGACTCTCATTTAGCTAGTTCACCTAATCATGTCAGGTCAACTCATGTGAATCTCTTTGATAGCCTTATTTTTGGCTTCTCCTGGAAAGTCACTCTGTTCCCCACAGGTGGCTTGAGCAAGTGAGAGACAGAGTCACTGGGCACAAGTGTGGCTGCTCAGACAGCTTCAATGAAAAGGGGCCTGGTGAGGCTGGAATGGTGACTGGCCTCACCTTTACACAAATATGGCTGTAGGTCTAAAAGAGACACCAGAATCTGACTTCCTCTGTTTTTCCTTTGCAAATCCATGCCTATATCCTTTTGAAGAACACTAGGCATATTAGGCAAAGTTTTTGTAACTTAAGTAAACCAGAGAGCCGGAGACCATTTAATCCTGTAAAGTTCTTCCCCATCCATCCACCTATCCATCCACCTTTCCTGTCTCGTTACTACTGGGGAGAAAATGATAGCAGCTCCATCTTTAAGAATTAACCTGTAGTTCTTGGATTGGGCAATAATGGTTTCATGATTGCTTCCATTCAGCCTCATGCAGACAGGAGTTTAAAGATTTCTTCTACAGAACACAACTCATTTCTTCTAAGTCCCTTCTGAGTAGGTTGGAGTCAACAAGAAAAATTTTTGCAGGATTTCCTAGTTTGGAAGTGCCATATAAATGAAGCCATGGTTGGGAATGTGAAACCTATTTATACCCGCCTGGGAATGTTTTCTTTTGAAAAGCAGCATGCTGGGTCCCTTCCTTGCAGAACTTTAGGTCAGCGTTGCCCCATTTTAAAGCCTGTTTGCCATCTGGAGCAATGCATGAGCTTGTCAGAGTCGGACCTTCTCATCTGAGTATGTTTCTGCATATGTTTTATAACTTTAAGTGGCCAAGTGTTATTGAATTTAGAGTCAATTTTTTAAACTGCATCAGAACTGTACAGCATAAACAAAGTTTATAGTCTCCAAAAAAGAGGAAGAGAGAGTACTAACATTTATTGAATGCCTAAGTTCAGCACTTTGTGTTCTCTGTTTCATTTAATCTTCATGCTCCAATCAGGTAACTATGATTGTTCCCACTTTGCAGAGGGAAACAAAGATCAGGAGTTAAGCAGTTTGACTAAACTCACAAACTAGTCAGCTGTGAGGTAGAAGGTGACCCTGTATGAGGATAGCTTGCATTTCTTTTAACGAACTCTATGCCAGGTATGGTGATAAGCATTTTAACATGCATTATCTTATTCACTTTCACCACATTTAAGCCTAAGAGGTTTTAAAAATCAGTCTCTCAAGACTATTTTTAGATCAGGGACAAACACTATTAAAATGTTGATGTATTTTCCTTCCAGTCATTTGTACATATTTTTGTATAATCTCTTCAACTTCATTCCCATTTTCATGTAATATTATAAATGACGCATTTCCTCATAATAATATTTTCATAAATATGTTAAAGTCTATAATAATTTAATAATAGTTTAAGTTGCTGATGCTTTGCTGTTATAATAGTGGGGCAGTGAATGTATTTGTGCCTAAATCTGTGGGTGGTTTTATTTTTAAACAGTTTCTTAGTGTGTATTATTAGAAGCAAAATTATAGGGTCAGAAGTTAGAAACATTTATTTTTAAAACTTCTACTGCTTTCAAGGCCCTTGATACATTTTGCCCAACTGATTTTTAAAAAAATGAGACCACTGTCCACTGCCATGGCAGTGTGTGGGTGCCTGTCTCCCTGTAGACCTATAGCCCCTGGGGGAGGGACACATGGTTCCAATGCTCCTCTCCAGCTGTGGTGCTCCATCCTGGATCCACTGCACTGTGGGGTGTTGGGAGGCTGGCAGGGCAGAGATCTCTTCTCAGTCTGCCTGACACCAAGCGTTTGCAACTGTTTGATGCACTCTCTGCCAGTCCTCCTGCTGTGCCTCCATTCTGTCCACTGCATTTTGCAAAGCATTGTCTTACTTATATCCACTCAGAATGGCACAGTACTTACCTTGTTTCTAATTGTATTCACTTTTACGTAGACTTACAAGAGATTTATCTCTTTGATTGGATTTTTTTTTTTTTGTGGTACACTGTTGCGGCCTCTCCCGCTGCGGAGCACAGGCTCTGGATGTGCAGGCTCAGTGGCCATGGCTCACGGGCCCAGCCGCTCCATGGCATGCGGGATCTTCCCGGACCAGGGCACGAACCCGTGTCCCCTGCATCAGTAGGCAGACTCTCAACCACTGCGCCACCAGAGACGCCCTCTTTGATTGGATTTTTAAACAAGCTTTGGATTTACCATTTCTGTTTTTTTCTGTTGTTTAATGCATTCATTTTTGCTGAAGTATTTTGTTTTGTCATAATTTTTTTCAAACAAATGAGTGTTTTTGCTCCTTTGGAGCTGTAGTCCACTTATTTTGATTACTTAGGGCTTGCATTTATCTCTGTGCTCGCCTTGACCAGATCCCATAAGATTTGATAATTAGGCCTTCTGTTTTTATTCATTTTATGCCTTTCCAATTCTAATTCATTTCGCTATTTTCAAAACAGTCTCATATTAGGATTTATATTTCTTTGAAACAATAATTATTTGGGAGAATAGTTTCTTTTTCTTCATGTATTGAGTTTTTGTTTAAATGCCTGTTATTTATTTCTGTGATGGTTTTGTTGTAATATGCTTAGAGTATGGCCTATCCTTGCTGCTTTGCAGAATGTATTGAATTTTTCATATATATACTTATATATCTATAAATATATGTGTGTGTATATGGGCATTTGGGAAAGATGTATCTCTGTAAAGTTAACTTAGACTTAATTTTAAAAATTTGTACTGTATCTTCCTTACCATGACAATATGATATCTTTAGCATGCCCTGAACATGAAGCCTGGGCTTGTTTTCTTATCATGGTTAACAGTTTTGGGATAACTGAGTCTCACTCTCTGGCTGCACTGTTGCCCAGTGGGCCCAACTGGGTGTACAGCCTGTGATATGGAAAGAAATCAAGACTCAGGTCCCTGGAAACCTAATCTATGACCTAGACCTTGTCCCTGAGGTACTCTGACTAGAAAGTTAATCTGTTAGAGGAACTTTCATCATCATAAAAGGCAGAAATAATTTTCTTAATGCTGTTGATAAAATCTGGGCACATCCTGCTTCACACTATTTATTATAGAAACTGAGCATTTGAGACTGACTTTCCTTTTTAAAAGCATCTGCCTCCGTTAACTTATATTAATTTTCATATATACTAAGCATTTGAACATTTGTTTTTTGGAAGTTTTGGGAATATAGTCAATATATATGTATGAATTTAATAGTTATTTAAGACTCCTTGTATTAGTCCTTCATGAGACTTTGTAAATATGTTTAATGTCTGCATAATAGTTTAACAATAATTTAAGTTTCTGACTTTTTGCTGTTACAGTAGTAGGGCAATGAATGTATTTGTGCCTAAATCTGTGGGATTTTCTTGAACATTGTTTCCTTAGCGTATATTAGTAGAAGGGAAATGAATGGGTCAGAAATTACAAATGTGTGTGTGTGTATATATGTGAGTAAAATTACTGGAACCACATGAAAGACCCTTGATGCATTTTACCCAATTGCTTTCTTTTCAAAATGGAAAACTTTCCACTCCCACGGTGGCGTGTGAGTGCCTGTCTGCCTGGAGACCTAGCCCCAGGGTGGGATGGGTGGTCTGGGCCCCTCCACCCAGCTGTGGTGCTCCATTCCAGACCAACTCTGCTGCAGGGTGTTTTGTGTGACAGGGTGGTGTCATGTGTCTTCTCCACAAGAAAAGGCATTGTTACCAAGGCAAACAGTGACACTTGATACAGCTATGTACACACCAGAGCCAGAGAAAAGCTTCACCTGAGGGGTTGTTGACAATTGCTAGAGGTTGTGCCAGTGCAGAAGTTACATAGTTTTCCTTTGGCAACACGTGTTAATGGGTTTGTTGTAATGTTGGAGCCCTACTTAAATGAAAATTCTGAACACCTACACTGGAAAAATATAAAATAAAAAACCTTAGTTGGGAATGCATTGCTTACAATTTAGCAAATGAGATCACAAGTTGTTAAAGTAGGTTGCTTAAAAAAAGAAAAAGGTAAGGAAATAGCTATGATTTGCTTTTAAATAAAAAAAATATTTATAAGAACACATTTTTAACAAGAAACAATGACCAAGATATGTTCTCTGGTCCCTGGGCACTTATAATCTCATGTAATTTTACATTTAGCGACTTAACACAATT
This sequence comes from Grampus griseus, assembly GCF_964374135.1. Taxonomy (NCBI): domain Eukaryota; kingdom Metazoa; phylum Chordata; class Mammalia; order Artiodactyla; family Delphinidae; genus Grampus; species Grampus griseus. The sequence continues at coordinate 51,141,825 of NC_139000.1, forward strand.
CTGTTTTTTTTGAATGGATGCCGAAATGCCATTGGAGCAGAGTCTCAGCTGAGAAACTTAGATACATAGAGATTAATTAAATGGAAATAATTTTGTTTAAAAGGCAGTGCATGGATTCTTCAGGGAAAAAGAAATATGGAAAATTTTGTAGGAAAATGCTTAGTAAGTATCTAGTAAAGATTCAGATTTTGTTCTTTAGCTTCTTGTCTCATAAAATTCAGTCCTAAATTCACCAAGCAATGTTCTTTCCAGTTTACCTTTGGGTCTGTGTATGGAAGAACTTGGAATTTCAGTTAGCTTTAACGAGAGGCTCAGAGTAGAGAGCTAGGAGGAGTTGCCTATAGGGGTCAGGCAGGGAGATTAATGGGACTGTGCCCATCCACTTCTGCTCTGTGCTACCAGGATGTTTGCCAGGGTAACCTGGTTTGTCTTCATAGTGAAAGGAGTCATCTTATCCTACGGAAGTATGAATCACTGATGCATCACCAGCAGCATCTTGCCTTGGTCCTTGGGCTGCAAATATTTGAAAGGCCCACCTCAGACCCACTCCTCCCTTGGGAAAGGTAACAGAAGTTCTATGCCTGTAACATCCCATAAAGGCTAAGGAGCAGAAGGAGGGTGAGTGGGCAGGCCGCCAGCTGTCTGTGCTGAAATACCAGAGCCTGGGCTCTGATAATTAATGAGGTTTGAGAGAACATTTCCTTGGCGTATTCTACTGCCTGACCCAGTTGACTGGGTCACTCTGGGGAAATGGGCCTCCATTCCAGCTCTTTCCTCCCAAGATTGCAGTCTGGCATTTATGTGATTGTTAGTATTGAAATGAACACCTGTACCATCCTATTCTCGACAGGAGGAAGCCTTTATATTTTGTAATTCTTTATTGAACGTACTCTCTTTTTTTAAGCATATATATTTTAAAAATTTGAAACCTGTGTATATTTGCTCTGTCATTATACACATAGTGGAACTTGATTGGAAAATAATTTTTTTTTCATGAGGAAGAATCAAAAGCATCTTCTCAGAGTATTCTGGATTTTGAGAAGGCTCACATTTGCTAGGCTTTATCTGTTTTCACGGATAAAGATTTCTTCTGTCTTTTCTGGTGAATGTGGGAAATCAGATACTTGTCTTAAATGTTACAAACTATTTCAGTTAAAGCCAACCGTATTATAAAAGACAAGGCAACAACTGATACTTGGTAACATCTTTAAAATTACATGTTAATAACTTTGAATCAGATTTACAATACTATGGATGTAGGTAGTCTCAATTTACATATGGAAAGTTAAAGCACAAGTTACTACAGTACTTGCCTGAGATGTCACATGATTGATGACAGAATCTGTATTCTTAGTCCTTTATGTAAGAAGAGACTTCTGTTTTTATATAATAAATTAATTGGGTAAGATAGTGTTCTAGTTAATAGCAAGGAATAAGTTTAACAAATGGTTCTCAAAGTATGATCCTGAACCAGCATCGTTCGCATCATCTGAGAGCTTGTTAGATACTTAAATTTTTAGGGTTTGCCCCAGACCTCATGAGTTAATCCCTGGAGGTGGGAGTCCTGCATTTTGTGTTTTTAAAAGGCCTTCCTCACACTTGCGATGCACTCTATAAAGTTTGAGAACCACTGGCTCATGTAGTCTTTCCATAATTGTTTGTATAGTTTAAATGCTTGGGGTTGCTGAGGTGACGCACCTGAGGCAGGAAGCAGTGGGGCAGCCTCCCTAGCGGCCCCAGCACAGATGACCTTAGCAGGCCCTCAGAACCTGACTTTTCAAGGTACAGAGAGAAGATAGGTCAGGAGATGGAAGAAGAACTAGTACTTGGGCTGCCTGTGCTATGCCAGGCACGAAGGTGGCCTTCCACGAGGTCTCTTGCATTCAGTCCTCACCCCAGTCATGTGTGTGCCCTAAGGATGTTCCTCATACTTCATTGGTACTTAACATCTAGTTGTAATCTCATTGTCATCCATTTGCTTTGGTTCTTTGATGAGAGAGTTGATATTCCGTTTCATTTTGGGAGCTGTGCGTTGGCTCATAGGGCATGCAGTTTGGGTTTGAGAAATAGAAAGCTTCCTGCTAAACTTGGTGCTTCTTCCTGGAACAGCTGTTTTACTTCAGGCATGTCGGGAGAAGGGGAGGAAGGACTTTGTTTCTCTTGTAAAGTATTGTATTCCCTGTATCTAAGGTAAGGTGCTTGGTAAACAACTGTTGATATTATACTTGGTTGTATCATCTCCTAAAGAGCTTGTGTCCCCTTCCAACTCACTTCTGTTTGTTTAAGGCAGTGGTTCTCAAACTGTCATCCCCCGTTTCAGCAGCAGCTGTCCCGCTCCAGACCTACTGAATCAGAAACTCTGAGGTGGGGCCAGTAATCTGTACTTTAATGAGGTGGGGCCAGTAATCTGTACTTTAATAATGCTAACATTTGAGAACCGCTCGTTTTAGGCAAGAGGCGTAGGTGTTTGGTTTGTTAAGGTGGTACCTTCTCTTATAATTTTCCAGGAAAGTAAAGATGATTCACATTTAAACTTTGGGATTAAGGGCACACTGAAGATAATATGGCATCCTCCAAAGCTGCTGACCAAGAGCAGACTACCGATGGATACCTGCTCACACACCCTTCCCTTGCTCAGAGTCCCAGCGAGGGGGACTTCCTGCCACCTCATCCCCAGGTCACCCCCAGATGTGGTCCCTTCCTCCACAGAGAACTGAAAGACGAGAGAGAAGTGCTAGAGGGTATAGAGCTTTCCATCCTGGGGCTCACTGTTGAAAGGGCAGAACTGAGCCAAGTGGTAACCCCATCAGAGAGGAAATCACTTTCTGATCTGATCATTAAAAAAAAAAAATCAAACTTTTGCTTTCTTTGCTTTAAGTGGAAATATTCTTCCTACTTTATGTATCTAGATACCAAGTAAGGAAGTTGCTTTGGATGACTGAATGCTCCTTATTCCATATGCAGTCTCTTAAGTGTAACTTTTTGGGGGTTTTTTGGCCTGTGCCAAACAATGGAGGGTAAACAATTACGTATATTAGCGATATAGTTTACACGGATAGCAGTTAGTGAGATATTTCATTTCTGATTGATTAATCCTAAAAGAGAAAAGCGTTTTTCTTGAGCCCTCTATACAATATTTTAAAAATTTAATATACATATCTATTTTATTTTTTTCTCTAGGATTGTATCACAGTTTGAGGATATCTCATTGGTGATTTAAAAAATGCATCCATGAACAGCTAGGTTTATACATTGTCACAACATCGATGCAAGTTCTTAAGGAAAAATCAAGGGTGACAATTGAAAATAAAATACCCATTGCCAAGTAGGACCATTCTTTACCATTTCAAGAACTTGTGCTTGCATGTTTATGGGAGAAATTATTCCAGACCCTACCAGTTCTCTGTCAGAAAACATAATATTCTGACAACCGTTTTCTCCTACCTATGTGTAATATTTAACTTCTATTTGAAAATGTTGACCCAAGCTACTTGGGCTTGCATAGGCTTGATATCTTAAAATGCAAGGGGTGGGCACTGAGAGCAGAGCATATTCATAATACCCGGAGTTTTACTATTATGTCTTGATTTAATAAAATGTCCACAGCTGAAAGTAGCAGGAGAAATTGACTATACACAGGTTTGAATATGTTTTTTTTTGTTGTTTTTTGTTTTTTTTTGCGGTACGCGGGCCTCTCACTGTTGGTGGCCTCTCCCGTTGCGGAGCACAGGCTCCGGACGCGCAGGCTCAGCAGCCATGGCTCACGGGCCCAGCTGCTCCGCGGCATGTGGGATCTTCCCAGACCGGGGCACGAACCCGTGTCCCCTGCATCGGCAGGCGGACTCTCAACCACTGTGCCACCAGGGAAGCCCTGAATATGTATTTTTTAATATATTCAGGTAGAGTATTCAGCCTGCAAGCCTAGGAGAATGGGTTTCAGTGAGGCAGAGTTTGGCAGGGAGGCACTCAGAAATGGAGGGACAAGAGAGTCTAGCCAGTGGGGAGCTGTTTGTAGTTGAGGGCGTGAACTATGCTGTACATAGTGCGGGGGGGGGAGTCCTTCTCTGCTCCACACCCCACCCCGGGTCTACCTCCCTCTGGTCTGATTCAGCACTCGCCCAGCACACCCCATTATTAGCTTGATAACATGGTAACAGGGAAAGAATGGTATTCAGTTGGGAATCTTTGACTGCAAGGAATAAAACCAACTTAAGGAGCATTTTGTCAAGATACTGAAGTGCTCCAAAGAATCCAGGATCCTCAGAGACAACCTAGAATCAAACACGGGAAAGCGCAAGGAATTGGAAAAACTCTGTGTGTTGGCCCTGCTACCCTCAGCTTTATCTTCACCTTTCTGCTGCAGACCAGCTCTGTCTGCGGAGCTGCTCCCAGGTGCACCTGCACCCAGAGCCTGGCTGGCAGCTCCTCAGCCCCCATTTCTAAGCCCCAGAGGAGGACAGATTTGCCCAGCCTGGATCTGAGGTCTTTAAGTGGTCCAGTGAGCCATGATGGGCGAGATGTGTGTGCTCTGAGAGGCGGCATGGGAGGCCCACCTCTGACCCTGTGGCTGGCTCAGAAAATTCCAAATAAGGGAGTAATTTGCATAGAGAGGACAAAAGCCGTGTCGTCCCCCCCACACACACATACCATTAACATGCTGCTGTGTGTTTATGCATTAGCCCCACTCTGGGGGAGTAATCGTCTTTGGCTCCTAGAAAATCTGGATGTTAGACCTGAAAAACTTTGGGCCAGACTGAATCAGGGTCTTGAATTGTGGTGAATTTTCCAAAGTGACTCCACTGCATGAGGCCTTGTGGCTATCAGCCTCAGATGCCTCCAGAGACCCCTGTCTCTGTTAGTGCAGACCCTTTAAATAGCAGTGGTGATGAGCGAGGCTGGGTGTTCCTGGGGAAATGCCTGCATAACGCAAAAGCCTCTTGAATCTCTGCTCTAAAAGCTTTCTTTATTCTGAATGACATTCTGACCCACTGATAGAAGCCAATGAACTAAACTAATGAACTAAACAAAACTAATTTTGCCAGAAAAATATGTAGGTTACTAGATCTTAACCCTTCTGCCTTCATTTGTTCGCTCAGTTGTTAATAATTTGAATTGGGAATGACTGTTAGTCCACAAACTGAGGAGTGCAAGAAATAGTGCATTTTCCTGAATCAAATTAGTTTTGACTGTAAGCTTCTGCTCCCCTGGGGTAGCAGGAAAGTAACCTTGGTCAGGCTTGGATCTCTTTCGTACACCACTCTCCCAGGGGGTCATGCCAAGGTTCCAGACTCTGACTACATGTCACGAGGGCAGGAAAGCACCCTGGGTCATCTGTTCACACCGGTCCCTGCTGCTTCTGGGCCATTTTGAGGCTGGGGAGGATGCTTTGTCACAGCCAGGAGACCAAGCTCAGCATCTGGCCATTGTCTTGGGGCTCCGGCACACATCTAGGGGTGCTGCCAGGGAGCAGGTATGGCCTTCAGCTGCTCTGAGTCTCACACTCACTCTCCTCTAAGAATCTCCTCTTACTATGTAGGGGGGTGGGGGTGGGAGGGTGTTTCTCTCTTCTCAAACCCTTTCCTCCTTAAGGAAGCCCAATCACAGCCTCCCTGAAGCAGGGAAGCCAGAACCCTCTCCCCACGTGCATGAGGAGAGTTCAGAGAGAAAACATCGAGGAAGCCTCCTAGCCAGTAACTCTCCAAGTGCTGGCTGCAGCAGGCGGTGTGCAGGGCTCTGCCTCCTGTGAGGTCACCGAGCAGCGGTCGCCTGTGGGCAGAGCCCCGCTTTGAGGCATCACCTGCTCTTCCTCATGGCTGCTGATTTATGGGTGGCTGTACCTGCCCCTAACTGGCAGGAGTTTGAGGCATTTGTTGTTTGGATGTTTCCAAAGCCAGTTTGTAAACCTGTTTACTCCAGACGAGTAGCCTTCAAACTCTTAAGCATTTCTATAAATCTTATTGAATTTATAAAAGTATGGGGGAAAGATTTCCTTTTCCCTTTTCTGGCAGTGGATAATTTAGTTCTGCCAATATTCCTGCCGAGAAACTTACCTACCTGGCCCACACACATGCACTTTTACCCTCAGAATTCTCAGTGACTAGACTAATTGTGAGTGCATCCAGTTTCAATGCTTCCTTTTGCCATTGTTTTAGATGCTACCTTGGCCACAGCACAACTAATGCATTAAAAAATAAAAACATTTTGGAAGTATATGTTTAGGATTAAATCAAGGGGAGTGCTATAGAAGATGGCAAAGCTTGCACAAAGCATTAATCAAAACTATGTGGTCTTGGGCAATCAGCATATTACGTAGGAACTGTGAATGCCTCTTCATCTAGAATTTCAGTACAAGCTGTGCATAAAATATTTACACAGCACAGTGCTGCTTCACCCCTGACAAAAGCATAGGTTCGGGTGTACGCTGTTACTACAGACATCACTACGTGTAAGCAGCTGAAGCACCTTTAAGGGTATTTGGAATGTTAGAAAGTAAAGTGTCTGTCACGGGGTTCAGTTAATAGTGACTGATGAAGTGGCCTTGGTTCCTAAACAGAAATGTGTATCTTGTTGCCAGAATGGCACTTAATAGTAAAGCCACATCATAGAGGAGGGAGAAGAAGAGAGGTCACTAATGTGAAATTTAAAGGAATGGATGGTGTAGAAGCTAGTAACCTGGTTTACTGGTGGTGCAAGGGCTGGAGTAGTCCCCGCGATGACTTTTAAGAAAGAAGTGTTACTAAAAACACAGCTGAGAATAATTCTGTTACCAAGCCTTTTTTAGGATCAATGCAGAGCTCATTTGTAAAATAAAAATCTAATTGTTACTTTACTAACTATGCATGCGTATTACATCTCATCTGTAAAAGAGGACTGATAACACCTGCCTAATGGGCTCATTGTAAGGATCAAAAGAATAAGGCACCTCAGTAAGTACTGAATAAGAAACAGCATTTTTAGTTTGTTTTTTGAGTTTTTGCTTGCTTTAACAATAATTACTTCCATTCATGACTTTACCTGTATTTTCTTTAATCCTCGAAGTAGACCAGTGAAGTAGTGGTATTTCCATTTTAGAGATAAAATTAAAAATTGGACCTATTTGCAACACGTGTCAAAGTTCATACATAGTATCCTTATGTAAGGATGCCTCTGTATCCTTGTGGTAGAGGTCCTTTCTGGCTCTAATAGGCTGGAATTGGTTGGTTTTGTTCCTGATAGCCAAAGGTTCCCAATTAGTATACCATCTTCTTTGCATTATTAGGGTAGCAAGTTAATAATATCCTTCATAGATGAAGAGATGCTACAAATGAATAATATGAATACTGTAGCAGAAAAACAAAAGGCATATACAATAAGTGCAGAAAAGTAAAAAAATGTTCAACCTCAGAGATATGCTAATAAAAGTGAACTTTTGGAATCTATAAGATAGGATAATTTAAAAATTAATACTACCCAGTTTTAGAGGGAATATGGAGAAATGTACCACTTATATACCACTCATATACCACTAGAGCACAAATTGGGTGAAACATCCTGTAGGACAAGCTGTCAACAATATCAAATGCATATTTTTTTCATACGTTTGACCCATGACTTTATCCCTAGCAAATACTTAATGGTGTGTTTGAGGATATCCATCTCAGCTTTATCTACATAATCAAAAATTGGAAGTGACTTAAATGCTTCAGGGGGGTTTATTAAAATTGATTATTGTACATTCATTAAAAATAAAGGCATAGGGCTTCCCTGGCGGCGCAGTGGTTGAGAGTCCGCCTGCCGATGCAGGGGACACGGGTTCGTGCCCCGGTCCGGGAAGGTCCCACATGCCGCAGAGCGGCTGGGCCCATGAGCCATGGCCGCTGAGCCTGCGCATCTGGAGCCTGTGCTCCGTGACGGGAGAGGCCCCAATAGTGAGAGGCCCGTGTACTGCAAAAAAAAATAAAATAAAGGCATAGAAGGCTAATAAGTGCCACAACACTTCCATCAAAATAAAAATAAATGGGAAAAGTAGGTTACAAATAATGCCTAGAATTCACTTTTAGTAAAAATGACATATGCTTACACATTTGTTTATTATGTCTATGGATGTGTGATGCAGGCTACCAAAGTAGAAGGAAAAGTCAAAAATGCTAATGATGCTTATTTTTTTCTTTATTCATATTGGATTGTTGTAAACTTTTGGTAAAGAACAAGCACTACTTTGAAGGAAGAAAAAGCATTTAAAGTTATCTTTTGACAATTCGGATCTATTATGTAGGTTACCCAGAGGTAGTAATATGGTATCTGACCTGAATCTGGATTTTTGCTCAGTTGATCAGATACATTTCAGTGTCTATTTTCTTTTTCTTTGTTAAATAAATATCATTTACCTAGAGCAGGAAAATATAAGTTAGATGTTCACACTTGATAGCATATAGCTGTTGAATGGTTCCGCAAGGTCACTTAGAGAACCAAAACCAGGCACACAAGGGTGATGTCAGGAGAGAGAGGTTGGAAGGGTTTCCATTAAATTATTTTCAGTAGTCAAGCTCTGTGCATATGGAAAGGCAAGGAGCAAGGGAATAATAGTGAGAGTTTTTATCAGGCTGGTAAGTAAACTTCAGGGTAGAGAAAGACCAGCATTTGGCTTGATAACCACAGTTCTTAACAGGAAAGTCTCAGCTTGTCTCCATTTGCCCTCCTGTCTTCTTTTCAGTCCCCTGCAGTCCACATCCTAGACCAGCCCTATGGAAAATTGTCCTCAGGGGTCACCAGTGACCTCCTTACTAATTGTTACATCCAGTGACACCTTGTTAGTTCCCATCCACAGCGCTTGAAGTCCCTTATCTTTCTTTGGGTTGATGTGCCTCTCCACCCCCATGGTTATCCTCCTGCCTCTGTAAACACTCTCGGTCTCCTTCATTGGTTCTTCTTCCTCCATCTCCCTGAACCTTCACTGTGTCTTCTACTAACTCCCCTTAGAACCTTTGTTTAGTCCTAGTGGTTCAACCGTCATCTTTTTTGAGGTAAAAGTCTAGCAGCCAGTCTTTCCTTACTGTGAGTCATTCCTGCTGCTCCTTGGAGTTTGGTCATAAAATGGTTTTTGGAATTAGAATGTGTTGGCTTTGACTCAAAATCTACAGACATTGGAGATACTTAGAAGTCATCTCTTGCTCTAGGAGCAGGCCCCTGGATTGTCTATGAATGGCCTACTTATTGATGATGGAATAATCTCCTTGTGTGAGCCTCTCCACACAAACAAAAATAGTGGAGTTAACAACCGAATCTTGGGTCAAGGCACAAAGGCTTATGAATTTCAAAGAGCATTTGTAGAGCTGATGCAAAAAATACCAGGTTTGTCAAAACTTTGATGTAGTCCGTGCCAAAATGACAAACTAAAAATAATCAGAATAGTCGCTTTCCAGCTGGAGAGCTAAGCTCAGTAAACTAGAAACAATGGCCAGTACCATTGAGACACTGTGTGAGTTAAATTATCTGGAAGGTGGGATCGCCGAGTCTGTGAACTCGAGATAGGCCTTGACAGAGGGGTTAAGAAAAGCTGTATCTTGCACGGGGAATGATAGTTGCAAAATCAGGGTGTAGGAGTATGTGTTCTTTGGAACACAATAAGACGTACCTGACTAAGACAGAAGGTGTTCCTTGGAAGCCGGAGGAAGATAAGATAAAGTAGGGCCAGATTATGGAAGAGCCTGAAAGTCAGCAAAGGCGTTTACATTTAATGGAAGAGAAATGCATTACCACTGTGGAAATGGATGTAGGAGAACACTAGATTTGGAGATGAGAAGAACAAAGAACTTTAGAGCTGGAGGTATCCTGTATGGTGGGGTGGGAATGACTGATGTTTGTTGTACATGCTGTATGTCAGGTGCAAGATCTCATAGTTCTTATTTTAACAGCAACCTTAGAGGTAGATGATATCATTCGCATTTTATGTATAATAAATGAGCTCTGAGGAAATATAATTTGTCAGAGTTTTTAGAGTGATTGGGCCAGGATTCAGCACATCTGACTTCAAAGCACAATGAGGATGGAGAACATTGAAATCAGTTCTTGATTTTACAGTTAAGAAAACTGAGACCCAGGAGATAGGGGACTACCCAAGGTTACCCACGTAATGGAATGAAAGCAATTGGATGGGTAGTGTTCTGCAGAGAGAGGCCAGGTTAGAGGCTGCTGTTGTACACAGGTGGGGGTACCAGAGAATTTGGTACTAGTGGAGACATAGGAGTGAAAAAAAAAGTAGAGAGCAGTAGGACGGACATTCAAGCGAAAGTGGCAGTGGACTGAGGCAATGATGGAGAAGGCTGACGTGAAAACAATCCCAAAATTTTAATCCAGGGGAACTGCCACTCACAAAGAAAATCCTCCGTGGAGCTAGTTTTCAGAGAAAGGCCATGTATTTCTTATGGGCTTGTCTGATTCTGAAATGACAAAGATACCAAATATAAAAATTGATGGTATTCATGAGCTGACTTATGTACATATTGATGGATACATGGAGAGCAGTAATGGAAGTGAAGGTGAAAGGATGTGAGGAACCAGCCCTTTTCTTTGAACTGGTGGTGAGACACCCTAGAGCTAATGAGTAACTTTTATCTAAAGCAAAGGAGACTCACGTTTGCTTGATATCCTAGGTTCTTTTTTATTCTGGTCTGCACCTTCCACCCCCAACTGGAGAATGACTTAACCATAATAAACTGCATAGCTGTCTCTAGTAATTGATTCCCCCTCTCCTGTTGGAAAGGAGTATTGCCCCATCACATTTCCCTCAATGAGACTCTTTTTTTCTTTCAGGATGATTGTCACTGTACTGGATGGACTGCTGAGCTATTGAATTACTTCTGTCTTTTGACCACACTAGGAAATTGTCCATGGAGTTGAGATATTTATTGCAGTAATTTCTGGCCTTACATACTTAGGTAAGGTATACTTTTTTCCATATAACTATCATGAAGTTGTCATGCTTTTCTTCTTTAACTTTGCTTTTTAAGAGACATTAATCTGTTCTTTTCTTCTACCTTTTATGCTCTATTAATCACTTCAGAGTGCTCTTAATCTTCAAGTATATGAGTGCAGAAAAGACTTTTATATAATGAAATATGAGCAAGCTGCTTGAAGAATAAAGGGGGAAATGTATTACTCTTCAGATTAAATCAATAAAAGTACCCCATTTCCTTAAACAGAAGATGCATAGACTGGATTATACTAGAGAAACTTAATAAATTGAAAGGAGTATTTATTATTAAGTCTACCTGAAAAAATGAAGATACTTAAGTATTAATATATTGCTGGCTTTATTCAAGTAAAGAAAATTTGGAAAATACAGGGAATTTAAAAGAAAAAAATGTGTTATTTCACTTCCAGAGATAACCAGTGTTAAAATTTTACTGCATTATTTATAATATTTGTTTTTACAAATATTTGTAATGGGGTGTGTGTGTCGTATGTGTTAACTTGCTATATTTTTGCAAATGAGAAACATTTATCCCATGCTTGCTACATGCCAGGCTCTGTACCAGCTTTGTACCAACCCCTTTACATACATTAATTTATTAATTCTCACAACTCTATGAGGTTGGTGCTTTCTTATCCCCATCTGTACACAAGAAAACTGAAACTCAGAAAAATTAAATAACTTGCCCATGCTCACATAGCTGGTAAACGCACTCAGAACTTGAACCAGTCAGATGCCAAAGCCCATACCAACAGGCTTTTTTACATACTTCTTTTCCTTGACAATGTGCTTATACCTTTTTTCCTGAAGCATCATTTTACATGACTATATGGTGTTCACTTATGTGGGTACGCAATTGTTTCTCTACCCCATCTCCTTTTGTTGGACATTTATTTGTTTTTCTTGATTTAGTTTTAGAAACAGCATTGTAATAATATCTTTTGTGCACATCTATGATTATCTCTCTAGGGCAGATTGCTGCGAGTGGCATTGCTGAGTCAGCCACAGTGTGGGAATGTATCCTTCAGTGTTCAATGCATTCTTCTAATTGCCTTCTCGAAAGGTTGTACCAGTTTGTATTCCCACTAGCAGAATATGGAAGTGCCTGATGACCCTAAGCCTTCAATGACATTGGTAGTTGGCAATTGAATAATTTTGTTTGCCTTCTTAAAAGAGTCCAGGTGTCCTTGGTCAGGTCCATCTTCTTGCCTCTAACCCTCTAGAGCCATAGCCTCCTGACTGGTTTCTGTGTCTCCACTGTAGACCTCATTTTGTCACTAAAGGAACTGCAGGACAATGGATAAGAGCATGGGCTCTAGAGGTAGATGCCTGGGTTCAAATCATGGCAGTACTGCTCTGCCTTAGTTTCCCCATCAATAAAATGGAAATAATAATAAAGCCATTTCCTGTGGTGGTGATAGTTGATATAAAGGATTCTAGAACAAGTGCATGACTCCTGGTATGTGCTCAGTAATTGTTGTCTACCGCTGTTGTCTTCCAGAAGTCCATGCTCATATAATTAAAAAACCATAGCTTATATGCAGTTGACCCTTGAACCACATGGGTTTGAACTGCGCGGGTCCACTTATGCACAGATTTTTTTCAGTAGTAAATACTACAGTACTACACGATCTGTGGCTGGTTGAATCTGTGGATGTGGAACTCTGGATACTGAGGAAGCCAGACATGGATGGAGGGCCGACTATAGATTTTTGACTGTGTGGAGGGTTGGCACCCCTAACTCCCGCGTTGTTCAGGGGTCAGCTATACTTGTTTTAAATTAAATATGATTATTACCAAATTAGTAATTCACAGCAAAAACTACATGGTGTTATTATATGTTAACACTGTGAGCAGTCTGAAGGTCACGAATAACAATCCCTGTCTCTGTTGATGATGCAAGGTCAGGGTACCGAGGGGAGAGTAGTAACAGGAATAACTGAAGTGTTAAAGAGCTTTATAAGCTCACAGAGAGAGCACTTTCACATGCATTATCTCGCTTGATCCTCACAACATAACTGTGAGGGAGGTGGAGCCAGGTATCATTAACCTCTTTTTACAGAGGAGGAAACTGACTTGGAGGAATTAAGTGACTTGTTCACTTGAGGTCATGGAAATGGTCACTGGCAGAGCTGAATGTGCACTCTAGGCCTTCCGACTGTAAATCCTTACTCTTGTTACTTCGTGACATAACGATAGACTGAAGAGGTGCAGGTGTAGATACCGAGGTGTAGAAATGTACCAGAAAAGGAAGGAGCAAAGAGGGATGCCGCCTGGGAGGAGGAAGCAGATTTGGGATAAGGAACTTGGACATATTGAAAAGAAGGCAGGGACCCAGTGGGGAGGGAGGAGGGAAGGAAAGAGGGAGGGGAGGGAGTGGGATCAGAAAGAGAAGGGAAAACTGAAGAGGCCAGGACTGCAGGACCCATAGGGCTGGCTGAGGAGCTGGAGGGAGGGGGGCTCCTTTGCAGCAAGCAGGGAGGAGGGAAGGAAGAGATGGAGGATAGAGACTCAGGTGCCTGGAGGTAGGAAGGAATATTTGAGAGGGCTGAAGACTTATGGCCTGAATATACCTCCTAAATAAAGAAGAAAGTATTCGTTGAGAATAAGAATGGTGGGTTTGGGGGTTTTGATTTGAGAAAGAGGAACTACTTAGAGTAGCCAAGGTGTGAAGTGGGCCAGGGAATTAGTAAAGGGCCACCAAAGACCTTTGCAACACAAGAGACAGGACCCAGATAATGTTTAGGCACCAACTTGGCAGATTCTAGGACCCCCAGCAACCCTGCTCTAGGGGTGCTGAGAATGTACACTTGCCAGACAAGGATGTTTCTTTGTGAGCAAAGGGTAAGACAGGCACTGGCTCGACATTAGGAAAGGTAAATTCCTCAGTTGCCTATGGAATGAGAGGAAATCACACTCTACAATAATCCTCTTGTTTCCAAATACCACAGTGACTATCAGGCTGTGCTCTAGTCCTGGGGTACCCTTTGCTCAGAAGTACTGCAGTGATAATATTTGTACACAGTTGTCCTTGGTGTAGGGTGTTTAATCAGTGGAGAAAGAGGAAGCACTAGTTCAGTTTTTGGTTCTGGAAACCTTTGTTAGGACTGTGCTTATAGTCAGAAAGATGAAGTAGGGAGATTAGATGGTTTCTTAATCTGTGAAATGAGGAGTTAGACTAGATAGCTGCCTCCCAGTGTCCCTTTCTGCCACACCATTTTCTGATTCAACTTCAGTCTACACTGAGTCTTCTATCTATGACCTCCTTTACAAGACAGTTTAGCATTTCTATATTTTTATTTTATGGTGTCCTAGATATTTTTTTGCTTGGATACTTTGCTTAATATTAAAAGTAATGTATACTGACTGGTAGATAAATGAAAGATATATAGATAAAATAAAAGGACCTGTTGAAAATGCACAATCCTAGAGAGCCCGGAAATGAACCCACACACTTATGGTCAATTAATCTATGACAAAAGAGGCAAGAATATATAATGGAGAAAAGACAGTCTCTTCAATAAGTGGTGCTGAGAAAACTGGACAGCCACATGTAAAAGGATGAAATTAGAGTATTCTCTAACACCATATAAAAAAAAAATAAACTCAAAATGGCTTAAAGACCTAAATGTAAGATTGGATACTATAAAACTCCTAGAGGAAAACATAGAACACTCTTTGACATAAATCATGGCAGTATCTTTTTGGATCCATCTTCTAAAGTAAAGGAAATAAAAGCAAAAGTAAACAAATGGGACCTAATTAAACTTAAGCTTTTGCACAGCAAAGGAAACCATTGACAAAACAAAAAGACAACTTACTGAATAGGAGAAAATATTTGCAAATGCTATGACCTATAAGGGATTAATATCCAGCATATATAAACAGCTCATACAACTCAACATCAAAAAAACAACCTAATTAAAAAATGGGCAGAGGAACTGAATAGACATTTTTTCCAAAGAGGAATGCAGTTGGCCATCAGGCACATGAAAAGTTGCTCAACATTGGTAATCATCAGGGAAATGCAGATCAAAACCACAGTGAGGGCTTCCCTGGTGGCGCAGTGGTTGAGAGTCTGCCTGCTGATGCAGGGGACACGGGTTCATGCCCTGGTCCGGGAAGATCCCACATGCCGCGGAGCGGCTGGGCCCATGCGCCACAGCCGCTGAGCCTGCACGTCCAGAGCCTGTGCTCTGCAACGGGAGAGGCCACAACAGTGAGAGGCCCGCGTACCGCAAAAAAAAAAAAAAAAAAACCCACAGTGAGCTGTCACCTCACACCTGTCAGAATGACTGTCATCAAAAAGAAGACAAATAACAAATGTTGGCGAGGATGTGGAAAAATGGGAACCCTCTTACACTGTTGATGGGAATGTAAGTTGATGCAACCACTGTGGAAAATAGTACGGAAGTTTCTCAAAAAATAGAACTACCATATGACCCAGGAATTTCACTCCTGGGTATAGATCTGAAAAAAAAAAAAAAAAAAACACAAATTCGAAAAGATACTTGCACCCCAATGTTCATAGCAGCGTTATTTACAATTGCCAAGATATGGAAGCAACCTATGTGTACATCAACAGATGAATGGGTAAAGAAGATGTGACATATATACACAGTGGAATACTACTCAGTCATAAAAAAGAATGAAATTTTGCCATTTGCAGCAACATGGATGGATTTGGAGGGCATTATGCTAAGTAAAATAAGTCAGGCAGGGAATGATAAATACTATATCACTTATATGTAGAATCTAAAAAATATACAACAACCTAGTGAATATAACAGAAAAGAAGCAGACTCACAGATAAAGAGAGCAAACTAGTGGTTACTGGTTGGGGGAGGAGGGGCAATATTGAGGTGGGGGAGTGGGAGGTACAAACTATTGGGTGTAATGTAGGCTACAAGGATGTATTGTACAACATGGAGAATATAGCCAATATTTTGTAATAACTGTAAATAGAGCATAACCTTTAAAACTTGTATAAAAAATTAGAAAATAAAAATATTTTAAAACAGAAAGTGCACAGTCCTACCACCGTTACATCACTGCTGTTAATATTCTTCCAGAGGTTCTTCTATGTGTATATGCTTAAATAAGATTTTTAAATATAAATATGCAACCTACTTTTCTCAGTTGGTATGTTGTAAACTTCTCTCCATGTCACTGTCATTGCTGCATAATTATTAAAGGTAGATAAAGAGTCTATTTTAGGAATGTATGTACTTAACAAATCTCCCTCTAGACACGTGTGTCAGTGCCTATGAGGATAACTATAATTTTGAGGCTACTCTTACTTATTCTTACTATAAAATCAGGAAAAAGGTCTCTGATCTATGTTACCTGAAAGACAACCAATTTACAATCCCACTGATATTATGCAAGGTTTTCTTTTCCCACACTCTTTTTAACATTAGATCATAGAATTTAAAAAACTTTATCCAGTTTTATGCACAGGTGAACATTTATCATAGTTTATAAGGCATTTGTATTTCTTCTTTTGCGAATATTGTGTTCATGTTCTTTTTTAAAGAAATTTATTTATTTATTTATTTTTTGCAGTACACGGGCCTCTCACTGTTGGGGCCTCTCCCGTCGTGGAGCACAGGCTCTGGACGCGCAGGCCCAGCAGCCATGGCTCACAGGCCCAGCCGCTCCACGGCATGTGGGATCCTCCCGGGCCGGGGCACGAACCCATGTCCCCTGCATCGGCAGGCGGACTCTCAACCACTGCGCCACCAGGGAAGCCCAAGAAATTTATTTTTATTTATTTTTGGCAGTGTTGGGTCTTCGTTGCTGTGCGTGGGCTTTCTCTAGTTGCGGCGAGCGGGGGCTACTCTTCATTGCGGTGTGCGGGCTTCTCATTGCGGTGGCTTCTCTTGGTGCAGAGCATGGGCTCTAGGCACGCGGGCTTCAGTAGTTGTGGCTTGCAGGCTCAGTAGTTGTGGCTTGCGGGCTCTAGAGCACAAGCTCAGTAGTTGTGGCGCATGGGCTTAGTTGCTCCACGGCATGTGGGACCTTCCCCGGACCAGGGCTCGAACCCGTGTCCCCTGCATTGGCAGGCGGATTCTTAACCACTGTGCCACCAGGGAAGTCCTGTACAGTGTTTTTAAAAGTAGGTAAATATTTAATTTTAGGTGATTGAATCTTTTTTCTGTGGCTCCACATAGAGTAATTACGAAGCAGGAATGCCTTGGTATTATTCCCCCGAAGTCTGTTCTTCACATAACAGAATGATCTCTTGCAAGTATAATCACATCTTGGCACACCCCTGCCTGAGCTGGTCATGGCATTCTCCTTACCATGGCCTGCAAGGCCCGGCGTGATCCATCTTTGCCTGCTCTCTGACCTCACCTCTGTCACACTCGAACACTTTGTTCCAGCCCCACTGGCCTCCTTTGAATTCATGGAACCCGTCAGCTTCTTTCCTACTCCCAGGATTCTGCAGGCACTATTCCTTTGCTTGGAACGTGTCTTTTGCGTGTGTGTGCACACACACACACTTCACACACACACTTGCACTCGTGCACCTTTCTTATGGCTGCCTCCTCGTCCAGAGAGCCAGTTCCCGAGAGAGTGCTCTGGAGCAGGCTGCTTGGGTTCCCCTGGCTTCCCTGTTCACTAGCTCTGCTTTCTTGGGCAGGTTACTTCACCTCTTCCTCACCTGTAATATGGGAATCATCATCGTAATAGTACATAACTCACCTTGTTGAGAGGATTAAGGGGGTTAATTCATGCACAGCTCTTAGAAAACTATCCTTTTCACAGGGTGCACATGAGTGGTTCGCTGTTATCATATTCCTCGTTCTTCAGGCGTCACCCTAAATTTCACCTCAGACAGAGTGCCTTCTTGTTCAGCATTGGTCTTTCCCTCTAGTATTCTCTATCTCATAATCCTGGGGTTTTTCCCCCTTTGAGCATGTATCAATATGTAATTATTTTTTATTTGTTTTCTATTTCCTATTTCCTCCTCTAGCCTCTGACTCCATAGGGACAGGGGTTGTGTCTGTGTGGTCCACAGCCAGGTCTGTAATGCTTAGTACATAGTGTTTGCAGAATGAATGAATGAATAGCAACATCTCTAACCACAAGATTGCGTAGAAATCTACCTATATTTTCTAATTGTAGTTTTATGGCTTTGTTCCACATTTTAAAATATTTCATCTGTATGAAACGTAGTTTGAAGTATGACTTGAGATATGAATGAAAATTAATTTTTTCCCTAATGAGTAGCCAATTGCTCTTTTTGTAATTCTTTTAAAGAGAACTCCAACCCAAACTACAGTCCTTAGGGACTCTGATGTTGTTTTCTGTTTCTTTCATTTGTTTTTCTCTCCTTGGGTAGTCCTTTTGCAAAAAGTAAATGCAGAAACTGTTCATAGACTTGAGCCAAATTCCTCATGAGAATACTGGCCCAGTATCAGGAAAGATTCTCCTGGGGTCACCTACCATAGCCTAGCTTCCAAGAGGAAGGAGGACATAATGTTACCAATTTAGGGACTTGTGCTATTTGCTCAATATCTAATGTTGTGAAACCTGCTAGAAATTTTGACAGTCTTGTTTTAGATATTGTGTCTGCCTTTAAAAAAAAAAAAACTATTGAAACCTGGAAACTTCAACTTTCCAATGACTAAATTACTTTTCCTTAGCTGTCTCTTGCATTTAGATGAGGGACGAAAATGCTTTGGCGGCACATGTATTTTGATTTTTGGTTTTGAAAGCTTAGTCACCATTCGTTTCCATATTTTAGCTCTTAAAAGTAATTACAAAAATAATACATATCCATTGTCACATATTCAAGCCATAAAATGTGTACAGAAAAAAAAGACTCTTGCATCCCACCTTCTGATCCCACACCTTAATATAACCACTGCTGAGTTTATTGTATGCCTTTTCAGCCTTTTTTATACTTAGTAAATATATTAGATCTTTACACACACACACACACACGCACACACCCCACACACTCATCTACTTGCATGCTTTTTCTGAACAATGTCTTAAAACCACTTTCTTATGTACATCAGTGGGCTTTAAAAACACTTGAAGCCTTTGTTTTCTGGCTGGCAGCATCTTAGAGAAGTTACTCATTGATATTTTCCCAAGGCTTTGAACACCAAGCCTTTCTTAGTTTGTGGGAATCACTGGATGTAATCTTCCAGAGAGCAGGGGCTTGGGCACATTCATGAATGTAATATAATCTGATAATAATTTCCATCTCACTACAGAGGAAGAAACGGAGACTTATAAGGGAAGCCAATAGAGTGGGAAAGGAGAAAATTATTCCAAGTTCATGAAGGTGAACATGTAGCTAAATGTTTCACTGGGTTATATAACAAGTAGTTTGATTTCCAGGGAAAAAGGATGGCAGATGGCGTGCTGTCAGGTTGCGAAAATTTTCACAACTTTCTCTCTCTTCATTCTCTTCTGCCCCCACCCCTTTTTTTGGTCCATGAGAACAGAAGATAAATTTGGGGTGGAGTAGGGTAGAGAGCAGAGTGACTCACCAGGCTGTGCCCTTCACGCTGGCATTCGAAAGCATGCAGTTGGCTGCCCCAGGTTCTGATCTATGGCACTGCAGTCCAGAGAACTGTAAGGGTTTCTGTAAGTGATGGGGGCTCTGGACTTAGGCAGAATTGCACTTGTCAGGGTTTTTCACAGTGCCCACCTTATTACTCTAGAGAGGCAAGTTTCATTGCTTAAGGGGACAATTTACGGCAATGGGCTTATCTCCTTGTTTTAGCTCTTCATGTTTTTCTGCCTCTTAATAAAATGTGAAGTCACAAAGCAATTAAATAGTGGTATAGTTTTCTGGCAGGAGGTGGAGAACGGCTAACCAGGGGAAAAGGCTAACATGATTGACAGAGGCTGACTGTAGATTTACATTGGGAATAACTCGTTCTTCAAAACTTTATTCACTTTCTTGTGGGAATTATGGGGTAAATCATACACCAGGAGGATGGATGATTAAAAATGTAGGAGTTATGATTTCTTTTTTGCCTTTGTAAGTCTCTAAATCCTCCACCGTAACATAGAGTTCTCATTTCAGGAACTCTTGATGAAATGATGGGAACCAGTCCTGCCAAGGATTAAAGAGAAGCAGAAACGCTTTAAAATCTTAAATTGTTAATAAGCTTGAGATTGTTTATATTTTGTAAAATATCTTAAGATCCAACAAACTGAAGTAGAGAATTAATCAAATCTACAAGTGTAGATATTTTTGAATATTCACATATATTGAATGGGGTTTTAACTGTTAGTTTCTGTAATTTTCGAAATAGCATTAGTAATGTTTAATAATGACACTTAAAATGAGGAAAATTTTGAAAAAAATTGAACGTAAAATTCTGGAGAGTTAAGATTCCCTGTCACTCTTACTCCAGCCTCCTCTAACATATAAAAGAACTTCTTTTGATTTAGCCATGTTGTATTGATGATGATCTGTTTATTCCAATTAAGAGAATTGACACAGATATAATAGTTCTTCATATCACCTTTTCTTGTTACAGAAACAGTTTGATTTTAAGAAGTTTTGAAAAGCTCCCTTTTGATTTGAAGTTCTCTTGTTTCCTAATAATCACAATGAAATGGCCAAAGCAAATAGCTTAAAGTAAAATGCAATTGTTGGTGCCTGTTGAGAAGGATTAACTAAGAGTTAATTTATGTGACCCAGA
The DNA here is from genome assembly GCF_964374135.1 of Grampus griseus. Lineage (NCBI taxonomy): Eukaryota > Metazoa > Chordata > Mammalia > Artiodactyla > Delphinidae > Grampus > Grampus griseus. The sequence goes on from NC_139000.1 coordinate 51,162,453, forward strand.
AAACAAGTAACTAAAAGGACAGTGCTTTTTCTGGTGTGAATTTCTATTGCTGTGAAAGCACTCTGGAGGGGACTTCCCACCACAAAAAGAAGAACCATCAAAGAATCAATTGTAAAGTGATTCTACTGCTGTTTAGGGTGTCTTTCCAAATATAATAGATTACTAGTGAGAAGATTTGTGCTGAGAGAATAGGAGAAATGCTAATTTTTAGAACTTGGTAAAATGGTAACAAGCAGCTTTTATACCAAATCAGTAAGTCTTTTGCAAGTTCCTCCCCAGGGTCCTGTGTATGAGCCATGGTTCAGTTTCCTCACCTGTAAAGGAGGGTGGGAATTCCTTAGATGTTCATTGCTGTAGATTAAGTTTGGAGAGAAAGGAGACTAAAGGCAACCAGGGCCATCTGTCCTCTCAGCTCTTATCCTAAAGCTGAACTAGGATGTGTCTCAGGCAATGGATCATTTTGCTGCCTTGGGGACAGTGCTTACTTACAGTCCCTGGTTTTTAGTAGGTTTTCTTTTCCCCTAGTGGCAGTCTTTTATCTAGAGTGTTCCACAGAGAGGCATCTGGATGCGGAAGATGCCCATCCACACTGGTATCAGTCTCGCTCTTCTGGGGTAAAGTAACTCAGTGGCAGTTGATGTTTTGGTCTTACCTACATATTATTAATTTTTTAAAAATAAATAAGTAAATTTATTTATTTATGGTTGCGTTGGGTCTTCATTGCTGCACGCGAGCTTTCTCTAGTTGTGGCGAGTGGGGGCTACTCTTCGTTGTGGTGCGGTGGCTTCTCTTGTTGCAGAGCACAGGTTCTAGGCATGCGGGCTTCAGTAGTTGAAGCATGCGGGCTCAGTAGTTGTGGCTCACAGGCTCTAGAGCGCAGGCTCAGTAGTTATGGCGCACGGGCTGAGTTGCTCTGCGGCATGCGGGATCTTCCTGGACCAGGGCTTGAACCCGTGTCCCCTGCACTGGCAGGAGGATTCTTAACCACTGTGCCACCAGGGAAGTCCCTTACCTACATATTGTTTTTAAAGTTGTATTTATCGTTAATGAGAGAAAACGCAAATGACAAAAAAATGAACAATTTAAAAATGAACAATTCAGTGGCATTTATTACATTCACAGTGTTGTTCAGCAGCCACCTCTATCTAGTTCCAAAACAGTTTCATTACCTCAAAAGATAACCCTATACCCATTAAGCAGTAACTCCCTGTTACCTCCTACCACTGCCCCTGGCAACCACTTATATGCTTTCTGTCTCTATTAATTTACTGATTCTGGATATATCATGTAAATGGAACCATATAATATGTGACCTTTTGTGTCTGGCTTTCTTCACTTAGCATGTTTTTGAGGTTCATCCATGTTGTAGCAGGTCAGCCATTTTATGGCTGAATAATGTATTCTATTGTACGGATATACCACAATTTGTTTATCCATTAATCCGTTGATGGACATTTGATTTCTTTCCACCTTTTGATTATTGTGAACAACACTGCTGTGAACATGGATGCTGTGAACATGGATGCAATGTTTTCAATTTTTTGGGAGTATATACCTAGAGGTAGAATTGCTGGGTCATACAGTAATTCTATTTAACTTTTTGAGAAACTGCCCAACTGTTTTCCATAGCAGCGGAACCATTTATATTCCCACCAGCAATGCTTAAAGGTTCCAATTTCTCTACATCTTTGCCAACACTTATTTTTCCTTTTATTTTTCAGATTGTTCATTCTAGGTGTATAGAAACACAACTACTTTTACATTATTTTACTTTTTAAAAAATTTAAAGTTAAAAAAATTATCTCTTCTGGTTATTTTAAAAATTAGTTAAGAACCCCACTGTTTCTCCAGACATTTCCTACAGTGGCTCCTCTTAAGTTTGATATATATCCTTCTATATATTTTCTATACATATATGTACAAATATGCTTTCTTCCTTTGGATAGACTCATATACTTTGTCTATGTCTTAACTTATTTTTACTTAATTATAGATTATGAATACTTTGTCAGTATATCTAGATTGACCTTATTCCTCTTAAATGCTGCTGAGTACCCTTTTGTACAAATGTACTATTTAGTTTAAAATTTTTCTTTTAATGAGCATTTAGTGTGTTTTCAGTTTCTTCTGTTATAAACATTGCAACAGTTAACAATCTTGTACCTTTGTCAATATATACTTCTATGAGTACGTCTCTAAGGTAAATTCCTGTGAGTAAAATTGCTTAGGCAAAAAATGTGCGCATATTATCTTTTGATGGACAGTAAGAGATTTTGTTTTTGTTTTTAATAGCCTGTCTACTATGGGTATAGATGCTACCCACTGTTATCTAAGAACATCACAATGAGTAATTAAATGCTTGGAAAAAAAGGAGAAAAGAAGGGTGTGACTCACCCTTTTTATTCCCATATAATGTAGTAACATATGTAGTAATCAAAATAGAATGTTAAGTAATAAAATCCTTTTGGGTATGTTTGTGAGCTATGTAAACAAGATATTTTAAAATGCACCTTTAGTCTAATTTACTATTGTCAGGTGTGGAAGCAGCTAGTAGCGCGGAGGCGCCTCTTGGGCTTTTCTCTCTCTTGCCTTTTGTATGCCCCACCCCACTCCTAACATATCTTTCGTTATCCCCCCACCCATTGCTGGCAGTCATTTTTAGATAGCTTTGGATTTATGCCAAAAGGTCTTTTGCTTGTTGACAGATTCTGTGAATACCCAGTGTTTTCTTGTTTAGCACCATCCAAGAAAGACCAGTTTGGGAATTTGCTAACATGTTCTAAAGTTAAAGACGTTGTTTTGTTCAGGACTAACTGAAAAGCTTAGCTAAACTCCAGAAGGAAGACCATATTCGTTTGGGGGGAAGGTCACTGTGATATTCTTTGTGTCTGAGTCTCATCTCATACCTTTCTATGCTTGTCCATGGTTAACTCAATAAAGCAGAAGAAGATGCTTTCATAAAATGCTCAAAGTAAAGAAAGCCAAACGGAAGTGAGGAATAAGGATACCACAGTTGCTTTCCTCATCTATCTGTTTTTTTAAACTTTTTATTTTGAAATAATTTTTGACTTGGAGAAAAGTTGCAAAAGATAGTACAGAGTTATATATACCCTTCAACCAGATTCCCCTGATGTTAACATCTTACATAACCACAGTGTTCTTACCAGTATCAGGAAACTTAAATTGATACGAAACTTTTAACTCAACTACAGACCTTATTAACATTACATCCAGTTTTCTACTAATGTCCTTTTTCTGTTCCGGGATCCACATTGCATTTAGTTGTTCTGTCTCTTTAGATTCATATAATTTGTGACAGTACCTCAGTTTTTCCTCGTCTTTCGTGATCTTCCTACTTTTGAGCAGTACTGGTCAGTTACTTTGTTCAATAATTCTGAGGTTTTCTGATGTTTACTTTGAGATTACGTATGGATTTTGGGGAAGAATACCACAAAAGTGATTGTGGTTTTTTGGTGAGTGGTTATCTGATGTCAGTTTCTCTTATTACTGGTGATGCTAACCTTAATAATTTGATTCAGGTAATATCTCTTGTCACTATAAAATGATTATCATTCCCTTTGTAATTAATAAATATCTTGTGGGGAGATACTTTGAGACTATGCAGGTATCCTGTTTCTCTGCAAGCTTTTGCCCACTGATTTAAGCATCCATTGGTAGATCTTGCCTACAGTAATTATTGCTGTACTATTTGTGTAATAGTGATTTTATCTCCTTTGTTGCTTGTACGCTTATTTATTTATTGGAATTCTTTAAGGAAGAGCTGTCCATGTGTATGTGTGTGTGTATATGTATCTCAGTATGGATTCATGGATAGTTATTTTATTCTGTGGGTTATAATCCAATACTATAATTATTTTGTTGCTCAAATTCTTGCAGCTTTGGCCATTGGGGGTTCCTTCAGATTAGCCCTAACGTTCTTTTGACATGTTCCTAGACTTTTTCAAGCACTTCCTTACTTAGCGGCATCTCCAGATGTTACAGGTTCATCTTGTATTTTCCTAGCTCTGGAATCAATCAGTCACTTCTTCAAGGAGCCTGGGTCCTTTTATTGGAGAATGGTGTTTAGAAAGCAATGTCTGTTAGGTGTGCACATCGCAACTGGGGTGTCATTGCATCTATATTCCATCAATTTTAAAGTAGACCCTTCCCTGTGAGCCTAGGTGTGTAGCAGGTCTGAAACTCACTCTTGTCCCTGGTGGGTAGTAAATCATTTTAACGTAAAATCATTTTGATCACACCACTGAATGGTGGGTTGTTAAAATTAGTGCACATAGGCCTGTAGACAAGTAGGCATTTTGACTATAAATGGAATGGAAAAATACTTTTTGTGGAAAAATACTTTTACATTCAAAGGCTAGGGCTAGCATCTAGACATCCCTAATATTCGTTCATTAACCTTTCATGGATTTTTGACTCTCATTTTTAGTCTATTCCATATTTATAGTAATCAGAACAACTTTTGGTCTTCTGTTAGTTATAGAAGATAAATACTACCTGAAGTATTCCTATTCAGAGTGTTTTACAATTCAGTGTTTAGGTACAGGTTGATCATCCTATAATAAAATAATTTCATTTTTTGCTTAATTATATGGCACAAAACTTTTGACACACTATTTGTGTCCTTTTAACTTTACTTATGAAGTCTTACAGTCAGGACATTGATAAAATATTTTTATTAGTTATAAGCATTGAGGACCTCTTTTCCTTGGAGAGCCAATGTAATTTCTTTTGACTGCTGCTTTTAATTCTTACAAAATAGTTCTTGCCTAGATGAGATTCCAGTGTGACTCCCTTTTTCCTCTGTAATTTTTTATATTTCTGTTATTATATCTCAGCTCTTTTGGCTAGCAGTTTCTGTGAAAACAAAGCATGAATTCAAGGCAGTTTCGTGTGTGATGATTGGCATATTGTAATGTTACAAATTGTATCATCTACAGTGATAATGATCTTCCTAAGTATTTTACTCTGTTTTAAAACTCATTCTTGGGTCTTACCATGTATTTCTTACATACGGAGAAAGTGTCTCTTGTTACTTGTTCAAGAAGAAGCAGGTTTATATCAGAATTTTAAAAGATGACTTTTTTCAGGGAAATTTTCCTCTTGGCTTTGGCATTTTATAAGAAATTTTCATATTCTGGTACACGTTGATTTGGGGGTGGGGTTAGGTACAATACAGTACAATCCCTAGCTTGTAAATAAAGCCTGGTGTTGTAATGTTTTGAAAATACGCCTGGCTAGCTCTCACATTTAAATGTGTAAATTATCTTTGCAGCAGTAAGTGAGCTTGAAGTAGCTTTGATAACTAATCATTGTATGATCACTCAGCCAAAAGAATTTACTAAGAATAGCTTGTGTGTTTTGCATCCGATTTAAAGGTTAGTAGTGTAAAACTTGTTTCTGGTGCCTGTAACTCTAGTTATGTGGAGAGACACCACGTTAACATTTAGTATTTCTTTTACTGTTAATAATTCCTACATCAGTCATCATCATCTTTACCTTTCCCTTGTCTAGGACAGAGAAATATTTTACTTATTATATTAGTATTAATGTGTTCTGTTTTTAATTAAAAAGAATAAATGCACTTGTTTAAATTTTTCTCTTTTAAAATTTCCAAAATTGTTTTAAACTTCCTGTGCTTGATTTTTGTTTCACCTTAAGTCGTGGTTGAGGTGGCGGGTGGAGTGCCAATGGCCCTTGATTTCAGCAAGAAGCCTTCTCATACTATGGAATCTTGACTTCAGGGTACCAGTTCATAGATGCATTAGTGTTTAGGGTAAAAGTTAGAGGTAATATATTCAAAGCACTAAACAAGTATTGTTCTGATTATTCGGGTTTTTTATTCCGTTTCTTTCTGGAGACATGGTAAATAATGACGATGATGCTAATAAAAATCATTTATTAAATGATCACTATGTGCCAGACATTGTGCTGGGCAGTTTGTAAATACCATCTCATTTAATCCTAATAGAAACCTCCTAATTTTTCAGAAATGGAAACTAGTGCTTAGAAGGTTAAATGACTTATCCAAGATTGCACAGCTAATAAGCCAGAGAACTGTCTGAATTTTGTCTGAGTTCACTGCTCATTCCATATAATATATACTGTGGCTGTCTTCGTGTCAGTAAAGATGAGAATGCCTTTAGGATTGCCTTTCCTTCAAAGTATTTTTTAAATGATCTTTTAATGTTAGGTTTTTTTTTTCTTTTGGCTTAGCTGTTGTCAGGCCTTTGGTTTCTAGATATAAAATACTAGATATGAGGAAAGGTAGATTGCTCCCAGATTGTACAGTCATGCCTTTTCTTGAACCTGAATATAACTTTTCTCTTAGACTTTTTCTTTCCTATGAGTAGACTGCAGCTTCAGACTGGAAGAGTATTGAATTTAATGGCAGAGAAAGTGAAGCACTAAACACGACAGTGTGTAGACTATAAATATGAGTCAGTTGTGACTGCCTTGACCTTTGGTATGAATGCCCCTGGCTTCACCCTGCACCCAGCAATGCTGTACAGAGTTTGGATTCAGGAAGCCTGGCAAAATGATGCAACTGGAAACTTACCTTGGATAAATAAAAAGCCCTGACTTCAGTCCCATGCACATTTATTCTTCCTAAATTGCTAAGGTGTGAGCTTCTGATGAGGCTGGGCTCATGATGAGATCTTCTTTTGGAAGAAGGTAGTCTTGAGAAAAGGAGGAGGATGGGTTTTTATCTGGCATACAATTAAAAACCTGCCTTATAGGTTCTGGACAAGTAGGGTCGTAGGTGTTGGGCTTAATAAAAAGGTTTTGCTGTGATGGATGATTTGGGATGTAAAGGAGGTATCCAGCTTATATAGTCTGAAAGTTCTTTTCTTAGGCTAAGAAAAGAAATGGAGGATATCATAAACACAGCAATCACAAATAAATGCTAAAAGACTCTGTTTTTCTATTGGGTTTGTGTATAAAAATCACGTGACTTTCACGTGAGTGACGCTTATACTAGGAGATGGAAATTGTTAGAGCATTTTGTGTTTACTTATAAGTGCATCTGAGGTGGATAACAGAACGACCCATTTACAACTAATCTTTCAGAGAAAGTTACTCTTATTGTACTAACAAACTATTGAAGACACTGCCATGTTGGTAAGAAGTTGTTAGTCCTGGTCTGTTTTTTATTGGGGATGGGAAGTATCTTATTACTGCCGTGTATCTTAAGTGACACCTAAGGAAGTGACTAGAAAACGAAATAGCAGGAAAAAGATTGTTAAAATAGAATATGTGCCATTTGTAGACTCTTAAAAATTGGGGGAGAACTGGCATAAGCAGAACACACTGAAGTCCAGTTTCCTGAAGTCAAATACGTGATGACATGGAGCATCCCTTGTCATTAGAATTTCCTTGTTTTATGGCATTTTGACTTGTGACCCAGTGCAGTGAGAAATTCAGGTGTACATGGAAGGAGAGTGAGTCCTGCCCTCCTTGCTGCCTGCAGGCCCTGGGAGGGGAAGGCCCCAGATTAAGGGGAGTGATAGAATGACAGAAACCCTCCCCCACACTCTTGATTCTCATCCTTTTTTTTTTGGTTTGTTTGCTCTCAGTGGCTTGGCCTAACACTGCTTCTCACTGAATCCCTTGCTCTTAACACACCCAGGGGTACAGAGGTCAGCTTCGAGTTAGCTTTTTGTATGACTTGGTTTGATGGTTTCAGGTAGGGTATGTTTCAAAGCCGGTATGGAATAGCAAGTAAAGCTTCTCTAAGTCTGTTGAGAATCTGGACTTGAAACAATGTTAAGTAAAGCACTTAAGAGGATTCCCAGCCATTGGTTACTGGGGATGCTTTTGATGATTTCTAAGGTGGTAAGGCTACTCTGGCTACATATTAAACGCAGGAGAATTTAAGACGAGTGTCATGTGATATAGTATGAATGTAAGCTAAAAAAAAATGAGAATTAATGTCAAGTTTATTTAACTTCAAATTGCCTGGTAAATGTGCATTCAGAAAATTTAAAAAATTGGGCCACAGTTCATATTCTGTTTGTATATTTTTTCCACACAGCATTATTTTATATGACTGTTTTCATAAATGGACAGAAGTCATATAATGGTCATTTTATTAGGAACATAATATCCTATTGTGTTACGTGATATGGTTCTTGCTAAGCTGTCCCCCTGAGGTCAAATATTTAGTCTGTTTCTAGTTTTTCTCTATTATAAATACTAAGCACTGAAAAGGGCCATTCTTGCTATGGTCGTTGTTGAGCATATGCTGTATATGTTCATATACATGCATGACATCAGATGCTGTGGTGGATGATAAAAAGATGATTGAGGCACAGAGTGCTGTAGGAGACTGGAGGAATGAGGGATGCTTTCTGTCTAGTGTGATCAAGGAAGGCTCCATGGAAGAGTGGCATTTGATTCAGGGTCTTGAAGAATGAGTAGCAGTGAGAATGGCAAATATGGGAAAATTGAACTCCACGCAGTGAAGTAAGCAATTTCAGAGTATTGTGGCTGGAGTACGTCAGGTGCATCTGCTGAAGAGTCTAAAATACATTTCACCGCAAAATATCATGCTATAAGGATGTGTCTTAAATATGTTTTAGAAAGAATATGTACTGTAAGTGTATGGTAAAAATATTGTCAAAGGGATGCTAGATATAGAAAGTATGTGACTAGAGGTTTAACTCCTCCTATTTGTCAATCACGTTTTGATCTTTCCTATCAGTGATTCTATAGGCCAGTCTTATGAGGGAGATAATACCTGATTTACAAGTGATGAAAGGGAGGCATTTACAAGGTTGATGAAAGGGAGGCATTTAAGTATGCCAGTTTGCCTAAATACAAGAGGTTATCAATATCGTATGTACAAGCAAACTCTAGCTCATTCGTGCATGGATCAAGGATTTTTAGGTAGTTATTATGTGCTAGGTGGGTCAGTGCTGGAGTAAAGACATAGAAGATTCCATCTCCCAAATAAACTAATGGATTAATTGAAGAACCAAAATACACAATGACAACAATAAAAACAAAACCTCGACAGTATGTTAAGCCCTTTGAAGTTATGCATAGGGTACTGTGAAGGCACAGGAAAGGGGCATTTATCACTGGTGGGGGTGGGGCGAGAATCAGGGAAGGCTTCCTGGAGGAGGAAATGTCTACACTGGGTTTTAAAGAGTGGGAGGAAAACAAGTGAAGCCCTCCTGTGGTAGGCAAGGTGATCAGCCTGGGCAAAGGCACAAAGAAGTGAAAGAAAATAAATGCTAGGAAATATATATGTGTGTGTGTGTGTGTGTGTGTGTGTGTGTGTGTGTGTGTGTGTGTATGTATTTATATAATAAATATATATTATACACACACACACACCTCTACACCCCTTCTCTGCAGCTCGAGAGATGGGGAGACCAAAAAATGAATGGCTGTGAATGACATGCTGTAAAAATATTCTGAGTTTTAAAAAAAAAAGGGCACAATCAAATTTACCCAGGAAGTGAATGGGTTGGTCCAGGCTCACGATGTTGAGCAGAGCTACAGGACTAAGAAGGGGATAGGGAAGGAGACCTCCATGGTGGCCCACTCTTCCTTAGTGCTTTGGAATATGATGAAATGAATAGCAACTCAAGGAAGCCAGTGTACCCAGAATGCTGTGCAAATGTGGTTCTGTAAGTTGATGAATACTTGGTGAGAATTATTTTACTATGGGTTAGGCAGTGACCAGGATGGGAAAGAGAATGGTAGCAGGATGAATTTGTCTCCGTACTCCCTGTAGCATGTGGGGAGAGCACCAGGTCTGTGCTATGTTCTGGCCCTGTGTCCTGATTCCCGTCCCCCTAGAGTGGTGGAGGTTAGGCAATATTGGCCACACAGTGTGTTCTGGGTCTGGGTTTCATTTCACCGTGCAGCCCATTTTACCAAATTAGGATGATTTGATAAAGGTCCATAGGGGGAGAAAAACCACGGAGCTGTCCCCTACTTATAGCATTGAATGTTATGTAAAGTATATATAATTTATATATAATAAATAAAAATATTTTAAATTTAAAGTAAAATATGTAATATAAGTCACTGCACTCATATGACCACTGCAGTTGGAAAAGAGGACCAGAATTAATGAGCTCTTACATACATCTGTGGAGTATTCATCCACTCCACAGATATATACTGAGTCCCTACTGTGTGCCAGGCACTGTTCTCACTACTGTGTACGAGCAGAGAACAAAGACAAAGTCCCTATTCTCTTGGAGTGTATATTCTAGTGGATTTGGATGAGGTAAGACAGGCAACTGAGTTGTTTTAAAAACTAAGAAGAAACTGGTAAAGCATACTCATCCATTCATATTTTTATTTATTTATTTATCTATTTTGTTGTTTTTTTGGGGGTAGGAGCTTTTTAAAAAATTTTTATTGGAGTATAGTTGATTTACAATGTTGTGTTTCAGTTGTACAGCAAAGTCAATCAGTTACACATATACATATATCCATTCTTTTTTCTTTTAGATTCTTTTCCCATATAGGCCATTACAGTGTTGAGTAGAGTTCCCTGTGCTATACAGCAGGTTCTTATTAGTTATCTATTTTAGATATAGTAGTGTGTATATGTCAGTCCCGATCTCCCAATTTATCCCTCCACCACTGCTTACTCCTGGTAACCATAAGTTTGTTTTCTGGAATCTAAAAAAGGGGTACAAATGAACTTATTTACAAAACAGGAGTCAAAGATGTAGAAAACAAACTCAGATTTTTATTTTTAAGTGTTTTATCTTTAGGGAAAACTTTGGAGCTGGGACTTAAATTCCAGTTTATGAGTTTTCGTGGGTCATTCTTTAAAACTGGCTCTTAGACTGGTCATTAGTAAATGATACACTCTTTCACCTTCCTTAATCCCTTTGCGTGCTGTTGGGTCATTCAGGACGGCACTAAGGTTAAATTTGGCATATCATAATCCACTTGCAAACAGATGGTTAAGTCTGCTAAACACAGGTTCAGTCGGTGCCTCTCCTGTGAGCTTGTTGGTTCTTGTGCAGATTCCTGCTTCCACCCATTTCCAGAATCAGCTGCACGTACCTGCCTCACCCCAATCCAAGAGAGCCAGGCTTATTTTCTTCACCCAACCCAGAAGTAGACTTCTAGAACATTTGCTTCCAGGGCTGGGAGAACCTCTGTAACTCCTTCTCCCTTTCCTTGTTCTCGTAACTTACTGTGCTGGGAGGATCTATCATGGTCAGGTGGCAAGGACTTTTAGGCAAAGAAAAAACACTGGAACGGATGTGGTATTGAAATCAGGCTATCTCTGGGAAGCACCGTAGCAACCCTCTTTCATGATTCTGCTACCCTTACCTAGTTGTCTATAGTATGTATCATTTGTTTTTCCTTTTGAAAATTTCCGTGTGTGTGTATGTGTGTGACTTACCTAATACCATGGGATCTTTCAAATAAAGAGTATAAAACTTTCAGAATTATAACATTAATGACTCATTTGATGTGTATCACATTCTACATGTCAATAAATAGACCAGTTCTCCTTTATTAATATCTATGTATTCACTTAAAGACCTAAAAGAAATATTTTGGCTTTTTAAGAAATCTCTATTGAGCAGTGTTATATTAGAAAAATGTCATTGTCTTAGAGCATCTGAGATGAAGGTGGTTAACTTGAGTGTATTTGCCTGTGGAAACTATAAAGAGAGTTGAGGTTTACAAGGGTGGGCTAATCTGCAGTCTCTACTTCAGGAATAGTGCCGTCATCACCCAGGCTGATTTGGTCAGTCTGTCTTTCTTCAAACCAAGGGATTAAACAGACTTGACAAATTGTTCACAAAAGGTTGTCAGTTTTTAGGGTGTGGCCATTGAACCACACCTGAGAAGCCACCTAGATGAAGTCAACTCATATAAAGTTACTTATGAGCCTCCACCCCAGTTGATGATACAGATTGTCTCCAAGAGAGGTGAACTAAGCCAGTGTTAAGACTTTGAGTGGGGTAAGGCAGCGGTGCTAATACATAATGGATGCATTCATACACATCATTTCCATACAGCCTTTTCTTGGATGGAAGCATGGGAAATAACACATGAGCGCGCACTCACGCTTCTTGGTAGTTCTCTGGGTCACCGCTGGCCTCCTGCTCTTCTTCTTGCCCAGCTACCCATTGGGACTTGAGGTTTTGAAAGATCATTGAAAATCCTTATGTTCTGAGAGCCCAAAGGGAAGAAAACCTGACCCCTAAGGCTTTGGAAATTTGGTTGAAACAATAAAATTGTTTTAAAAAGACTGTCTACACATAGCAGTTGGCTTTGACCAGAAAAAATTTACATGTTACTAAACTGATCATTGTGGTATTACTGTGATGCCATTGCAGTATTTTAATTTAGAAAGTACTTTGATTGGTTTATGGCTTATGTGTTAAATGGATTTGTTTGTAAATTCTTGGGGAATTCCTTAAACTTCTGATTGCTACCTCAAAAAAAAAGTCCATTTTAAATAGATCCAGTAGACCTTGATCCTGCTACCGTGTTTTATCTTTTAACCCATTGGTACATCCTTCATTTCCTTTAGTGAACTTCAGTAAAATTTAGGAATGCTATAAATTCCAATAAAGTTAACTCTAAGGAGAGGTAGGTCAGTATCTTAATTTGGAACTATGGCAAAACCATTGTTTAGCAAGGATTTTATATTTCTTTATTAAAGAAAATCAACAAAATATTTTAGATTACATGTAAATTCTACCACTCTAACATAATACATTTTCATCTTTCTTATATATATTTAGCTTACATTTTAGTTATGCGGTATACTTGGAATACTACTTTTACTTAAGTTGTCACAGTTTTCCACTCATTTACAAAGCCTTTACAATTATGATAATATTTAATCATATTAATGGACCATGATCTATAAACCATCTTTCTAAAGTTAAAAATGTAGATTGTGTGTAATTCTTTGCTACTTCATTTTTTTTTATTTTTTTATTTTTTTTGTGGTACACGAGCCTCTCACTGTTGTGGCCTCTCCCGTTGCGGAGCACAGGCTCCGGACGCGCAGGCTCAGAGGCCGTGGCTCACGGGCCCAGCCGCTCTGCGGCATGTGGGATCTTCCCGGACCGGGGCACGAACCCGCGTCCCCTGCATCGGCAGGCGGACTCTCAACCACTGCGCCACCAGGGAAGCCCTCTTTGCTACTTTAGACATCATTGCAGCAAAATCTTCAGGCCATAATAAATTATTTCTTTGGGATAAATTCACAAGAATAATGAGGTAAAAGGATGAACATGTTTTGATTTGGTTAAAGAGTTTATATTTATTAAAGACTTTTTAGATTATAAAAGTAATACATGATCATCCTAATAAATTAGAATGGTATAGAAATATGTAAAACATAAATTCTCTATGGGACCTCAGGCCCACTCTCCAAGTGAGCCCTTAAGCAAGGGTTGTATAGAATGAGAAAAGATAGTTCTGATGAGTGGAATGATATGGGAGTAGTGATGGTGTACTACGTAGTTTAAAAATAAAGTACTGGTTTATTTGTATGATTTGAAAAATGAAATCTAAGCAGTTCCTTCTTCGGACAAGACATAGAAGTATCCACTGTTGGTCTACTATAGCAGCTGGTTTGACAAAGTGCAGTCTCCTGTATCAGGTAATGTTAAGTGATATCCTGCCCCCTTGACTCTGATCAAGAGGTGGCTGGAACCAGCAGGCCCCAGCTTTCCTGGGTTTAAGGGTCATTGAAGAATCCTTGTAGATAAAAGAGGAATTGTGTATTCCAGGCCCTGGATTGATGCCTAGGCCTGAAAAGCCAGGAGGGCCAGTGGAGACAGTTCAAGTATGCTAAGGGGAAAACGTGCTTTTGGCTGCATGTCTGTGACCTGAGTATGTTTGATTTGATCTTCTAGACCCACCAGCAGAAATCAAGTTTGTGACCTTTCCCACTTTTCTGGGAATTGTGGCTGAGCAAAGGGAAAGAAGCCCATACATAAGACCACTCTTTACAGAAGTGTTCATTTCTTCCATGAGCCCATAGAAGAATAATGCAGTGGTAGTCTTCCACTTGGTTGCTTCCTTGAATTATTTAGAATTATTTTTCTCTGAAAGATGTCTTCGGTGTCCTGTGTGTGCTCATTTTGCTACTCTAGCCTGAGTATAATTAGGTTACCTTATCACTCTGCCTGTCAGCTCTGTCTCCATCCTCACATCTGTAGGGAGGGTTGGCCTGACATGCATGGTGGTTTTTGGCCTTCGGGGGTGTTAGCTGTTAGTGCCCAGTGTTCCATTTGCTAGTATTGTTCCCAGTCCAAGCTTACTACCTGTAAAAACAATAGGCAAACTAAGGAATCTTTTAGTAAGTCACAGATAATTGTCACTGAACGGAGAGTCCTGCTTACTGGGCCAAGTTTCTCATAGACTCTGTACTTTAGTTTCCAGTTTGTAAAATTGGGTGTCTGGACTTATCTCCAAGATTCTGTCTGGGACATAGATGGGAAGAGGTGGAGGCCTCACGTGATGACTGAAATTGGAATAAAAATTATGAGACCCATTTCCCCTCTCTGTCATGCTTTTCAGACATATCTTAGCACTTGCTCCCTGCAAGGAAGCTGAATTCCAAACAAAGAAGCCACTGAGGAAGTTGTGCTTCACTTCGCTTTTTAATAAAAGTGTCTATCTCATTAGATAGGAATATGTCTAAAGTTCAGAACCTCGGACACTAGTTTTCTGACCTTCAGATGATACCATCATTCAGTTTCCCTGGCATTTTTTGATAGTTTATCTTCCTAGCAATTTTTCAGTTATCTTCATCACCTTGACCATCAAGTTTCGTGTGCACTTGCCTGTATACATAAAAATTTGATGTTTTAAAATAAAACCTGTTTTCGCTTACATGATGAACAAACACAGTACCTATAACACCTCCCACGCCAACCCACCCACAGTTCCTACACTCTTGACTTGCCAATCAGAAATTATTAGTTATTTTGTGCTTTTGGAAATTCTGGAGAAAATATGGAGCCAAGAATTGTCACTCTTGGGAATAGGATTAAGAATGTAATTTTTACAGTCTGTATTGTTTAGTAGATAATTAGGGGTGATAAGAAGGGGTGTTTTGACATGAAGTCTGAGATGCCCCAGTGATGTACTGTCACTTGGCATCATCATCTAAACAACACTGACTGAATGCAGTACCGCAGTATGTAGGCAGGACATATTAGATAAGCATAATGTGTGCTAAAGTGGTGATAAGGTACCTAGCATTGCCCTATGTGCGTCTGGAGGGAGAAGGGAAAGCCTTAGGGATTTCAGTGTTGTTGTCCTCATGCGTGCCTTTGAATAAGACTTTATTTTTTAAAAAACCTTTTATATGAAAAATTTTATAATTTGGAATACATGGATCACTTCTATAGGAATAGAACAAAGTTTAAAAGCAATGAGACCCAGTGGATTTGTCAGATGGAAAATGAAGAAGCAGTCCCTTCTGTTGAGGAAGCTGTAGGAATTTAACCTGAAATCCTAAGGGTGAATTTAACCTTCACCCTAAGATGATGATGTCTTAATGAGGCCATACTGGAATGTGAAGAAGACAGTGATTGTAAGTGAGAAATATCTCTGAATCCTAGTTTTGACCATCAGCTGTTCTTCTAGTGAGGCGTTAACAAGTGGAAAGTGGGGCTTCCCTGGTGGCACAGTGGTTGAGAGTCCACCTGCCAATGCAGGGGACACGGGTTCGTGCCCCGGTCTGGGAAGATCCCACATGCCGCGGAGCGGCTGGGCCTGTGAGCCATGGCCGCTGAGCCTGCACGTCCAGAGCCTGTGCTCCGCAACGGGAGAGGCCACAACAGTGAGAGGCCCGCGTACCGCAAAACAAAACAAAAAAAAAAAACCAAGTGGAAAGTGGACCCAAGAGTCACACAAGGCAGGAATCACCAAGGCCCATGACACTTGCCTTCCATATGCTTATGGTTACGTGACCAGGGTCCCAGTGGTGGTATCATACACACAACAAATGACAGGAATGGATTTTGTTTGTATGTATGCAGTCTTTCAGAAAGAAATTTAAGGTGGCTTAAAAGAGTATACAAAGTGAAATTAATGTGAGGATATTTGGGCAAAGGGAGATAGCCAGAAGAGGACATGAGGAGCAAAGCTAGACTGTGTATTGTGTAAGATCTTGTAAGTATGCTGGAAATAGGCTGATTTGGGTCCATGCTCTCCAGCAGCCAAGGCAAGGAGAGAATTGTGACCAGATCCATAGCTCACAGGGTCTTTAAGTTTCAATAAACTAGTTACTCAAAAAAACCTCTAGTACTCACCACACAGGGACAAGTGGGCTGGGCTGTCAACAACGTGCTCATAGTTAAGTACAGCCATAGCCATAGCCAGTAAGTACAGTCATTGCTGGAGGAAAGAGCAGGGCTTCCATGCTTTACAGGCAAGTAGAATTTGCTTATATGCCCCTATTCTGCTGATAATACAAAGAATAATACATAGACTGCAAACTTTTAGTACCTTTTTTCCCTCTTCTAAAATGTAAAATAATTGATACTTCAAATGAGATTAAAACAGGAGACTTACTATACTTCCTGAACTCTACGTGAGAAATAATGGGACCATGAGTACTTGCATTTTCGTCTTTCTGGTATAGAAAGGACTGTATTCACTAGATGGCAGTATCATCAGCCTTTTGGAAAGTTAAATGTGGTCTCGAATCTCTTAAGTACTGAAAATGCAGAAAAGTAGGAAAAATCATTTAACCAAACATGTGGGATCTCGTTTCTACACCTCACACGAAAGAGAGTTTTTCTGTTTCCTCTTTCCCTTTTCTTCCGGTCCAGGGAGAAGATGCTGTCCATAGTAGCTGCAGCTGCAAGCACGTCTGGGTGGCACTGGAGGGGCACTTTTCATAAGAAACGAACAGGCAGGAGTGACTGACAATGGTTCTGGACCAGCTATGGGATAGTAGTGAACGATAGGGGGCAAAAATGTGTTTAATAAGTGAGGATAATTTTTAGACTCTCAGTATTTGCTCAGTTATCATTTCTAGCATCAAAGCAGTATTACTTCTCTCAGGAAATGAGGAGATTTTATTTTTTTTTATTTATGTAAAAATCTTTTGTCGATTTCCCTCTTCGAGGAGAGAGTACATTCTTTTTGAGAGCTTTATTTTTTTTAAGTGAAAAAGTTAGACTTCTTTAAAAATCATAATGTTATAAAAGTAACGGTATTTGGTTGAATTTTAGGGTTTTTCCAGTGTATCTTGCGTAGCCCTGGTCTTTGTCCTCTTCCTCTTGGCATTTTGTTAATAGCATTGCTGCTGGTGTCCTGAGTAAGACAGCTCTTCGTTGTGTGCGACTGTCCCATGTGCTGTAGGGTATTCCGCATCCCTGACCCTTGTCCACTAAATGCCAGAAGTGTCCCTCAGTCATTATGATGACCCATGACACAAATTCCCATGTACCTCCTTAAGGGGGCAAAGGAGGGGTGGTGGTATTGCCCAGGGTTGAAAACTGCTGGATTAGAGGTTTTGGTGTAAGTAAAGGAACTTGTGGAATGTACAGGGCATAATCTCTTAAACAGATGTACATTAATAAGTTCATATTTTAAAAAATCACAACCACAACCGTGTCACCTTAAACTTTTACTCATTTTCATTTATTAATGGGTTGTGATTCCAATTAATTCTACATAAACACAATTTTTACATAGTAAAAAATTGTGCATATATCATTTTGTTATACTTTTGTATAATCTCATCATGTACTTTTTCTTGTACTCCTTACTGTCTTTCTATTTAATTTACACATCATCCAGATAGTTCATTCTCCTCCACCCTTTTCCCCCCTCCCCTTTTTAAAGTTACAACAATTATTTTTTCACAAGTGAGTTTTAGTATCATTTTCTTGAGAACTATAAAGTGTCTTTTGTTTGCATTTTAATTGAAAATATATAAATAAGTTGGGGATGAATTCTTTGCTATTTTTAGTCCTTCTGGCATCATATATTCTTCCTTTTTGCTAGACTTCCCCTTTTCCTCCCTTAAAAGTTTCATTGGGTGGGAGGAAGCCTTGCCTGTGTTGTGTTCTCCAACCCTTACTGATCCCATCTACCCCTGAGTTACGGTTTGTGTACCCGCGTACTATTAATTTTTGAATTGTGCTAGTTGAGAAGCAGAGGAGTAATCTTGTTTTCTTCCTCTCTTCATTTTTCATCAACTAGGCTAATCCACTTGAGCTTAAGGCCTGGACCCTAGGATTCCTGTTTGTTCTCATGGTACCTAGCTCAAGGCCAGTCCATAGTATATCCTCCTGGTAGAGACTAGATTAGTTGGTATGTCCCAAATTACTTTCCTTGGTTGGTTGTTGCATTAGTGCAGTTAAGACCAGCTTCTAGATATAGGTTGGGTCACCATAAAGTATGCCCAAGGCATTAGGAGCAAATTTTATATCTTCCCTTTGGTATCTAAAGACAGAAGATAGTGGTAGAGGGGATCCTGCGTGGCACCTGATCTAACAAAAGATCCATGGGTAATGAAAGAGGGAAGAGGAACAACAAATGCTGAATCCACCTGGAAGCATGCTGACCTACCCTGGTCCCTGGTATGCCAAGGTCCAGAGGTATGCCCGCTGATAACATATGCTCTCTACCTGAGTCGATGCCGTTTGCCCACCTAGCCAAGCCTCTGAAGGCACAAAAGCCTAAGGGAAGTCTCTGCTATTAAGGAGCAACAGGGACTCTTCTGCAATCATCATACTAGTGTTACCTTCCCACCCAGAATCAGCCTAGAACCAGACCCCTGACTGACGCTGAATAAAGAAGTGCTGCTTAATGCTAGAAGATACCAGTCCACAAAATGGAATTTCAGGGTTTGGGGCACTTGCTTGGCTTACTAGGCTTTTAACTTTTATCCAATCCCTAGAACTACCTTATTACAAGATGTATCCATGGGGACTAAAGAGAAGCTGTCTTGGCCATTACTTCCTTCAGTGACTCTTCAGGGCCTAGTTGATACTCTTTCTTCTCACACTGGAGCAACTGGATTAAAGATGGCAGGTCTTATGCTGATTGTTACAGTAGACACTATAGATACTGATTAAATTGCTATCAAACTGTGTAACCCAGGTCTTTATTTTAATGTACAAAACCTTTATTTACTTGCCACTTCTCTAAACTGTCATTTAACCTAAAAGCTGCCTGTCTCCACACCCTCTAAAGAAATATTTGATTTAGATTCAGTTGATTCAACCTACCAAATTTCACCAGTGAATTTATGAATACTTCCTGTTATCTCTCCATCTACCCATCCGTCCATCCAAGCTTTTTAAAGTGCCCTAGGTAAGATACTTAATATCAGTCACGATAGTAATTATTCCTACATGATCCCAATCTCAGTGGCTTTCCCAACAAAGATTGATTTCTCAGTTGTCCTACATGTCCCTTGTGGGTCAGCTGCAGGTCTGCTCTGTGTTGCCCTTTATCTATTGATGGAGCAGTCTCAGTCTGCATCACTGCTGCTCTTCAGAGCAAAGGAGGATAAGAGCGCAAGGTGAAGTTCATGCTAGCTCTTCAGGCTTCCTCCTGGAAGTGATATGTGGTCACTGCCCAAAGCCAGTCACATGGCCACACAGGGGAGGAGGCATATAATTCCCCCTTGGGAAGGGACAGGAAATTCTGGTGAATAGTAATGTAATCTACCACCTGTCTAAAGATCTTAATATTCTGAAAGAGTAATTCTTGTTCAGCTTTCTAAAATATAGTACTATAAATGAATGGTGGGTCAGTCAGGTTGATTTTCGTTTTTTATTCTTGCAAGGAGTCTACTATTATGACTAATAAAGTATAATAAAGAGTTAATGGTATGTTTGAACTATCTTAAAAATTATTTTACTGGGACCTAATTTATCAATTATCAGTGGCTTAATTTAACAATTTGTATTCAACAACTGTCACTTGTTGGCTTTGCTGTTAGATATTTATATTTCAAAACCAGACGTGTCTTTCGTCTTCAGAAGGAAAGTGGAGTCAGTTGGGGAAAAGTAAGAAGGAATGAGGGATGGCAAATGTCTAATATCCTGGGTTTTACTTTCTTATTAATTTTTTAGAAACGGCAGCCCATGCTCACCTGGGTGTATCTGTTTAGTCTGAGAAGTTTCGCTCTTGGCCAGAAGCCCGCCTGGCAGGAAGAGCCCAGTGTCACCTTTACAGCTACTCGATGGTGATAAGGAGCCAGCTACTCTTCTTTCGTCTGGCCGTGAGAAGAGACACTTGCAAAATGGGCTGGGAGGAAAAGTTGCTTCTCAGACTGAATTTTTCCCACTGTCAATTTAGGCAGATAGGGTGCTGCTCTGCACCTATCTTCTTTGGCATAAACTCAGATCAGCGGGCCAGTTCCTGACACACCTATACACACTTTGAATTGCTTGTTCTGTGTTCCTCTTTCCTGCTCAGGTTTCTCCCAGGAGTAGGCTTCAGCTAAGGCTTATCACTTTGGTCAAAAAGAAAACATATTTATAGGATGAAATAGCTCACGGAAAGAGGGTGTGGGCAGAGTGGAGGAAGAAGTGAATCCTGGGTGTTGTCAGTCAGCAGTATTTATGGAACCACCCTCCGGATGCCACGCTTATGGTGGGCAGTTACCAAAGAAACACGTTTGGCCCACCTGCTTCCTGTTATCCACCCTGCACACAAGACGTCATCCTGAAGATTATTTCTACTAATACTACCCATGGAATTCAGCTTCCTTTGGATAAAGAACAATATTTCCAAGAATAAGTTAGATCTAGATCTAGACTCCATGTGATATAGAACTGAGGCATTCATTGAGAAAGGTATAGTGTTCTCAGTTCCAGATCACACTTTTAATGCAAGAAAGGGGTATTGTCTCATAGTCAAAATATTTATCAGGACATAATTTCTTTATAAGCAAAGACTGCAGTTTTTTTTTTAAGTTCACTTTTAGATACCTAATTCACTTCTTCACATCCATGAAATAATTTTTTAAATGATGATGAATAAGGAAACTTGATCAATTAAAAATCTCCAACCACAACACTCAAATTTGTCACCTGGGAAGAGATGCTCTGATTCAGTAGGAGAGCCTTGTACACACTGGGTAGGGACGGGGCCTTTTCTCTTCTGGCTTCTAACATCTCATGTCTGTCCTGAGGTAGAATTGGTTCCACCCTATTATCCCAAGTACAATCTGCTGCTTCTAGTAGGTTGAACAAACTTACCTGCAACCTTAAAATGGAGACTAAACTTGTTGGAGGAGAGAAGTAGGGAATGAATGACTAAACTTTGCTTATTTGGGTAAGTTGTGAATTAAGAAAATGTTTTTAAATGTGGACTTAACATTTTCTGAACTTACATTCACTATCTGTTGGTGAAGATGCACAGCACCCTTAGGAGGAAAAAACTATAAGCCATAACTAAGTGTAAGCCACTCTTTTTAAAGAAGTGCGTACCTAGGTCACTTAAAAGCCCCCTTGTAGGACTGAACCTTCATTTCTTTCTTCAGAGTCCATACTTGTCTTAAAGGAGTAGGGGAGGTTTAGGGGCCTGGGGTAGGTATCTTATGAATAGTTTTTATAAATGTTATTTTTCAAGCCATACCGTACTTAGAGGCATCTCGATGCTTAATCTTTTTTATCTAGTTGAGTGGAAGGTGGGGCAGGAGGGAACAGGTAGAATGAAATCAAAGCTGTGGCATCAGCAATGAGCTGGTATCCTAGCAACTTCTTCCTCAGGACAGATGCTAGACATGATTTACCCTTTGCATAGCATCAGATTTGGGTTGGCCCAGTTGCTTTAAACTTTGAAAATGTGTAAGTATTTACACAAAGAAGAGCTGACATTGTCAGAATAACTAAATATGCCATTCTTCTAGAATCAGATGAGCTGCTGTATAATCGTAATGGCTTTCCAGCATTCAGCTAGGGACAGAGTGGATAAAGATATTTGATGAACCACAAGTAATCTTGCCTTCAAATTGTTAGGTACATACAGATTACAAAACACAGATGTCCTCAAGTTAGTGTTACTGTAATTTTCAGGGGATTTATATATAATATATTCCCGTATTTAAAATGTTAAAATTAATTAACATATTAGTTCTTTGTTATAATTTAAAAATACTTTAAAATCTAGATTTTCCTCTGGTGGGAGTGTTTCTCCAAGTACATTTAGCTAGTTTAAATTCTTTTGTTACATTCTCAGTTGTCTGGTTCAGGTCTAGGCAAGCCACAAGAGTTCGTTCAGACTCTGGTGTCTTCTGAAATGCTCTTACTCTGTATTACTCAGTGTCATTAAACACATCCCATTCTTTTCCCACCCTTTCTTGGAAGAGGATATTAACTCTTAACAATCCATCACCTAAAACCTGATTTCGTGGGTCAATGTGAGCAACAGGTAATTCTTTGCAAGAAAAGCCAAAAAAAAAAAAAAATGTTGGTGTAGAGTAGAATTAGCAATACAAAGTTTGAAGGAATAAAAAGTAGCATTTCTTTTTTCAGTGACTGCAGTCCTCTTTATCTGAATATGTGTCACTCTTTATCTAAATATAAGGCACCAGTTTGCTAATTGAATTGATCATATTCCAGATTGGAAAGTGGTAATGATTTGATTTTTCAGAGTTAAGACTCTTGGGTCAACTTCTCTAATTTGTTTTCTCCCATCTGGCCTATGTAAACTTTCATTTAAGGGCTAAACTACTGAAATATTTTCAGAATGCTTGATACCAGAAATCTAAGGTATTTAATTGTCTCTCTGGTTTTCAGGCTCCTTTTCTGAAGTCCATTTTCACCCTTTGGGGAAACTGATGTATTTAGCTAAGAATTGTACTTTTGGGCCTCATCTGATAAGAGTAACTGAACAATTGATGACTATCAGATAACGTTAGTAGGGTAAATGGTTAATAAGTGCAATCAAAGATAAATTAATTTTGAACTCTTTCTATTAGCTCTGCCAAAATTAGAGCATCATATGTGAGCTTTATGAAGCATCACTGACCATAGTAAACAAGTATGAGGAAAGCCCCCACGTGCACTCAAGACATACTGACTTGGCAAGTGTAGAGATTCTCAAGGCATCATGTCAAGAAACTATCTGAATCCACACAGGGTTTTCTAACCTCATGGCCCATTAACAAAAAAAAAAGAAAAGACTTAAAGCCTTAAACCTGAATCATTTCATACTGGTGAATCTACTTTGTTCTTAAATCTTCAAGGAACACAGATTCCGGGCAATTAGAGATGAAAAGTCTGAAACTTCATGATCATCCATTTCTTCCTTTCCCATGACTAATAGACGTTCCTCCAGCCCACGCGCCTAGAGCCCATGCTTCACAACGAGAAGCCACTGCAAAGTGAAGCCCACGCACTGCAACGAAGAGTAGCCCCCCTCTCGCCTCAATTAGAGAAAGCCCGCGCGCGACAGCGAAGACCCAACGCAGCCAAAAATAAATAAATAATTAATTAACAAAACAAAACTTCCTCAATTAATCACCAAAGAGAGCCCGCCTCTAAGTACAAGAGGTGTACATCCAGACAGTCTTTGGTTTAAACCTTAGATCTTGATGTGGACTCTCGCTTTATGCCCTTGAGCAAACTATCTAACTTTTTCATTCCTTAATTTCTAAATTATAAAATGGCAGTGAAACCTAACATGAATGTCAAAGACATCGACATTTATAAGATGCTCTGGAGTCCGAAAGGTGCCACTAAGGGTATACTAAGGGTATACAGCTACTGGGATTGTTAATGTCCAGGGTAGACCCCTCAGCCCCCCAGGGTGTCCCCTCTTCAGTAGCAGATTCCTGCAGATTAGCAGTAAGAGCCAGGTTTCTTCCAGGAGGAAAAAGACCAGTACGGTCATGAGAAAGGTTTGTTAAGACATATTTTTAGTACATTTTCCCAAGTTCTTATCAAGTAGGGCCCCCAGATAGGAACCGTTAAGTATTTAGCTGTAAGCCAAACGTTGAGAATAGGAAACATTTACATCTTTAAGAACTTGGGTCCAGCAAAAATGCTGGCTGACAGTCTGTCCTAGGTAAAATAAACCTTATATCGAAGTTTCCCAGAAAAATTGTTTATTTCTGGGAAAATTTCGGGCCTCCATGTTTTTGTCTTTTCTCTTTTTATCCACAGGAAACGTGTGGATATGCGGATATGAAGACTCAAACACATGTTTGAGCCTGTGATAGTTACCCATTATTAAAAGTTCTATATTTCTATATACCTGCTTCTGCCCGGAATGTCTAGAAAAGACCAGAACTCAAAATTGTTTAGTCACTTTTTAAAAATTCGCATTTTGGACAGGTCTTTGCCTTTCCCTGATTTGTTAACTAAATAACCCCCACAGAAATATCCTGAAATAGAGATACTTAAACAAGTGTTCGGAATAAAACAAATGGAAAGAAGTTTCAGGCCTCCTTTGCCAAACGTGGACCCATGCTTTGAAATGATCAGTCTCCTGTGTGGGTTGGCTTGGGGGACACACTGTATATTTGAAGACAGAATTTGGCCCTCTTTCTAGACTGCTTATCTCTCCCATCACTCAGTTCATTTCCCAATTTCAGCCACTCGCCATTGTCCCAAATTATCATTTTCATCCTGAGCTCACCCTTAAGTTACTTCAGAAACTTCCTTACATTCCATTCAACTTTTTGAACCTCCCCTTTAATTTCTTGTATTCTCTGTGTGTACACCAGTATTTCCCAGTATCTTTTCTTTCCAACTTACTCTTTCTACTGTTCTGTGTAGTCAGTTTGTCTTTGTTCATTATTTATTTGATTTGTTCTCCCCTTAGCCCCCATCCCTTATTCCCAGCCAAAAAGTGGAGTGAGCAACAGAGAGTTCTTAACTACTGCCATCCTTAAATATCTAAAATCACAAAGTGTGAGAGACAGATTGTGCCTTAGATCATCCTGTCCTATTCCTCATTTTATGGCCAGTTCCAGAGTCGTGTGGTAGATGAGGACAGAGCCTGGGTAAACCCAAGTCTCCCTTCCCTCCTGTTCTCCCTCATCCACAGCATCCGCTTAGAATATCCAAGACCACTCAGGGTGGAAAGGGAAGCCCTCATCTTTGACCTCCAGTTTCTTACTCCCAGCCTAGTACCTTCTCTCCCCTCCCAATTCAAGCATGTGCCTTGGCAAGGACCTCCTTTCCCTATTGATCCCTGTTAATAAGCTTGACCGGCAGATGCCAGGATATTGCAGGAGATCTAGACATTGGTCTCTTCTGCCAAAGATGCTCTTTGGTGATGCCAAGGGTCTTTCTGTCAGTAATGAACAACCCTCCCATTTTGAAGCTGCCCATCTTCTATCCTGTTTGAGTCCATTGTAAAGTTGCCTCCTGGAATCTGCCTTCAATCCACTGCGGTGAAAGGATCACGTCATCTCAGCTAATATTTTGGTTTTGTGGTAGGTGTGAGTTTCAGGGAGACCAAGGGTGGATGCGTGGGATCTGTGTACTTGTTGAAGCATAAATACATCATGTTCAGGACTGGAGAGGGGGGAGCGTTTTGTCTTTTCCCCCCTTTCTCTTTTCAGCAGTGGTGTTTACCAGCCCTCAGGAATTTAGGGCCGAGTAGGGTTCAGGCCAGAGGTTAGCGGTGTTTATTTACTTACTTAATAAGGATTTATTAAGTGCTTGACTTAAGCACAGCCCTCTGCTAAATGAAAATTATATTAAAAAATGGAAATCACAAGATCTGACTAAAGGAGCATTTAGAATATTTATATCAAGAAAAATAAGTATAGTTGTTATTGGCACAGTGTTTTTTAATAGTATACAAAACACTTTTAAAATACAGTTGCTTGTTCCATTTCCTCAGTAATCCTAGAGATAGTATTTTCTGCATTTTATCGATAAGGAATTGAAACTGGGAAAGATACTGTCCTGGCTCTTGGAGCCAGAAAAACAAGTGGACAGAGGCTTAGCCCCAAGCCCAGCCTGCTTGTCAGGACCTGCTCCTGGCTTTGGAATCCTGGGTGCCCCGCCTATCTTCTGTGTGCTTTCATTCCCTGCATTTGGTTGCCTGTTGGATCCCTTTCTGTCTTTTTTGAACTTTGGTTTCTATCTTCCCCCTCTTCCTGGGTTTCGTTATTGTCAGCTCCAGACCCTGAATAACACCTGGGATGGGCCTCACAGTGAGTGAGAGTTCCTGTATTTCTGTTCCCCAATATACACATTTTTATGTATTAATGTATCTGAAATTGGGATGCATCTTATAGTTGCTATTGAGGTTCACGTCTTTTTGAGAGTTTGCCTCTGTCAGTCACCTGGGGCACTGCCAAACTGAGGCCAGGCATAAAAGTCCCTGCCTGAGGGTGTTTAGACCACACTGGTGGTGGGAATTCAGAATGCAAACCCACCCACCAAATCCTCGGGAGAGTCCCTCTTCCCTCCACCCAGTTCCAAGGTCTCATTGCCATCTCCTTCTGTGGCTTTTGGTGGCCCACGTTCACGTAGGGCTCCTCTGTCCAATTCCCCGATTTCTCAGTGGTACATAAAATACTGTCCATCTTGTAATGGTGACATCTCAGACTTGATGAAATGTAGCCTTATGTGTTGAGAGTAGCTCTGGATGGCTGTTGGTGTTGCCTTGCTTAGCTGTTTTTGACTTCAGGAGAATTAGTGGGCGTTGCCTGCTCCCCAGCCCCCAGGTGAGGCTTGCTCACCTGCTCAGACAAAAGCCAGAGTGTATCACCATTCACTCTCCCTTCCCCCAGCCTTCCTGGCAGCTGCCTAACTTGGTTGCACACGTGCAACGGAAATACAGTGTTAATAAATATTTCTACATGTAATAGAGGAACAAGCCGTAAAAATAGTCATTTGTCATCTGCTCAGATGAGTTGCTAGGAAAAGCAGTGACATTTTATGATTGAGTAACTTAACTATCCTTGTGCCTCCTGTAAGGCATATCATAGACAAACAGATTATAAACATCCAGACACATGTCCTGAGAGAAAATGTATTGGGCTCTGAAGCAAATATAAATAACAAACACTACCTGATTCTTCTCCCTTCTCCCAGTGAAGGTCCAAAACAGCGCTACTCAATTCTCACTCAGTTACAGTGTGTCAGAGTTGCAATCTACAGTACAGACGTGATGAAGATACATCTCCTGTGCCTGTATGGAGAGAATGGGTATAACAAAGTGGAGAGAACTGGGCTAAGGGACTCCCAAGGCTTATGTTGGAAAAGTGCAGTAAACAGCGGACAATAATAGTTTATTTACTCCATGCCCTCTATATGCCAGGCCCTGTACTAGGCACTTTGCATATATTAGCTCATTTCTTAGTGGAGTATGAGTGCTCCTTTTAAGAACAAAGGGGATAACGATAGGAATAAAGATAATTAATCAAAAGCGTAGACGAGTTTCAGGTGGAAGGTGAGTAAAGGGAAGCGAGAGAGGCTGCAGAAATCTTAGCCAAGACCTGGTTGTTCAAGGTTGTCTAACAAAAAGGCAGGGTCCGTGTGTGACTGGTTGGTGGGAACAGATATCTTGGTATAAGCAGTTCTAAGAGGATATGTATCTGTTGTTGCTGTTTCTGTTCAGTGTTAACATGTTTGCATCCCACCCACCCATCCACAAATATTTTCTTACTCCTTTGCTTTTGAGACAAAGGGCTTGAATTCACAAGTTGAGTTAAAAACAGGTTAAGTATACAGTACAGTTTACGTCCAGCAAACAGAATGATCTATGCAAGTTATACTGCCCACACAAAAGTGAAATGCTCTGTGGCCTCTTTAGCACTCCAGAATTCTTGGCGCTTCCTCCTGGGTAGCCTCACTGGGAGAGTCCCGTGGTCCCCACAGCATTCCACCCCAAGATTCAAGATCCTTTCCTCTCTCTCGGAGTACTGTCCTCTATACCTTTGAGTTCAACCGTCCCAACCCTGCTAGGCTCCATGTCTGTGCCTCCAGCCCAGACGTCCCTTCTGGTCCCTCACTGTTGTACACTTCCAGTATGGAACAATTCCTAAGACGTCTCCCTGCTTTCACATTCCTCCTCCACTCACCAAGTCATTTTCCTCATGTCAGCCAGAGTAGCAGTTCCGAAAAACTAACCTAATCCTGTGGCTTTGGAGCTCAGGTGACTTTCACTGACTTCCACTGCTTTTGAAATAAAGTACAAGCTCCTTAGCTTGGCATACAAAGCCCTTAGTCATCCAGCCCTTCCATATTTACTTTCCCACATCTCCCTCATACACACCCCATCCTTTGGTATCTTCTTGCCTTTGCATTTTCTGCATGTCTTCTTTGAAGTCTACACATCCTCCCCTTTAGGGCCAACATACTCATCTTTAAAATTCTTTTCAAGAGTGATGTCCTCTGATAACCCTTTGCCACATCCCAGTTTGGGTTATCTGCCATTCCTTTGTGTTTCTCTGCCTCTCAGTTCACATTAATAGGATAAGTGTTTAACATACAGTTAAATTACAGTATGTTATAATAATTTCCTTCCATCATTTTGTGTTCCATGAGTTCAAAGGCTATATCACTGATCCCTGTCTCCCTAGGACCAGCACCTTAATAGTCACTTAATAAAGATTTGAATGAAAAGGAGGGACACATGGACCTCAATTTAGGATGACTAGTCAGTCATTGGTCAAACCTTAGAAAATAGCATCAAACTTCTGTTGAAGTCAGATTTCATGTTTTCCTTTAACATCAGATATCAGCAGCCAGACTTTCTAGACTTTCTTAGCCAAAAATGTTACTGAAATTCCATACTGCAGCACTTTGATCTCTGGGGTGACACATCCACAGCATGTAATTATTTGTCTGGATAATTGTGCTTTCCCTGAGGTTCTAAGAGAAGAGGTTAAAGGAATCAATGGTTTAGTAATTGTATTGTTCATCTTAAAAGGAAAGTTGAATGGAAAATATTTTAAAACTGGTTAGAGAAGTTAATTATTGGGAGCATGGAGAAGATAATTACTTGTTACATATACTGTAACTGGTACAGATGGAGGTTTCATGCAAAATAAAGCAGTTTGTAATTTTTTTTTTTTAACAACTTCTACTCTCAAATGCAGGTTTAGCAGAGCAGCCTTCAGGGCACAAAGCACATCCTTCCTTTTGGATGGGATTTTTCATAATTCTGTAGCTGCACATTGACTGTCTCTGTAATGTGTGAGGAGCGTGAGGGATATTTCCATTCTTATGAGCTACCTTGAGGGTTTAACTTAGAATTGATTATCACAGGGAAGTTGCCTGGGTGCCTCATCAAAGAAGGTAATGAAAGTGAGTGTTTTAGCAAAGCAAACAGGATGAGGCAAAAGAGACTTTTCCCTCCATGTGTTATGAGCTTCTATGCCATTTTCTGCCCAGTCTTGACTTTTTTACACACTCATTTTTTTGTGTCCCATAAGAAAATAAGGGAGTGAAAAATTTTATGGGTATTAATAAGTAATAATACTTCTCTTTTTCCTGCCATTCAGGTTACTACCAACAGTGGTAATTAATTAATTAATTATTTAAATTATTATGGAGCAATGTAAGCACTGAAGCTTACAATGTAAGCACCGCTCCTAATTAATAAATTCTCTTTGCCCATGATGCAAAATCCATATTGCTGAACCTGGTCTAGGAGCCCCCAAGAATTCATTCCAACTCATCTTTCTAGTGTTAATGTTTGAATATGTTTTAGGTGCAAGTTAAACCCAAGAAAACCCCAAATCAAATTGCCTTACACAATAAGAAAAGTTAATCTTTTTTCATAACTTAAGAGAGCAGCTTTTGAGGTTGATTCACTGGCCCAATGATATCAGAGGCCCAGGTTGTTACTGTCATTTCACTCTGCTATTCACCATCTGCTGGTGCATCCTCTGCATGGTGGCAGAATGGCTGCAGAAGTGGCAAGCATCACATCCGGACCAGGCACTGTGTATCTCTTTGAGGTTTGAGGGAACTTCTCAGAAGTGTCCTAGAGAATGTCTCCTTAAATCTCACTGACCAGAATTGAGTCACATGTCCTTTCCTAAACCAATCACTGCCAAGGGGAATGAGGTTACTATGGTAACCAACCTAGGTCGTGTTCAACCATCAGGACTACAGGCCTTCCCTATTTCTCACTATGGATGCCTCTTCCCCACCTCCACTGCCAGCTATCTTGACCTCCCTATGGTGGCCCTTAAAAAGCCCGTGCCTGCCTGTCAGTAAACCTCCTCTCCTTCTCTCCAGACCCCTTCTCCCAAGTCCTCTGCTCCATGGAACTTTCCTTGCCCACCCTCTGTTCTGCTCGTTTGGCACCTTTGTGAAGGTCACATCTCTCTGACGGGATTTTGAGGTCCTTGGGCATGTCTGTGCTTCTCTCTGTTCCCTAGTGTACTTTTCAGAGAGCCATAGATCCTGACTTTATATGTGCAAACCCTTTCTCCAACATGTTAAGACCAATATAACCCACAGAAGGAAATGTTACATCTTTTTCATAATAAGCCCCTTTGGGACTAGAGCCAGTCCTTAAAATAGAATATTCATCCTTTCTATTATTAGAAAAGTAAAAATTCCATATTGAACAAGAAAAAGTAAAAATGGCATTCACAGTTTATTAATATTCTCTTCATCCATTCACTCACATCCCTTTTTATCCCTTTTATAAGGGATCATAAACTCAGTTTCTGTATGGTACATGGAGGCTTTAGATTTTCTTAGTTTTTTTTTTTTTTTTTTTAACATCTTTATTGGGGTATAATTGCTTTACAATGGTGTGTTAGTTTCTGCTTTATAACAAAGTGAATCAATTATACATATACATATGTTCCCATATCTCTTCCCTCTTGCGTCTCCCTCCTACCTTCCCTATCCCACCCCTCTAGGCAGTCACAAAGCACCGAACTGATCACCCTGTGCCATGCGGCTGCTTCCCACTAGCTATCTACCTTACTACGTTTGTTAGTGTGTATATGTCCATGACTCTCTCTCGCCCTGTCACAGCTCACCCTTCCCCCTCCCCATAACCTCAAGTCCGTTCTCTAGGAGGTCTGCGTCTTTATTCCTGCCTTACCCCTAGGTTCTTCATGACATTTTTTTTTTCTTAAATTCCATATATATGTGTTAGCATACGGTATTTGTCTTTTTCTTTCTGACTTACTTCACTGTGTATGACAGACTCTAGGTCTATCCACCTCATTACAAATAGCTCAATTTCGTTTCTTTTTATGGCTGAGTAATATTCCATTGTATATATGTGCCACATCTTCTTTATCCATTCATCCGATGATGGACACTTAGGTTGTTTCCATCTCCGGGCTATTGTAAATAGAGCTGCAATGAACATTTTGGTACATGACTCTTTTTGAATTTCGGTTTTCTCAGGGTATATGCCCAGTAGTGGGATCGCTGGGTCATATGGTAGTTCTATTTGTAGTTTTTTAAGGAACCTCCATACTGTTCTCCATAGTGGCTGAACCAATTCACATTCCCACCAGCAGTGCAAGAGTGTTCCCTTTTCTCCACACCCTCTCCAGCATTTATTGTTTCTAGATTTTTTGATGATGGCCATTCTGACTGGTGTGAGATGATATCTCATTGTAGTTTTGATTTGCATTTCTCTAATGATTAATGATGTTGAGCATTCGTTCATGTGTTTGTTGGCAGTCTGTATATCTTCTTTGGAGAAATGTCGATTTAGGTCTTCTGCCCATTTTTGGATTGGGTTGTTTGTTTTTTTGTTATTGAGCTGCATGAGCTGCTTGTGAATTTTGGAGATTAATCCTTTGTCAGTTGCTTCATTTGCAAATATTTTCTCCCATTCTGAGGGTTGTCTTTTGGTCTTGTTTATGGTTTCCTTTGCTGTGCAAAAGCTTTGAAGTTTCATTAGGTCCCATTTGTTTTTTTTTGTTTTTATTTCCATTACTCTAGGAGGTGGGTCAGAAAGGATCTTGCTGTGATTTATGTCATAGAGTGTTCTGCCTATGTTTTCCTCTAAGAGTTTGATAGTGTCTGGCCTTATATTTAGGTCTTTACTCCATTTTGAGCTTATTTTTGTGTATGGTGTTAGGGAGTGATCTAATCTCATACTTTTACATGTACCTGTCCAGTTTTCCCAGCACCACTTATTGAAGAGGCTGTCCTTTCTCCACTGTACATTCCTGCCACCTTTATCAAAGATAAGGTGTCCATATGTGCATGGGTTTATCTCTGGGCTTTCTATCCTGTTCCATTGATCTGTCTTTCTGTTTTTGTGCCAGTACCATACCGTCTTGATAACTGTAGCTTTGTAGTATAGTCTGAAGTCAGGGAGCCTGATTCCTCCAGTTCCTTTTTTTGTTCTCAAGATTGCTTTGGCTATTCGGGGTCTTTTGTGTTTCCATACAAATTGCGAAATTTTTTGTTCTAGTTCTGTGAAAAATGCCAGTGGTAGTTTGATAGGGATTGCATTGAATCTATAGATTGCTTTGGGTCGTAGAGTCATTTTCACAATGTTGATTCTTCCAATCCAAGAACATGGTATATCTCTCCATCTATTTGTATCATCTTTAATTTCTTTCATCAGTGTCTTATAATTTTCTGCATACAGGTCTTTTGTCTCCTTAGGTAGGTTTATTCCTAGATATTTTATTCTTTTTGTTGCAATGGTAAATGGGAGTGTTTTCTTGATTTCACTTTCAGATTTTTCATCATTAGTATATAGGAATGCCAGAGATTTCTGTGCATTAATTTTGTATCCTGCCACTTTACCAAATTCATTGATTAGCTCTAGTAGTTTTCTGGTAGCATCTTTAGGATTCTCTATGTATAGGATCATGTCATCTGCAAACAGTGACAGCTTTACTTCTTCTTTTCCGATTTGAATTCCTTTTATTTCCTTCTCTTCTCTGATTGCTGTGGCTAAAACTTCCAAAACTATGTTGAATAAGAGTGGTGAGAGTGGGCACCCTTGTCTTGTTCCTGATCTTAGTGGAAATGCTTTCAGTTTTTCACCATTGAGGATGATGTTTGCTGTGGGCTTGTCGTATATGGCCTTTATTATGTTGAGGAAAGTTCCCTCTATTAGATTTTCTTAGTTTGACTGTTTTTCTAATACTCCCAGACAGTGAATCAGTCCTCATTGTACATCAGAATTATTGGAGGAGCTTTTTAAAAATATGCATATCCAAGCATCATATTTAAGTGTCAATTGGTCTGGAATAGGGCCAAGTTTATTTTCATAAAATGAGATCTAGGAGTTTCCCAGGAGCCAGTGAACACTCTGCTCTTAGATATCCATATGCCAAACCCTTCTTGGTGAGAATTATCGGAATAATTTCAAACTTTTCGGGGTTCTTGTCCAGATGGTGGCCATGTCTTCTTCTTTCTTGTCTAACCATGCTAGCTAGGTAGATGCTTTTTTCTGTGTGTTTAGTATCCACTTCCCTCTTCCCTTTCCCCACCCGGATCATAAGCATGTCCTCACTTCCCTTCTGCTCCACAGCATTCAGGGCAGTAGTGAGGAAGTCGTGGAGCTCAGTCACTTTCCATCAAGAGAGTAGTTTTGTCCAGATCCTGAGCATTGATTGTCAGCTTCATAACTCTGTCAGCCCGTATGGAATGTCCGCCTCCCTTTAGGCCCAGAAAGCCAACTGCTCTCTCAGAGCCTCTACTACGTCAATTTAGACATCCCCAGCCCTTCTCAAGTCCCCTGTTCAAAACTTTATACCTTTCAGGAATATTTTATCTAGTGCTTTGTTTCATCCAGTTATGTGTCTCTTTTGGACAATTTCTGCTTTATTCCACTTCTCTAACAACTCCTTAATTTCAGTTTCATCAGAAAAAAGCTTAACTGGTAAATTGGAATAGTTGTGCTTCTCTCAACTCTGTTCTTTCTCAAGCCTGCTGTTCCCAAGTTTGTTTCCTTTAGACACTGCCAAATAATCTTACCACGTATAATCACTACACAACGATGATGTGAAAGTTTTTGTTTAAGACTTTGTTGAATGTTCATTTGTCCCTCTTGCCTTTCTTCATCTATTGATAATACTTTCTTTGTTTAGAGCGTGGATGGTACCTGTTTAACCCATTTTGTATGTTTCAACATTCATTTGATTGTGACTAGTGATGACTGATACCTGATGTCATAAGTAGTATTTCCTACAGCAGTAGTTTATAACTATAGAGTGCATCAGAATCACTAGGGGCACTTATTCAGACACAGACTGCTGGGCCCTACTCCCAAGGATTTTTGATTCAACAAGTCTGGGGTGAGGCTTGAAAACTTGCATTTCTATTAAATTCCCAAGTGATGGTGATATTGCTCACCTGGGGGCTGTACTTTGAAAACCACTGCCCTGTGGGACCATAAAACAAACCAGGAATGAGTGTATATGTTTTCAGGTTAAATATTTAATGTCAGAATGTTTAGAATTTTTATATGTGTTTTTCAGATACTTCTCTTAATAGTGGATACTCAGAGTATTTCATTTGGGATCCCCAATATATCATAGATTTTTAAAAGGAACTCTTTGGGCTTCCCTGGTGGCGCAGTGGTTGAGAGTCTGCCTGCCGATGCAGGGGACACAGGTTCGAGCCCCGGTCCGGGAGGATCCCACATGCCGTGGAGTGGCTGGGCCCATGAGCCATGGCTGCTGGGCCTGCGCGTCTGGAGCCTGTGTTCCGCAGTGGGAGAGGCCACAACGGTGAGAGGCCCGTGTACCACAAAAAAAAAAAAAAAAGGAACTCTTTAATTGAGACAGGTGTGAAATTGCCGTAAGCATAAAGGAAGTTAATGGTTTTCATAACTGAAGTCCAGAGAACAGCTTTTGGGGGTGATGATTCAGTAGCCCAATGATATCATCAAAGACGTAGGTTCTTATTGTCATTAACTCTGCCATCCACCATATGTGGATGTGTCCTCAACTGGCTCTGCATGGTGGCAGAATGGCTGCAGAAGTGCCAAACATCATATCCAGATCACATACAAATACACACTTTTATATCCTAGCTTATATAGCAGCAGTCGCTGTTGGGGAAACTGAAATTGAAGATCCAGAGGTTCTTATCAAAGATAGTGATTAAGAGACTTTGCTGGTGGCGCAGTGGTTAAGAATCTGCCTGCCAATGCAGGGGACATGGGTTCGAGCCCTGGTGCAGGAAGATCCCATATGCCACGGAGCAACTAAGCCTGTGTGCCACAACTGCTGAGCCCGTGTGCCACAACTACTGAGCCTGCGCTCTAGAGCCTGCGAGCCACAACTTCTGAACCCGCGTGCCACAACTACTGAAGCCCACGTGCCACAACTACTGAAGCCTCCGCACCTAGAGCAAGAGAAGCCACTGCAATGAGAAGCCCGCACACCACAATGAAAAGTAGCCCCCACTCACTTCAACTAGAGAAAGCCCGCGCGCAGCAACGAAGACCCAATGGAGCCAAAAATAAAATAAACAAATTTATTTTAAAAAAAATAGTGATTAAGGTATGAGTAGAGCAGTCATTGAGAGGCAAGTTAATTTAGCTGTGTGCTCTCCATCATTAGTGATAGATTAAGACATTGCTCATACAAGAGCAATTTCACCTACACTATAATTATCTGAGGCTTTTCATCAACTTCTAAAACATCTTAATACTTTCAGGGTATATCATAGAATCTTGCAGTTCCAGGGATTCTTTTGGCAGACCAGTACCATGAAGAAAGATATCAGTCTTATCTCACTGTGTGGAATCCTGGCCTATCCAGCATGACGTGAAATGTAGACAAATACAACCTCTGTGTCAGAGGCGGGTTGCAGACAGGATTCAACTGAATGAATGGGAGAGGCAAGGCAGGGCAGTGAGTTCACTCACGTAGGCCCCCTGATACTGCTATTTTTCTTACCTACGGTGTTATCAATATAATGCCTCCTTGGCTGAAGTCTCACCTGCACCGAATTAGCCACCTCTGTTCTCTCCTCTTATACCTTCCTGAGGTTTTGCTCTCTGGACCACCGTATTGCATTTCCAGAAGCTAACTGTAGCTTGGCCCCCTCTGCTGTGTCAGGGATATCCTGATTTGTTCAGAATACGCATATCAATGGAGTCTCAGATAACTATTTCCTCACCATCGGTGCTCAAATTACATTGTTGGCACCAGCTCTGTAAAGTGTCCCAATGTGTCTTGTCAACTTGAGGCAGAATATTTGGCAAAGAATGAGTTAGTTTTCTGCTCCCAGGTTCTGGGCAAACAAAAAGTCGTCCATTCTTTGGAGAAAGACTGGCTTTGTTGTCTTCAACTTGTTGAGTTTGACTTCTGCCATTGAAGCACTTCATTCCCTACAGTTCTCTTC
This sequence comes from Grampus griseus, assembly GCF_964374135.1. Taxonomy (NCBI): domain Eukaryota; kingdom Metazoa; phylum Chordata; class Mammalia; order Artiodactyla; family Delphinidae; genus Grampus; species Grampus griseus. Next base: position 51,198,680 of record NC_139000.1, read on the forward strand.
TGAAGATCCCTCTGATCCTTGAATCCATGTGAGTGTTGAAATTTCCTTCTGACTTTTCCACAGAATGAGTCTTCTCTCTGCCATTCAGTTTGTGCCACTGCCAAGGTCAGAGAGCAAAGGGACATAACAAGGTCCGCAGTTTAGGAGCAGTTTACTCTTTTTAACCTAAGGTGGCACAGATGGATTTGATTACATTTATTTTTGTGTGTACTTTAATACATTCATCTAAACAAGGTTGATGACTTAGAAGCTTCATAAAATGAGTAGTACATAAAAAAACATATCTCAGTCTGAGTGCTACATTCCTAAAGGTGCCCCATAAGAACACTCTAAAAGATACACTTTTCCCCCAGAGATCTGATGCTAAACAGGTTGTTTCACCAGTCTTCAAAGGTCTTTCCAAGCTGTCATTTTGCTTTATCTAGGATTATATTCCACTCTATTTTACTTAAATATGTACCTCCATTTTAATTTTCTCTCATTGTTATCATTGGCAGTAATCAGTTCCTCAAGAACCCATCTTCTTTCCATATGCTGATCTTGGATGATTTTACCAAGCAGTGCCACACCCTTCTGCGTGTGTGTGTGTGTGTGTGTGTGTGTGTGTGTGTGTGTGTGTCTCTGTTTGTCTGCCTGACTGTTTCAGGCTCTAGGTAATGTCTCCAGATCTCATTGTACATAGCTTCATTTTAGAGTAACTGCACACCTGAGTTAGGGACCCAAAAGCTCTCATCCCCAATCCTATGCTTTGTAAAATATTAGACTCTTGCCTGCTCGGCTTTGTCCTAAGTGCTCAGGCAGGTGAAGTTTGTTTGAATGGGAATCCTTTTTTTGGAACACGCATCAACATTTTAAAATGTCTGCCTGTGTTGCAGTGAAATTTTAAAAGAGAGTGCTTGATTTTGGTATCAGTTTTTAAATAGATGTAGCCAACAGCCATGTTGATAGCCCTAACCAATTTTTCATTTACCATCAATGATACTCCAAGCCTGAAAAACGTAGTCCTGTGTGGGAAAAAGCCATGTAATGGTGAGAAATTCAGCTGTAAGAAATGAGGTTCCCCATGAAAGTGATAATTAATACAATTAGATGCGTGCAGTGTGGTTAGAGGTAGTCTGGTCTTGTATGTGTGTACTGTGTCTTTATCAGATAAACAAACGAAAGTCCTTTACCTAATTGTTTCCTGCGTTAAAATCTGCCTTGTCACACGTTTACTTTGGTCATTGGAAGTAAAGAACATCCATCTTGGTAATCTACTCGTTTTGTTAGTACTCTTTCCATCCTTTCCAAACCAGTATTGTTTTGTGAAACAGCTAATAAGATCATTACCACCAGTATCATTAACACATAAATGGAGCAATGTACAGGGTGTTCTAAGAATTGGGATTCCAAAGAATTTTAAGGAAAATGGCTGTGCACCTAAGGAACTTTGAAGGAGGCATCCTCAAGCCACTGTTCTCTCCCACTACTTCACAGAAGTAGTGGGAGAGAACAGCCTTTCTCTGAGGGTAACGTTCAAAGGTCCATTTCCTTATCCTCTCAAACCTGAAAAAATAGACATTATTTTCACAGTAACGTCTCTGAATTGACTTACATTTCAGCAAACTGAAAATTGGAGAGTGGAATTTAGTGGCAGGTCTGGTTTTGAACAAGTGTTTGATTTTACTGATCTCAGCAGTGCTTAAGCTTACTTTTGTAAATTTCCTACCCCTAATTCCTGGCTCTTGGGCACACTCCGCCACCAGAACTGAGAGATGGTTTGTGGCTCTACGAGTGACCAGCCAATAGAATTCGCTGTCTTTGAGGGGGAGAAAAATTCAAGCTAGACAAGAAGTTATGTGGCCGGTAATTCTTATTTGAAATGTAATTGAATTTCTAAAGGCAAACTAATTTCTTTCTGTGTCCTGCACAATAAATAGGTCCTTGTCACCACCTTTTTTTTTCTCTTCCCTCTGATGAGCTTCTACTGTGGATGGAAGAAATTTGGTATTTTGAGAGTTTTATTTCTGTGCCTTTTCTTGGCAGCCTTTTCCTCTTGTAAGCCAGTGTTGGAGTGATGGTGAGAGTAAGTATCCCTAGTGTTCTGGAAGATTTTTTTCATGCATGTTTACAACTGAGTAAATTTGTCATTTTTTCGCCTACTTTATAGCTCCATATTTAATACGTATGAGGCTTTTCATAAACAAAACAAAAAAAAAGGAAAGCCTATTTGGAAACATAAACAGAAATTTTGATTATATCAAAATTTGATTTTGATTATATCCTTACAGACTTCTTTTAAAAATAATGCACAATTCCATTTATATGACATTCTGGGAAAGCCAAAACCATAGGAACTGAAAAACATCAGTTGTTGCCAGAGGATGGGGGGTGGAAGGAAGGGTTAAATGCAGATGGGTATAGAGGAGATTGTTGGGGTGATAGTATCCTATATCTTGATTGTGGCAGAGATTAAATAACTGCATGTTTGTCCAAACTTGCAAAGCTGTATACAAAAATTTAGAGTGAATTGTACTGTGTGTGAATTATACCTTAATTTTTTCTAATGGAAAAACATAGCCATAGAATTTAGAGCATTTCTTACAGACTTTTTAAAACAATATATTGAACACAATTTAAGCTTCTTGTAGAAAGTTAGGTCTATCCTTGTAATAACAGCAATGTCCCTCAGGAAACATGCAGGTCATAGGGCTGTTTGCTCCCAACGTTTCATTTTTTTAACATTATTTTAAAATCTCTTCCTGTGCTATAGGAATTTGCCTTTGAGTTACTATGACTTCTCACGCAATCCCCATGATCTTATAATTTGACCAGGGCTATTGGGGAGAGGGGTGTACCCCAAACAACCAAATTTTTTTTTTTTCGGTACGCGGGCCTCTCACTGCTGTGGCCTCTCCCACTGCGGTGCACAGGCTCTGGATGCGCAGGCTCAGCGGCCATGGCTCACAGGCCCAGCCGCTCCGCGGCATGTGGGATCTTCCCGGACCGGGGCACGAACCCGTGTCCCCTACATTGGCAGGCAGACTCTCACCACTGCGCCACCAGGGAAGCCCCAACCAAATTTAATAGAACCATATGCGAAAGAAGAATAAATTGGTCATGGGTTTGGGATTTCTATGTAAGCTAAGTTCATAGATACTATTTTTCTTGTAGTTTATTTATTTGGTTATTTTCTTTTCTCATTCGTTTTCCAAACAGAGTGACTAGGCAACTAAGTTCTGGGTAGATATGTCACTATCAAATAATGATATTTTATGATATTTCTTGGCATTATAATAAGTATGCTGTATTGTACTTTTATTATATTGATAAAATATGAGAAACAAGCAATTACAGAAGCCTAAATTTAAGAAGACTATCATTTTATACCTCTGTTTTTTTCTCTGCCTTCCCATGAAATTTATTCACTCTGTTATAATTGTTTATGTTTAACACTGACCAGGTCTCAAACTAGTGAAAACTACAGAAAAAACAGTATAGTGTTTTCTTGTTTTTTTGTTTTTTAACATCTTTATTGGAGTATAATTGCTTTACAATGGTGTGTTAGCTTCTGCTTTATAACAAAGTGACTCAGTTATACATATACATATGTTCCCATATATCTTCCCTCTTGCGTCTCCCTCCCTCCCTCCCTCCCTATCCCACCCCTCCAAGTGGTCACAAAGCACCGAGCTGATCTCCCTGTGCTATGCGGCTGCTTCCCACTAGCTATCTATTTTACGTTTGGTAGTGTATATATGTCCAAGCCACTCTCTCACTTTGTCACAGCTCACCCTTCCCCCTCCCTGTGTCCTCAAGTCCATACTCTAGTAGGTCTGTCTCTTTATTCCCATCTTACGCCTAGGTTCTTCATGACATTTTTTTCCCTTAGATTCCATATATATGCAGTATAGTGTTTTAATGTCTATACTCTTTCCCCGTTAAATGTGTATTTACTCCCCACTCTTTTTTTTTTTTTTTAGTCATTCCAGTTTGCTTTAAGGGAGTGGTTTTGAGGGGAAAACGAGTTGTGTGCACCCATGTGTCAAGTGAGGAGAAGCCCTGAAAGGGAAGTGTTAGGAGCAGAAGTTCTTGCCAGGGTCTCATGAAGTGTTCCAAGCTATGTTTTCCTCATTGACTCAGAAGAACAAATAGTAAAGAAAGAACAAATAGTAAAGCACTGGCCAACCTCACTTCTTTTGGCCCATACTTATATATAGCAGAGACATAAAACACCAGCCCCAATCCAAGACTTACAGTGGGTAGTTTGGGGAAGGTGTTATTCACAGAGCTGATATTGAAGTCCAAGGAAATCAGGTGGAAAACTAAAGGATCTAGTTGCTCTAGTATCTTTCAACCTTCTGCTTTCATACACACCTTACTCAGCTCATCTGCTACCTATTAGAGACCACCATTTCTGCATGTTCCTTCTCCTTTAAGCTGTATTAGCTCTACTTAGTAGTAAATTCCTTGTTTCTTTCACCTTTATTTAGTAGGATCCTCTCAATGTTTTTTTAAAAAATTCTGTATGTATATAGAAGATTTGCCTTCCCTGGGTCATAAAGTGAGACCATAGACACAGGAATAGAAATGTACCAATTCCTTTCTTATGGAATTCATTCACTCATTCAAAAAAGAGTTTTAATTAATTCAAAATAATTTTGAACACTGGCTGTCCTAGGCTCTGAGTGCTAGATACTTAGAAAACTAGGGTGACATAATCATTGCACTTGCAAAGCTAAAAGCCCAGTGGGGAAGAGCCGCACAGTAAGTGATGTTGCAGAGTCATGCACGCAGCTTACTTCTCTGAATGTTAGTCTCTTTATCTGTTACAGGGGAAGGTATCTTCCAAAGCTGTTTGGAAGCTTAGCTAAGATAATGCATGTGAAAACATTGTAAAATTGTTAAGCTGTGGACGTGTCTGTTGCCATGTTTGGTTTAAAATAGAAGCTGGGAGAATTTTAATCCTGAAACCATTTAGATAACCCAGTTATGAGACTGTGGGTAAAGTGAGAGAAACAACATGTGTCAGTGTCAAATGCAGTTCCCAGGAGAATGTTTGAGATTGTACTGTTAGGAGCCTTGCATTCTAGAAATTATTTTACTGGTGTTTATGCTAAGTGGTGATGACATTGGGAATAGCACAGCTGCGTTTGATATCACATGCTACTGTTAGCTTTAGCGTTCACAATGCATTTTTACTGTATCTTGTTAATAAGAATGTATTGAATGAACCTCGTGGCATTGGGCTATATGTTAAGATGTCTTTTTTTATAGCTGGTTTCTAGAGTGTCTTTATATCAGTCTCCCAGTGTTTCTGTTTATTGTTATTCCCTTCCCTCCCCTTTTTTCTATTAGTTCTTTAAAGGTAGGGATATTATACATCCAAGTTTGCCTGGGACAGTCCTAGTGTATGTCTGTTTTCCCAACATCTCATCTAATTAGCATTTTAGTGTTCTCAGAGATGTCCCAGTCTGAACCATAAGTTATATGGCCACCCAGGCTCAAGGCATAGAAGGAAATGAGGAGACAGCAAATTAGTGGAATTGTAAAGATCTGTGGTAACTGACCTTAGCCGCTGAACTGACTGATGGAATATGGATTTGGTCCAGTAATATCATGAAATTCAACTCAGAGATTTAAGTCCATGTATTGTGTCTGATTATCAGTTCACATCACAGCAGGGTTCTAATGAGCTGTTAAGACTAGAGCATGTGTTTGTTCACCCCGGCTCAGAACAGCAGCTTTGCCACTTGAAAGATTCTCACTCAAGCATGGTTTGTTGGAGCTTGAAGGCTGACATTCCTTCTAAAGGCCCCTCAAAGTTTTCATTCATTGTGAGCATATGCATTATGATGGTATTGATCCTGTTTTTGACCATCATTCACCCACGGCAGCCAACCAAGGGGGTTGTAAAACATGTCTATCACCCCTTCCCCACCTGTATGGCTCTCATGGTGTGACTAAAGTGGATGAGTAAGACGCAGTTTATAGGGATGGGCCTACGTTGCAGCATCTCTGCCACAGCCTCCTCCCTTTTTAGAGTGAGAAGACTGGAGTGAAAGGTCCAAAAACTAGAGAGAATTCCGCAAGGAGGAAGGTGCCACATTGTGTGTCTACTTACAATCCCTAGTACAATGGAATAAATCTTCTTGTCCCCTCCTGCCAGCGTTAATAAAGGTCAAGGGGAGATAGACAACAAGAACCTACTGTATAGCCCAGGGAACTATATTCACTATCTTGTAATAATCTATAATGGAAAAGAATCTGAAAAAGTACACCTGAAACTAATACAACATTGTAAGTCAGCTATACTTCAATTTTTAAAAAAAGGTCAAGGGGTTACTTTACTGTTTTAGTATATGCAATCCCAGTATTTTCTTTTTCTTTCTTTTTTTTTTTTTGCTGTACGCAGGCCTCTCACTGCTGTGGCCTCTCCTGTTGCGGAGCACAGGCTCCAGACATGCAGGCCCAGCGGCCATGGCTCATGGGCCCAGCCGCTCCGCGGCATGTGGGATCTTCCCGGACCGGGGCACGAACCCGTGTCCCCTGCATCGGTAGGCGGACTCTCAACCACTGCACCACCAGGGAAGCCCCCAGTATTTTCAAAACATGGCAGTTTGAGAAAGTTCACTGCAAATTTGCTTGTTTAAAAGCAAATGCAGAACTCTGCTGTTCTCTGTTGACAGCTGTATTAGACTTTGGGGTTGTTCTCTGCACTCATGAGCCATGAAGAAATGTGTGTGACTTAAATCTTGCAAAGTGAAGGTGGAAATACAGAAAATAAAGAAAAATCAATGGAATGGGTCCTTTTACTGCTGTCCCCATTTTACTTTCCAGAGAGGCAAAAGTGGTATAAAGATCTTCCTTGAAACAGTGCTTCTCACGCTTTAATGTGGGGCTCTTGTTGAAATGCAGATTCTGAGACAGTAGGTCTGGGCTGAGGGCTCAAGATTCTGCATTTGTGACCAGCTCCAGCAGATACTGGTACTGCTGGACCACGGGCCACTGCTTGTCTAGTGAGTTGTTGGAAAATGAGTGCCCTGATGGGTTCTGACTCTGGATTTCACTCTTGCACCACAGGCAAGTTATAGTGACAAAGACGTTAGAGTCTCTCCTCTGTCAGGAGTTGTGTGTTTTAGTGGGAGGTGAGAGCGAGAGGAACTGTCCAGACAGTTCCCTGTCTTTAAAAATCTTAAGGTATCCCCTACAGAGGCCCAACATTCCTGCTAATGAGAAGAATAAAGAAATATACATTCCATGGGCTTGGAATTCCAGTCATGGGCTCCCCCCCACTTTTCTTTTAATTAACTGGCTCCTTTTACATCTATTAAGGGTTTTGAGGAAAGGAGTGGGGAGCAAAAGATTAAGAAAATAAATAGGAAATTCAGAAAAGGAAAGTTCCATTCCCTCCTGCTTCCATAGTAGGAAAAAAACTGTGATGTGCCTTCCTCTCCTCATACCTCTATATAAAGACACGGACCTCTGCTAACTAGTTTGTGTGACTGTCTTCTGGCTATTCAGCCTCTGTTATTTCACAAAATGTCCTTCATCTACAAAAGAAGGAATTGGATTTAGGTGGTTTTCAGAGCCCTTTTGATTGTAATGCATAGCAACTAAGAGCTTTATGATCATATGATACTGTATATAATATATACATATGTCTTTAACAGTATGGTTTTATTTCTATAAGGGCACCTCCAAAATAAGTTAGTATACATAAATTTTGTATTTTCCCCTATATTCCTGGTTCTTTCTTAAAAAAAACCAATCTACTTTGTTTCATAGCTTCAAAAAATTTTTTATGTTATGTGTAATTGGCTGTATTAATTTCTGCTCCACAATATTAATTTAAGGAATCTGGTCTCACAGTTCTAGCAAGGGCTAGAACTTTCTTCTGTGGTTTACCAGCATTCTCTCTAAGCATCTGCGTGTTTTTGGGGGTGTGTGTACATTAGATACCTGTTCTGAGAGGATGAAGGAGTCCTTGTTTCAGAAGGTACTTTGGGTCCAGCTGTGAGTACTCAACTAAGTGTGTTCTCTCAACACCATGACATCTTCAGTCTTAGGACAGAAGTCTGGGATTTATTCACATCTCTGTTCTGAGTAATTGGTTACACATCAAGCCCCGTTATCATGTAGTAGGTCAAGAAGCACTCTCAGTCAGTCAGGGATTTCTCATCCTCAGACTTCTGGATGAGACAATTAATTTTTTCTATAAATCTACCCCCAGAGACGATGTTACATACAGGAGTTGAGTTTTATAAACTATAAATTACTCTGAGCCGAGGATGAAGAATGAGCATAGAATCCCATGTTGAGCAACTAAACTTGCTGTATTAAATACAAACTTAGCGAAAACATATTGTTTACAGAAATATTTTCAGTACATTGTTTTGAGGGTGTGTGTGCTGTATTAAAAACGATAAACGTACATAGGCATGGAGTCCAGTTTCATTGGCCCTCCCACGTGGTTTTGGTGAGAGTTTAAATTGGCACCTTTCTGCAGGGCAACCTGACATTACCCATCAGAATGTACAGGCTCAGTCTTTTCCTCTCACAAATCCACTTCTTGGAATTGATCCACAGCAAATTATTGGATACGTACACAAAGCTGTATTTAAAAATATGTTTCTCAAAGAGTTTATAATAAAAAAAATTGGAAAGAATCTAAATACTCAAAAATAAAGGTCAGTGAAGTACCTAGGGGTAAGACGGGAAAAAAGACACAGTGCTTCTCATGCTTTAATGTGGGGCTCTTGTTGAATGCATGGACTTGAGGATATGGGGAGGGGGAAGGGTAAGCTGTGACAAAGTGAGACAGTGGCATGGACATATATACACTACCAAACGTAAAATAGATAGCTAGTGGGAAGCAGCCACATAGCACAGGGAGATCAGCTCGGTGCTTTGTGACCACCTAGAGGGGTGGGATAGGGAGGGTGGGAGGGAGGGAGACGCAAGAGGGAAGATATATGGGAACATATGTATATGTATAACTGATTCACTTTGTTATAAAGCAGAAGCTAACACACCATTGTAAAGCAATTATACTCCAATAAAGATGTTAAAAAAAAAGGTCAAATAAAATATAGCACAAATATGAAAGGGGACATTACGCAGATATCAAAAGGAGATGTAGGTATTATCTTTAAAAGATGTTTATAGGGCTTCCCTAGTGGCGCAGTGGTTGAGAGTCCGCCTGCCGATGCAGGGGACACGGGTTCGTGCCCCGGTCCGGGAAGATCCCACATGCCGCGGAGCGGCTGGGCCCATGAGCCATGGCCGCTGAGCCTGCACATCCGGAGCCTGTGCTCCGCAACGGGAGAGGCCACAACAGTGAGAGGCCCGTGTACCGGCGCTGCAGAAAAATATATACTTATACACATGTGTATATAAGCCCAGGGAAAAATTGGGAAGCTACATAGCAAAATGTTGATAGTAGTGGAATTATAGCTGATTTTTCACTTTCTCTCTTAAAAATTTATTTTTTTTAACTTTTTATTTTATATTGGAGTATAGTTGATTAACAGTGTTGTGTTAGTTTCAGGTGTACAACAAAGTGATTCAGTTATACGTATATATGTATCTATTCTTTTTCAAATTCTTTTCCCATTTAGGTTGTTACATAATCTTGAGCAGAGTTCCCTGTGCTATGCAGTAGGTCCTTGTTGGTTATCCATTTTAAATATAGCGTGTGTACATGTCAATTTCGTTGAAAATTTCATACTAGTACATTGAAGGGGGGAAAGATAATTTGGAAGGTTCAGAAAAAAAGCAGTCACCCTGGGAGCTGAGTTGGAGAAGAAACAGGAGCCCTGCTGTTTCAGCATCCCTTTTATGTTGACTGGTGGGAATTCTCTGACTGGTCATTGCTGTGCCAGGAGGAGCTTCAGAGACAGTGGGGGCCTGTGGGGCACGACCCCTGTCCTGCTGACCTATACACAAGGTTCCCTACGGCCTGACTTTATTTGGCAGTAGCAGCCCCAGGGAGCCGTGTGTACTTGTTAGGCCCAGGATTTAGATGAACAGAATTACTCAATGTTTGTCAGGCCTGGAAGTGTCATTAGGGCTGAGCTAGACCAGCTGCCAAGAATGGGAAGCCCCGTTTAAGTAACTTTCCCAGAGCCCCGGAGGTAGTTCCAGGTCAAGTTGAAATGCAAATGTGGTTTCCAGGTTCCTGGTCTTGGGCTGCTAGTTTGCTTCACCCCGAGTTCTGCTGTTGTGGATGAGCCCCCCAGTTCTCACAAGCAGCTTTAAAGGCCAGAAAGAAAGAGGTTTCCAGGTAAGGGAATGGATTTCCTCTCGTAACTTAGAACATTAAATTGTTAGCCCTTTCGTCCAAATCTGTGTCCTGTGAAATATGTGGAAATTCAGAGGTTCCTGACTTACCTTGGGTCCTGGCCTCTTTGGGATAATTCATGAAGCAGCAAAACCTCTCCCTTGAACAATGTGGGTTTGCTAGAAACCACAGAACTTTGCATTTGGTTTTGGGGGTTTCAAGAACCCTCTGAGACCTGTCACTCTGTTGTAAATATTCTTTGTCTTGTGTTCCCTAAGTTTTCAAGTAGTTCTCTTGCATTTGGACGTAATGAAACTGTGAACTGGTTTTCAAACCTTTGTGGTAAACATGTTTCTTGACAGAACAATAGTATGGGAAGAGAGAAAGAAAAGCTGGGAACTAGAAAGACCCACATATCTCACCACATTAGCCACTTGTTTTCTTTGTTTCCTGTTGCTGTTGGATTGTCTTTCCAATTAAAGTAAAATGTTAGGATATTTTAAAAAAATCCTACCACAGTAGCACAATGGCTTTCATTTCGGCAGTGCACTCCACTGTGTTGCTGTCCACGTGAATAATTTATGATTACACCCAAAGGCTGTCTTCAATATATTCTTTCATGCTGTTCTTTGGAAGAGGACAGTCCCCTCCATAAGAAAGACACAGGCAAGGCCCAAGATGAGGCCAGAATTCCTTTGTACTTCTCACCGAAAACTAGGTGTTTGAATAAGAGCAGGTAGTTTCCACTTACAATATGTAAGAGTTTTGAAAATAGCCTAGTGCCATAGTTTTCAAATCAGCTGGAGGACTTGTGAACACGCTGACCACTGGGCCCACCTGAAGAGTTTCTGATTCGGTGGTCCAGGGTAGGGCCCAAGGATATGCGTTTCTAGTCTCCAGGTGATGCTGGCACGACTGGTCCAGGGCCACACTTTGAGAAACAGTGACTTAGGGAGTAGAAGGCCTATAAAGCAACGTGTTTTCTAAACTTTTCTGATAACAAGAATCACGTGGGGATCTGTGTGAAAAATACAAATTTTCAACTCCGTGCCAGACTCATTGAATCAGAATCTGTGGGGAAAGTCTTGGGATGCTGCATTATCAGATTTCGGGAAATAATGTTGCTATCAGGTAAACCCTGCAAATCACCATGGGACAGAAGAATTTACCTACTTCTCTGAGCCACAGTTTTCTCATCCATTGCATGCTTTGACCCTATGACCCACTTAGCCCCTAGACATGTATCTACCTGGCTTCATCCTCATTTTAAAATGAATTTTATGCCATCTTTACAAAACATACATGTTTTTATTTCAGGTGCTAAATAAATTGTGTAAAGGAGACACCAGAATACCTGCCTTCTGAGAACTTCCTGAGGTTTTACTGAGTTCTCTTTTTGTAAAGATAGTCCCAGTCTGTGTGTGTGTGTGTGTGTGTGTGTGTGAGAGAGAGAGAGAGAGAGTGAGAGAGACAGAGACAGAGACAGAGAAGGCTGGAAGGAGGGAAAAGGGGAAGGAGGGAAGGAAGAAAGAAATGTGCATTTCTGTCGAGTTCCCTGGTAGTGCAGCTGGACCAGGACCACACTTTGAGAATCACTAGAATCGACCAATGACTCAAGCATAGCACATTGGCATCTCCTAAGGGAGTCTTAAAAAATACTTCTGGGGCTTCCCTGGTGGTGCAGTGGTTGAGAGTCCGCCTGCCGATGCAGGGGACACGGGTTCGTGCCCCGGTCCGGGAAGATCCCACATGCCGCGGAGAGGCTGGGCCCGTGAGCCATGGCCTCTGAGCCTGTGCGTCCGGAGCCTGTGCTCCTCAATGGGAGAGGCCACAACAGTGAGAGGCCCGTGTACCGCAAAAAAAACAAAAACAAAAAACTTCTGCCTGGGCCCCAACCCCAGAGAGTAATTTAATTGGTCTGTGGTTGGACCTGGACAGTAATTCCAATGATCGGCCAAGGTTGTGAACCGCTGCTATGGGTCCCTCAGGATAGAAGATAACCTGTTAAGAAGCATAAGCCCTGATGGGGAAACTAGGGCTAAGCCAGTGCCTCTCCCACTTCAGTGTGTGTACGAACCACCTGGGCTTCTTGTTAGGATGCACGTTCTGATTCAGTAGTCTATAGTGGGGCCCAAGATTCTACTTTTTTTTAACAAGTCACACAGATGCTGCTGCTGTTTACAGGGTACCATGCTTGGAGTAGCGAGGGGCTTAGAAGGTGTTAACCAACACATGTAAATGCCTGTCAACCCAGACTTATTTTTTTATTTTTGTTTTTTGTGGTATGCGGGCCTCTCACTGTTGTGGCCTCTCCCGTTGTGGAGCACAGGCTCCGGACGTGCAGGCTCAGCGGCCATGGCTCACAGGCCCAGCCACTCCAGCATGTGGGATCCTCCCGGACCGGGGCACGAACCCGTGTCCCCTGCATCGGCAGGCGGACTCTCAACCTCTGCGCCACCAGGGAAGCCCGCTAGTTCTTTTTAAATCGCTGGATTCGGTTTCTGGTTCCAGCTTTTCCTGTAACCATTTTCAGTTGAAGTGTATATGCTGTATTGATAACACAGTTTAACATTCTGGGAACTTTTGTCAGGCAGCAAATTATAAAGTACCTTGTGATCTAGGCACTTGACCAACTCTTTAGTTTCTCCTAAATAAGAACTTGTATCTTCTGGGGAAAACACAAGAACATCTGGGAAGTTCCTGTTTAGCATGACTGAGCCTTTCTGCTCTAAAGAGTAGAAAATAAAATGTTTGTGGAAAGTCAAATTAAAGGACTGGTCTGAATAAACCATTCCTGCAAGATCCAGTGTCCTTTCACCATGATAATATAACTAAAGAAGCCCTGACCTACCTCTCCCTAAAGAAAGCCTAATAAGCAAACTACTTGAAAATAAGATCATTTATATTATGTTACTCATTGGCTTTAAAACCTTCAATGACTTGACTTTGCAGTTGGAATAAAACTCATTTTCCTTACCATGGCCAGCAAGGTCCGGCAAATCTCATAATCTAGCCTCTGCTCACCTCTCCTCTCAGCCCAGTCTGCTCTCTTGCTCTCTGAATAAACTCAGTTGCTCAGCTGATAAAACTTTCCCTGCCCCAGAGCCTTTGGACCATTCTTTTACAGAAAAAAAACTTTTAATTTTGATGAAGTCCACTTTATCAACTTTTGGTGTCACATCTAGAACTCTTTTCCAAACCCTAGGTCTGCAACGGTTTGCAAGGGTCTTCTACATTTTCTTCTGAAAGCTTTATAGTTGTTTTGGTTTTACACTCAAAACTATGATTCACTTTGAATTAATTTTTGTATATGGTGAAAGAGTAAGATGAAGCTTTGTTATTTTGCCTAAACATAGCAAATTGCTCTAGCACCATTTTTTTAAAAGACTTCCTTCCTTTATTGAGTTTATTGAGTTTCATATACCACTGGGGAAAAGCAGGTGAGAGCATTGTGTCAATCTGTTTATGGGCTCCATTCTGTTCTCTGGACCATTCTTATCTTTCATACACCCCCCAGCTAACTCCTACCCATCCCTCAGGTTTCACCTACAGTGTCATTTCCCTAGAGAAGCCTCTAAGGACCACTCATTTTCATCCATCTCCTTACTCTCAACTTTAATCCTAAGAAGTTCAGCCTCTATTAGTCTCACTCTACACCTGTATTATACATTTCGCATAATTTGTTAAAAATTTGCTGGTATGTGTGTAAGTATGTGTGTAATTCCTGCCTAAAAGCCCCCAAAAGTCAGGAACTGAGTCTGTTTTGTTTACCATTTTAGTGCCCAGCAGTGTGCCTCTTATATGCTGAATGCCCAATCAGTATTTTTTGAGTAAGTGAATGGAGAAAGGTCAGGCATTCTGGGGGATGTTTTCTAAATCACTGGGTATCATTTTCTTTTCTTTTTAAAAATTTTTTTATTATTTATTTATTTATTTATGGCTGCACTGGGTCTTTGTTGCTGCACGCAGGGTTTCTCTAGTTGAGGCAGGCAGGGGCTACTCTTCATTGCGGTGCGTGGGCTTCTTATTGCAGTGGCTTCTCTTGTTGTGGAGCATGGGCTCTAGGCACGTGGACTTCAGTAGCTGTGGCATGTGGGCTCAGTAGTTGTGGCTCCCGGGCTCTAGAGCGCAGGCTCAGTAGTTGTGGTGCACGGGCTTAGTTGCTCCGCGGCATGTGGGATCTTCCTGGACCAGGGCTCAAGCCCGTGTCCCCTGCATTGGCAGGCAGATTCCCAACCACTGCACCACCAGGGAAGTCCCTGGGTATCATTTTCTTAAAATCAGAGGGCATTCCTGGCTCTGGGAGCCTTAGGGCATAATTTTTCCCCAATTAACCCATCTTTTAAGTCAGTGATTTTGAGAACCTTTGGCCTACACTGGACTCAGCTGGGGTCCACCCCCAAAGTTTCAATAGGTCTGGGGCAGCCTGAGAATTTGCATTTCGAAGAAGTTCCCAGAAGATCATGATGATGATGCTGGTCTGGGAACCACACTTTGAGACCTCCACTTTCTCGTCTCCTGCCTTTGCATGTGCTGTTCCTTCTGCCTAGAATGCCCTTCCACATTTCTTGCCCTAAAAAACATGCATTCATCCTTTAAGACTTAGGCCAAGTGATATCTTCTGAATACATTTTTCAGCTACTCCCACCCTCTTTGGGCAAAGTAAGACCACCTTACTATGGATTGGAGTTGAACTGTGTATACACTGCTGTTTCAGTGCTTTCTCCTTTAATTGTGTCTCTTTCTGCTTCCAGCACTAGTGTGTGAGCTTCTGGGAATGGCATAATAATTTAGTTTATCTTATTTCTCTAAAATGGAAACAAAATAGTGGCTGGTACAAATTCTAGGATGATGTAGTCTTTAAAACATGTTAAGGTAATTAAAATATACATATAGTCAATATATTCAAAAGAAATAGCCTCAGGTGGTAACAATGGAACATTAGGATTGTGAGATAGTTAATGATTATTTTTTGCATGTTTTGTCTTTTCCGTATTTTGTCAAATTCTTTTTTTAATTAATTAATTTTATTTATTTATTTTTGGCTGCGTTGGGTCTTCGTTGCTGCACGCAGACTTTCTCTAGTTATGGCGAGCGGGGGCTACGTTAGTTGCAGTGTACGGGCTTCTCATTGCGGTGGCTTCTCTTTTTTCAGAGCATGGACTCTAGGCACGTGGGCTCAGTAGTTGTGGCTCACGAGCTCTAGAGCACAGGCTCAGCAGTTGTGGCGCACGGGCTTAGTTGCTCCGTAGCATGTGGGATCTTCCTGGACCAGGGCTCGAACCTGTGTCCCCTGCATTGGCAGGCAGATTCTTAACCACTGGGCCACCAGGGAAGCCTAGATTTTGTCAAATTCTTTATATTGCTTCTTTTTTTTTGGTGGTACGCGGGCCTCTCACTGTTGTGGCGTCTCCCGTTGCGGAGCACAGGCGGCCATGGCTCACGGGCCTAGCTGCTCCGCAGCATGTGGGATCTTCCCGGACCGGGGCATGAACCCGTGTCCCCTGCATCGGCAGGCAGACTCTCAACCACTGTGCCACCAGGGAAGCCCTATATTGCTTCTTTAATTTAGGAAAAATACTATATGCTATAAAAGACATTCTAGAACTTACACATCAAAATGGTTGTTTTCCCTTTCATAGTTGTCATTTTGAGCAGCAAGTTTCTTATTCCAGTTATGCTGCACTGATCCTGTCCATTTTTTAAACTCCTGCAGTGCCACTGAGAATCTCTCACCTGTCCTCAGTGGCGGAAAAATTTTTAAGTATACTTAATTTTTTGAAAGAGTCAAATGACATTCATGGCATAGTCTAAGGAACAAGATTGATAACCAAGCTGATTAATATCATGTGGAGTCTGAAAGAGAGTATGACCAATAAGTGCTAAGATATACCCTGTGTGTCATATAAGTAGCTCCTCAAGCTCTTAAACATGTAATCTCAAAGAGTAAAGCTGGAAATACAATTGCTTTAAAACCAATATTACATAAAACTTTGAAACATAACTTTCTACCTAAAAGGGATTTGAACAGAGCATCCTTGCAATAGGCATATACATCCCTTAGGTGACTCCTTGAGAGGGACCTTACTATGCGCATATACGTTGCTGTTTGTTAAAGAAATAGTGCCCTCACTCTAAATCACTAATCACAGGGGCTGGAGCATGAGCTGTAGGGCCGAATTGCTTAGCTTTAATTGTAGCTCTTTCACTTACCAGCTGTGTGACTTCGGCACATTTTAAACCTCCCAGTGCCTCAGCTTCCTATCTGTAAAATGGGAAGAGAGGATTTTTGTACTTCATAGCGTTGTTGTGAGGTTTAATTAAGGTAATAACTGTTAAGCGCTTTTAAAAGTGCTTTTAAAGGTAACATCATTTTGCCAATTCCAAGATGCACATTTTTCACATTTTAACACTTGTGAAATGAGGATATGTCTTACAATTAATGTAATTTTAAGAAGCACTTTATTACCATTTAATTAGCAATATCTTTTTAAAAATCAAAGGTACTTAAAATAATGGTGCAGCTTGGAGTAGATGATGTTTTAGATTTCGATAACATAGCGGTAAGAGGTTGATAAACACTGGCTGTCATCAGCATTGTCATCAGTGTTGTGGCCATCATCATCATTATCTTGGTTCTAACCAAGGCAATGCCATTTGATTGGTTGGCAGTGCTGGCCTAGAGTGCACATCAAATTTCTGTTTCATTTATTTGTTTTCATTCATGTGTTCTTAGAAAAGGTCTAGTGCGCTCTTTTTCATATCTGTTTCATATTAAGCTAATGTATCTATGGGGTTAATTCGTGCAATGTCTGCGTTATTCTCTGCACCATACTTGGAGAGCTGCTAAAATGTTCTTCAATGCAGATCAGTCTCTTAAAATAGACAAGAAGACAAATTCTTTATTTTCTCTGTTGGTGTATTTTCCTAAATCTTTTTGAGGCACTTTTTCTTAGTGAGAAAAACCAAGCCATTGTTGTACCACTTAAGATTTACTGGTTTGCAGTCTTCTCTGACAGTGAAAAGAAGCAGTTTATTGATCTCTAACAGAATGGATCACGGCCAAATCTTTTCTGGTTTATACAATTCACTGAGATAAGAATCTGCATATCATTAAGAAGACTGAGTCCTCACAATCTGAGGCCACCTGTCAGGCATGAACAATAACTGGGAAAAATCAATACACAATATAAAACTGTTGTTTCTGCACAGACACTGCCGGGATCCACACCCAGTGACAAGCATATTTTGTTATTTTACCAGTGATATGCCTGTGATTCCTAATTTTAGGCTTCCTCCTCATTTTGATTTTATTGTTCAGTTTGGGGGAGGGTGGGAGAGACCAAATTCAATCTGAGATAAAAATCTTCTGCCAGGTTGAAAGAGGTTCAATAACAGGAGAGAACCTTGGACCAAAGTTTATGAAGCTTGACTAGGAAGATTCTGGGCACATCTCCATCCAAATACCTTGACACATACTCCATTCACCCATAACACAAGCAGCTTGTTTCTTCTGGCCTTCTGTTTGCCCTCAAGAATTTAAATGGTGGTATTTACAAGCCATTATGAAGCAAGAATACAAACACATAGGGCTAGATTGAGGCCAGTAAGCAGTTTTGCTTAGGTTTTGTTGTTGTTGCTTTTAGAAGTATAATTAGTTGAATAATTCCAGAAGCTGGACTTCTTTCTTTTGCCCCCTCATCAACTCACTCATCCTTCTTCAGTTTACCCAGTCCCCACCATTTTTTCTTAACAAAGCTACATTTGTCAGACATAATGCTCACTCTATCCCTAAAGTCTGCCTTTTGATTCAGCTAGCTCTGACTCTCCAAGTTCAATGCCATGGACCTGAACCAGTGCCTGTTTCCAACAGAATGTCAGGTGATTGCCACATAGAGAGATTAGAGTCATCCTGCCCTCCTGGTGGGCTGCCAGACAGAAACTGGGGACCAGCAGGGAGCTGGGAGGCCTTCAGTGGGAGGCTGAGAATCAGGTCTCTGTGGGTAAGCTGAGCAGTAGTCACCGTAGCTGGAAAAGCCATGCAAGGAGCACAGCTGTCAGAAGCAGCCTGTAGAAACCGGTCGTTTAGAGTTTGCACTGAGCTGCTTTCAGTAGTCAGCCTTGAACCATAGTGCAAACCCATTCAAACAGTGAAGAAAATTTCCCTAGCTAAGCAGCAAGAAATTCTCACCCTGTGTGATCAAAGCAATCAGCTGGTTCCTCTTCCTTCCTATTTGTTTATATTTCTAATCTCTTATGATCTCCATGGCTGTGGCCTGATAGTTTTCTTTTGCATAGTGTTTTAAAATACTTTTTTCTTTCTTCAGTGCATTTTAAAGCAGATAAAACCAAGTTGACAGGAAGTATCTAATGTTTCTTTTTTAAATAATTGTTATTACAAAAGTAATGAAGGAGCTAAAATCATCCATAATTGCATCACTGAAGGGCAACCACAATGAACATTTTGGCGTATTTACTTCTAATTATTTTAAATAGATGTGTAAATATGTACATATGTATTTTTAACAAAATACGTTATGACAGAATAGTTTTTTTTAATCATTAAAAGCTCTTAAATGACATCAATGGCTGCATTAGAATCCAGGATAAATGAATATGTTATTTATTCTAGCATTCTGTTTTGAGAAGCTCATGTGGGTTTCTAAATTGACACTTTATTTCTCAGCTTGGAATTCGTTAAGCTCAATTTCTTCGGATTTTGTTGGTTTAGAGTGAGAATTTGGACACAGTGGAAATGGAATATTTCTGTCTGTACCATTGTTTGCTTTCCTTGCCAACATTTTTTAAAATTAATTAATTAATTTATTTTTGGCTGTGTTGGGTCTTTGTGGCTTCGCGTGGGCTTTCTCTAGTTGCGGCGAGCGGGGGCTGCTCTTCATTGTGGTGCGCCCCGGCTTCTCATTGCGGTGGCTTCTCTCGTTGCGAAGCACGGGCTTTAGGCGCACGGGCTTCAGTAGTTGCAGCTTGCGGGCTCTAGAGAGCGCAGGCTCAGTAGTTGTGGTGCACGGGCTTAATTGCTCCACGGCACGTGGGATCTTCCCGGACCAGGGCTTGAACCCGTGTCCCCTGAATTGGCAGGCGGATTCTTAACCACTGCGCCATGAGGGAAGCCCTTGCCAACATTTCTCAAAAGGCATTTTGAAGAAGCAAAGATTGGAACAGTGGGGGTTTTTTTGTGTGTTTTGTTTTAAATTTTGTGATTGGAATATGTCTTGTAATCTCAGTTAACTTTTAAGCAGAGAATCGATATAAAATAAGAAATATGTTGCCTAACAAACCCTAAATGTTTCAAAACCACATGTCGTGCTGTGTCATTTGAAGTTTATCCAACAGGAAAATAGGAGATTTTGAAGATTTTTTTTTTTTTTTAAGACAGGGACTGCCTGGGTCAGATTTATGTTTTAAAAAGACTAGGTCAGTGAAAAACTTGAGCTATCAAGGAAGAATTCACATGAAGTTTAACCTTTTAAAAAAATGAGCATTTGGTGCAACAGCTGCTTTGGTTCAGTTGAGAAAATGAAGCTATTGAACCAACATTTAGAATGGAGGATAAGTGTCAAAATGAAAAATAGTTTGTGAAATGATACAGAATGATACATATTTGTATTTGAAGGCCACCTTCCTTAAAAAGTCACGTTTCTGGAGAACATATTTTATCTCCCATAAGAGTACTGTGTCTAGAGACCTGCTTTCAGCACCTGTCCATGGGTGCATCTGTGGGTGTGTCACTCTCAACACCCAGTGGCCGGGTCCGGGGCAGTCACCACCTTGTTCCACAGGCTGTCTCTCCCCCCTTCCAATTTGCTCTCTCCATTAGCAGTCATCTTTGTAAACAGAAGTCTAAGATTTAGTGTTGTGCATATTTTTAAATGACCCATTTTGATGGGGCTCTCTTTATTGTTTCAGGTTGAGTGCATTTGGGAACTTGATGCATAAAATTTGCATGACTCCTCACTCCTTTCTGTATCTGTCTTTGGATTCAAGCCAGCATGGCTCACACCACAAAGGTTAACGGCTGTGCCTCAGGTAACTCCATGTTCTGGAGTGTGTGTGTGTGTGTGTGTGTGTGTGTGTGTGTGTGTATTAGTGTGTGTCTTTGCTCAAACTAATTTATTTCTTTTTTAATAATGGGTAAATAATAAGTTGCCTAGATAACTAGGATTTTGAACAATTTCTATCCATTGAAGTTTTTTGTTGTTGTTTTGTTTAATCTCTTAGAGAATTTGCTTTTATCTTTAGAGTCTTTATGTACAGAAATCAGCTAGGTAAATTATTACCTAAGTCAATTCTATTGGAGTGTTGAAAGGTAAATGTAAAATACTGAGTGCTGATGCAAGAATAATGTACACTCCTCTTGCGCTTCTTTATGAGGGATTGAACGATGAAAGAGGAAATGAGTTTGAATGCTTAAAACCAATTCCTAGTATCCACTCCCAAGCAGCTTTTGTTTGTTTAAAGTAACTTTCCCAGAGGGAATGTGCAGCAAACCAAATATATTATGAATCATAATATTGTATGTATTCTTATTATTGCTTTGGTTATGTTAGAGACCTATAGAGTTTGCATATCTATTCCAATATTGCTTATATAAGATTTTGGAGAAATTTATAGAACAAATGCTGAGAAAAGCCTCCTAAGAGACAGTATATGACAGGAGATGACAACCTGTCCAAAATGGTACTCTAAGTGTTCATTCTTCTTTTGAGCTATCTGCCAAATAGCAGAACGTGTGAGAGCAGTAACTGTGTATGTGGGAATTCTTGTGGAGTGCTTGAGTCCAAGGTCTTCGCTCTGCTGGCTCTGAGCACTGGGTAATGGAGAGAATGTGGGATTGGAATCGGGAGACCCATCTCCTGCATTAACCATGAATTACGGGGCAGGACGATTTCTCCATGTGTAAGACATCAATAAGTATACCCACCTGCAGGGTTAGAACAAATGAGAGCACCAGAAATGTGCACACAAGTGCCGTGTAAGTTGTAAAACAACAGCAGAAGGAGGAGACCTCTGAATTGGGCCCACCCAGCCCGTGTGTGGCTTTCTGTTTCAGCAATCCCAGCTGCAAGTATCCCCTCTGGAAAGATGCTCTAGCTTGCCCCAAACCAAACCCAAATAAACTCAATTGTTCATTATGGGACAACTGATCTTACTCTGTTCATTCTTTTTCCTATCCTTCCTACTGCTCAGCTTCTCAGGACTATTATAGATTCTGCTCAGGACTGCTGTCATTAATAAAATATGAATGACAATACCTAACATTTAATGAGCACTTAGTGTTACCATGGTGCCCAAGATGTTTTGCCTGCATTATCATACTTAATAGTCATAGTAATCCTAGGAGAGTATGCTGTTATCATCACCACCACCACTGTCATCCCTATATGATAGCACAGAAAAGCTCAGTAACTTACCTAAGTGAAGAAAGGAAAGTCAGGATTATTACTTGTTTCTCTAGTCGAATATTTGATAAGGGAAGAGATTGAAACATTGTGAAATTTCTTGAGACTTGTGGGCGGGTTTCAATCCCCCATGATGCTATGGTCTCCCTTCCCTCTCCTGCCCTCAGTTCTTCTCACACACTCAGAGGAAGGGGGCTCGAAGCTGTTGGTGCCTCGGAACGCTCTGGTATCTCTGGCAGAATCAGTATATTCAAGGTTTTAGATACTTACCCCAAGTGACCCTAATTCCCTTTCCAACTTGACTTGTCCTGGAGTATCCCTTTTCCTTTGTTCCTGAAGTCTGATGATACAGTTATAACCTTTCTTCCTCACCTGGTGTCCTGCCTAACAGGTCTGGGGACTGAGTCTGAAAGTGAAGAAAAGCTCTCTGATTTGTGACTTCTGGGGTGTCAGGGTATGAATTGTTATTGCACAAAGGTACCTGGACAAGGCAAAGGAAGGTTTTTGTTTATTCTAATCACCATGACCTCTGTAAGCAAATCTGATTAGAGGCTTAGTCATACACAATTACTTTAATTTTATATATGCATATATGTGTATAAATATATGTATGTACATACACAGGTACATATACTTGTATACATTATGTATACATATACATACACATACATATATATGAAACTCATTAGAGAAAATTTTATAATACACAAGTTTAGTGTTTTCCAAAAAAATAAAGCAAGAATTACTGGCAATACCACCACCCTAAAATAAATTTTTTGCTCATTTTCCGTATGGCCTTTAAATTTTTTTTCTTAATTTAATTTATTTATTTAAAAAATTTTTATTGGAGTATAGTTGACTTACAGTGTTGTTAGTTTCTGCTGCACAGCAGAGTGAATCAATTATACATACACATATATCAACTCTTTTTTTAGATTCTTTTCCCATATAGGTCATTACAGAGTTAGAGTAGAGTTCCTTGTGCTCTGCAATAGGTCCTTATTAGTTACCTATTTTATATCAATATATAGTAGTGTGTATATGTCAATCCCAATCTACCAGTTTATCCCTCCCCCGCTTCCCCCCCCGGTAACCATAAGTTTGTTTTTTTTTACATCCATGACTCTATTTGTGTTTCGTAAATAAGTTCATTTGTACCATTATTTTTAGATTCCACATATAAGCGATATCATATGATATTTGTCTTTCTCTGTCTGACTTCACTCAGTATGACAATCTCTAGGTCCATCCATGTTGCTGCAAATGGCATTATTTCCTTCTTTAAATTTTATGCATTTCACATAGTGGAGATAATAGTTATAAAAATCTTTATTTTACATTTTCTTTTCTCACTTTGTATTACAAAAGAAATACCTGCCCATTGTTAAAAAAAAAAAAAAGCCAAACTCAAACAATGCAAAAGTGTTTGTGAGTTATAAATATACTTTTTGAAATGTAATTAACATAAGAACATTTACAAACCCAGATTAAGATGGGATAAAGAGAGCTTTATGGAAGCTAATGAAGGCTGGTTACTGATCTTTCCCATGAGAAAAAGTTACATTATTTGGATAGTTTAGTGGAAGTTTTAAATGTGGAGTAAATTATATGGTTTTCTTTCATTTTTCCAAAAATAAAGTATAATATTAAACATGCTTTTTTAAACTGTACTTCCCCTAGATGTGTTATGCCCGAAAGGGGTCTCCCTCCCTACCCCTACCCCTGAAAAATCACTGCTTTGGGCTCCATAGACTATGAGAAGAAATCCTGTGTGACGGTGCAGTCAGAGCACTGGCAAAAGAAACACTTTCCACGGTCTTAGGAATAAAGCAGATGCAAAAGAAGACAGATGAGAAAAGTACCACCTAGTTAAACTGTGCCCTTGGCTGCAAAACACACCTGAAGACTGATCATCCCATGTTCACATCCCTGTTTAGAGTTTAAACTGGGTAAGGGACCATTCCAAGTCCTTTTTATACTCTGACTTCCCCATTGAGTCCTTCAGTTAGATTGGGTAAAAGGTACTGATTTTTTTTTTTTAAAAATATAGTTGATTTACAGTGTTGTGTTAATTTCTGCTGTATAGCAAAGTGATTCAGTTATATATACATTCTTTTTTCATATTCTTTTCCATTATGGCTTATTACAGGATTTTTAAAAAAATATTTATTTATTTATTTTGGCTGTGCCGGGTCTTAGTTGCAGCATGCAGGATCTTCGTTGAGGCATGCGGGATCTTTAGTTGCGGCGTGCGGACTCCTTAGTTGCAGCATGCAGACTCTTAATTGCTGCATGTGGACTCTTAGTTGCAACATGCATGCAGGATCTAGTTTCCCGACCAGGGGTTGAACCCGGGCCCCCTGCATTGGGAGCGTGGAGTCTTACCCACTGAGCCACCAGGGAAGTCTCTATCAGAAGATATTGAATATAGTTCTCTGTGCTATACTGTAGGACCTTGTTGTTTATCCATTCTATATGTAATAGCTTACATCCGCTGACCCCAACCTCCCACTCCATCCCTCCCCCCACCCCCTCCCCGTTATAAGAGCAGTTAGTTAATGTTGTAATTTGTAAATTTATTACTGTACATTTCAGACATACAAAATACGTAAAGTTTATATAACAAGCACCCATGTACATACCATCACAGCTTAAGACATAAACTTAACTAGTACATGACAAATATTACTGAGCACCTACAACGTGCCAAACATCGTTCTGGGCCCTGGGAATAGAACAGTGAACAAAACAGGCAAAAATCCCTGCTTTCAGGAATCTTACATTCTAGTGGAAGTTGAAGTCTCCTTGTGGACAGAGTATCCAGATAAAATAGAGGTCATTCTTATACTATAAAAGTATTCATTGTTTATCTGAAATTCAGATTTAACTGGGTGTCCTGTACTTTTATTTGCTAAACCTGGCAACCTTACCTGTGAACCCCTTCCAGATTGCATCTTCCTTCTTACTGGCAACCCCCTCATTATCAATTGTTTGTCATAGTTTTATCTCTTTTTCACCAGATCCTTTATCCTACTTCTATTGACTGGTCCAGTTTGGTTTTCATTAATTTAAAACATTTTATTATGGTATTGTTAAGAGTACCCTAATGTCATTTGTTAATGTAATGACTTATGAACATCATAAATTGCTCATGGCTGACTGTTCTCGTTTTATATAGCCAAGTAGTAAGTAAATGGGGGTCATTGGTTGGGTAAATTGCTGTATTTCTGAAGAATTTAGAGATAGGGACGGTGTGCTTTTCCCCAAGTTTTTGCATCATGTTGTAAACTGAGTGTATTGATCGATGCCTCTGTAAACACTAATTAATGTTGTGAAACTTTAATTAGAGCCTAGAATCTCTTTAGAAGCCAAATAACAAGTGGCTTATTTGTCAGATGAAGATAATAATACCTGTCCTACCTTCTTCACAGGATTGTTGTGAATAAAAAATAAAACAATAACCGTATAAATACAATGTAAAGTGCTGGTCAGATGTCAGGAGAAATCACCATCCTTCTTGTTTTGCTATCTCTGTTATAAGTTCCTGATCTAATAAACACCGGCTCAGGTGCCATTGTGCCAGGCTCTGTCGGATGCTGTGATGCTGGGGAAAGAATTGAATTACTGTCCTTTGACAGTTAAATGAAATGGATAGATGAGCATTAGGGAGTGACTTTTTATGCTTGCCATCACCATTTTTATTTCTGTGAATACTTGCCTTTGCTAGTTTATTACAGTTTTCCCCTCTCTTGCTGTTCTCTTTCACAGCCCAAATACATGTGAATTTTTCCAGACAGATGCATACTTACTCATTTAATATACTTATTGAACTACATTAAACATTTGGTTGTCTTTTTTTTTTTTTTTTTTGCGGTACACGGGCCTCTCACTGTTGTGGCCTCTCCCATTGCAGAGTACAGGCTCCGGACGCCCAGGCTCAGCGGCCATGGCTCACGGGCCCAGCCGCTCCGCAGCATGTGGGATCTTCCCGGACCGGGGCACGAACCCGTGTCCCCTACATCGGCAGGCGGACTCTCAACCACTGCGCCACCAGGGAAGCCCTGGTTGTCATTTTAAATTAATATAATAACTTTCATAAAATCTTGTTACCCTGGTTAGTTATTTGGCTCCAGGTTTTTTCTCCATGCTAATCTTAAATGAGGTACAAAGGCCACTGATAAGACCTGGCCAACCAGAGAAAGCCAAAGACTCGTGGCCGAGCAGGCAGAAGGCTGCAGTGCAGTACAGCCCACTCTCCGTTGTGTAAATATTTTTTCTGGGCAGGAAGATTTCTCAAACAGAACTCTGAGCCCACTGCGGTGAACCTGACAGCAGGGATTGCGTGCTGTTTGTCAAGTACAAGACAAGACCAATTTGCACTGACTGGTTTGGCTAGAGCCGACCTGGTGTTTTCTGAGACCGTCTGTAAAGAATGTCACAGAGCATGGCAGAGGTGGTGTGTTCATGGTGGTGAGTCTTAGACCTGACCTCTGTGTTTGTATTACTCCAAAGACAGAGAGTAAGCTGATTAGAAACTGGGACTGCTTTAATTCATGGGTACCCTTCTTGACCTTCCAGGGTCTCCTGATACAATCTGCAAGAGGATTAAATGAGTGTTCCTATTTGTACTTTGCATTTTCCCCTAAGCGGTGTGTTCAGTGGTTATCAGAAGAGCTGAGAGGGTAACACAGAGTTGGCTAACATAAAAACATACGTAAGAGCTAGCCAGGATTTTGATTTCTCCTTTCAATCTCCCTTCCTTATTTTCAGATGGCAAAACACGACTTGCCACCATGGCTAAGCCAGAAGTTGAATGTGGAAAGTAATTTTCCTTTGTTTGAGGCATTCTGTTGACATTAAAAATCAGAAGTATAGTGTCTATGAAGATCCGATAAAGGGGAAACAGATCAAGGGGAAAGTATGTATTTAAGAAAACTACAAAAAACCCAAAAGTAGAATGATTACAAATAACACGTCCTTCCTGACAGGGGTTATTTTTTTTCTTCGTGTGACGTGTTTCATAGAGCCAAATTAACAAACGTATTCTAATACCATATATATATATATATATATGTATATATATATATATATATCATATTTGTATATTTAGTATATCGTGCAGTTTCATCCTGTTATTTGATGTGTTTACTAATTGGATTTAATTAGATTATGCATTTCAACTTCAAATGAAACTTCGTTGTTAGTTATTTGAAGGCTAATTTCACACTGAAGTTTATAAATGAAATAATTTATTTTCTTATAGTGATGGTGTTTGGTAAGATAGTTATTTTTTTAAGTAAGAAGTATTTGCATTTGAATTTCATTACTGTTAAAATGCCAAGACCACCTACAAACAGGGACCCTGGGTTTTAGAATTGTGCTTGTCTGGTTAATCAGAACCCCAGAATTTGTCTCGCCCCCAAGAGGCTCTGAAGAGTCCTTCCCTTTGTCAGGGCTTGCCTGTTTTATAAACTTTCAAGGCTTTGGTTTTAAGCTGTAGCCAGCTTCGCCTTAGAAGATTTTTGCTTCAAACTGTGAGCGAGTCATAATGGGTTAAGCATCAGATTTCAGACAGGCGATTAGCTCTCCAGCTAAGCTGAGGAAGGATGACTTATCTCCCAGCAAGTACCAGCTGACTTGGGTGTAAGAAGGATAGAATCCAGGCTCTTGCTAGTCCTGAGTGCTGGGCAAAGTACCCTTCAGTTGTCGATTGCTGCCCTGATACACCGTGGGTGCCAAAAAAAAGAAAGAACACAAAATAAAAGCCCAACAGGGAGATTGGCTATGTTAAGAACTTGAGCTGTTGCTATCATTAGGAGACTGCATAGTGAGGCAAAGGATTACAACAGCCCTTCCTACCAGGACTTGAATATTTTGTGCCCTGCTCACCCGCAGACTTCCCATCGTGAGTATTGACATTTGTGTCTGATTATACACTTCCCCTCTTACTGGAAGAACTTTGGGTGGGCTAGTTGAGCCCATTAGCTTCCTTCTTCCTGTGTCCCGGATAATTCCTGTTCATCTCCTTGGTGCAATTTCTGAGAAAGGTTTGAATGGGTTTGGAGGAAAATCAGTGACTAAAGCTCACAGTTTCTGCTTTGGGGACCTTTTCTATAAAAGGCTCTTTGATCTGGCATGAAAAATAGTTAGCATAGTTCTCAAATTCACAGAGATAATGAATTCTTGCTGTTTTCTGGCAACATATTTTAAAATGGCATTGAGTAGACTTCTCTAATAAAAAACCTCCAATAAGACCCAACCAGGAAATCAGACTTGGTAAGATTCATTCATACAGTTGTAGAAGTTCTAAGTCAAAAAAAAAAATCATGATTCTATCTTTCCTCCCTTGGCTGCCTTATTAGATATTTTTGGAGTGTACTCTATTCCATATGCTATTCATGTTTTAGAGGATAAAGCCTGGCTCTGCTTTTGGGTTGCAGTTCATTATGAAGCCTGAAAACAAGAGAAGTGTTTAAAATATGCAGCCACTTACATATACAGCATTAGTGATCTCAGCTGGCAGTTCTATATGGACAAGTGATCTCACAGCTTAAAAATAAGTATGTAGCTATATTGAGGATTTTTAAAAATAGTGACCAGATTTCTAATCCTAGTAGTTCTTGGAGCAAGCCATGGCTGAAAATTCAGGTTGAATAATATTCTATAATATTCAGAAGGCTTTTCTAACCAACAGAATGAAAAGCAGAACTACAGACATGAGGGAGAACTGGACCAAGAGAAAAAAATTATTGGATTCATGGGATTTTTGTTCTTATCCTGAAATTTAAATCTTTGTACTCTTACTTTGTCTTGTTTGTGACAAGCCAGATATGAGTGGTTCGTGACATTTCTACCAGC
This sequence comes from Grampus griseus, assembly GCF_964374135.1. Taxonomy (NCBI): domain Eukaryota; kingdom Metazoa; phylum Chordata; class Mammalia; order Artiodactyla; family Delphinidae; genus Grampus; species Grampus griseus. The sequence goes on from NC_139000.1 coordinate 51,227,219, forward strand.
TGGATCAGAGGTTGTGGACGTGGCTACATTTCATCATATAAACCTTTATTTAAAGGAGCTGGTGCTAGAGTAATAGTTTATGGAAGCAATTTGCTATCAATAGTCACAAGTACTAAATTTATTTTAGCTTCTTTTTCTGTGATTTTATTAATTGGAACAGTTCTCTCTCCAAGGGATCTTTTGCATTTTGGACATGATCTCTGTTGGATAGAATCAAGTGATAGTCATGGGATTTTCTGAATTTGATCTCACAGTATCTGGTTTAGTTGATAAATTCCATCAGCTTTGCAAACATTGATTCAACTTGTCCTGCCAGATTTTCCCTTCCCTGTCCACTTTCTGAGTGCCTTTTTCTTGCATCAACTATCTATTAGGCAAAGGCATTTCGAGTGTTTCTGTACAGCAGGCACATTTAAGAGTCTCCTGAAAGGGGACTTCTGTCGTGGCGCAGTGGTTAACAATCCGCCTGCCAATGCAGGGGACACGGGTTCGAGCCCTGATCCGGGAAGATCCCGCATGCCTCAGAGCAACTAAGCCCGTGCGCCACAACTACTGAGCCTGCACACCACAACTACTGAGCCCGCGAGCTACGACTACTGAAGCCCACGCGTCTAGAGCCCGTGCTCCGCAACAAGAGAAGCCACCGCAATAAGAAGCCCGCGCACCGCAACGAAGAGTAGCCCCTGCTCACCGCAACTAGAGAAAGCCCATGAGCAGCAACGAAGACCCAACACAGCCACAAATAAAAAAAAGTCTCCTGAAATAAAGGGGGAGAATATGCCAAGATTAGAAATATAACAGAGGGAGAGAGAGGTGACATTTCTAATAATTCATAAGCCCAACTGCTTAATCTCTTTAAATCGTTAGTCATGTGCATCAGTTCTTACATTCCTAACTAAAACAGGAAAAAGTTCACTCTTCCTCTGCTCTCAGTATTCCCCTCATGTAAGACAGCGTACCCAGCAAGTGACGGCTGGTTTATTTCCTTTTCCCTAGCATTTCAGATTGATTGACGGGGATTTTTTATTCAAATCAGGGCCACCCCATGGCAGTGTTTTTTGAGGCAGCCCATTTGGCATGTTCCCTCCAACTGTGAGGACAAAGCCTGATTTGTCTTCCCATGACCTGGCAGAGGAGGTAGAAGTACCTGCTGGCTTCATGCAGCATGTCCCCTAGCCAGTATTCCACCTCTTCACGTGGTGAGTCAGCCCGATGGTATACTGACTTCTATAGCACAGCAGGGTGGAGACCTGGAAGTCCCTAAGCCGGTCGGGGAGGAGGGAATGGTTTGCGTGTCAAACCATTCCAGCAATGCAGCTTACAGGGAAAAATTGCAAAATACTGAAGCCCTTTGCTGCCAGATTTTTCCATTAGCACCACACTTTACACAGTTTTCAAATCTGCCTCAGGGACAGCTGTTTGGCAATGTGAGGGGAAAAGGTCACGTCACATCATAAGCTCTGTGGTTGGTTACCTGTCAGCCTGTCCTGCAAGGAATCTCAGCAGGCCCTGAGCAATGCCTTCTAAACGCTCATTCATCACACACACACACAAGGAGCCGTGGATTCTCCAAAGGGGGTGCTCGGAAATTATTTGAGAACTGGAAGACAGTGCTGGAACTTACACCACCTCAGGATACTGATTTTAAATGAAGAAATCCAAGACAGAAAAGCTTCCGGAAAGGTAAAGAGGGCTTAGAGCTGGGGGCTTTTCCTCTGGGACGTTATCCCTTGGTTTTCTGGACAGAAAAAGTAGGCTTTCCAAATAGTGGTAAATTTAAGTGAGGGTATAGTTTTTGGACTACCAGAAAGAATGATACAAAACTCAGTAGAAACAATTCAGTTCAGTGAGTTCATTCATTCAGTAGCTCACTTTTAAAAGACTGCACAGAAATTTACTAGGCAGAGGGCACCTGTTTCCCTTCTTTGTGGAAGGACCAACCCTGAGGTTCTGTGAAAGTGGGTCTGTCTCTGCCTTATTCTCACTACTTTTTGATTTTGTTTTGTTAAGGATGGCTTGCAAGATTAAGGGTCATTGAGCTTTCTATACTTTTGTTATTTTCTCTGTCTCTCCAAACATTTTAGCTTTCATTAACTTTAATCTCTGTTTTCTGCTCTTTATTCTGAGCCTTTGTTTTGGGCCTTATTTTGACAGAAATCATAGTCTATTTCTGTTTCTTCAGTCATAATGCCTGCAAAAATCACAGTTGGCTTTCCCAGTTCTCCGTGGCTCCAGGTAGTAAGAGACCTGCTCTGTCCAAAGAGGTGTGAAAGAAGCAGGGGCTTCTCCACCACCCCAGCTGCTGCTCCCCCACTCCTACCTGCCCTGTAGGCTTTGCGCAAAGAGCTGTTCTCTTTACTTGGATGTCTTTCCTGTATCTGTTTATGTGAGCCCTTCTTATGCTTCAAGTCCTGCTTCCTCTCTTACCTCTTCCAACACGTGTTCTCAGATACTCCCAGTGGGAATTCGCCCATTCCTCTTCTTTATTCCTGGAGAGCTTTGTATTCTGTTAAATAGTTGCCATCACTTGCTTTTATGTAAGCGTTGTAGTTGTGTGTCTCATTAATCTGTAATCTCTGAGGTCTTAAGAAGCAGGATTCATGTCGTCTTCATCTTGGTATGCCCATTGTGGCTTGTATAGTACCCAGCATAGCCAACAGGCTCAGTGTTCAACCAACAAATGTTTGCAGCCCACCTCCTTGGTGCTGCCTTAACGCTGGGCATCTAATACAGAGCAAGACGCAGGCACAGTGCCTGCTTAGGAATCTGTGGGGTTGAATTGAGCCCTACCAGTTGCCAATCTTAAATTGTCATACTCTTGGCAATTTTCTCCCAGCCTGTTCACCTGGATATTTCCCCTGCATGAACAGGTGGCTTTCACTCTGTCACACATACTTGGATTCTTCCTCCTCGTACCTCACATCTAAGTGGAAGTTGTAGTGTATACTTTCTCTCCATCACGTGCTCTAAGGTAGGCTTAAAATGGTGTTGTCTGTTAAATGCCTTGAGTTCCAGGGAGAGGAGACCAGGTACGATGTGGTTATCCAGAGAGGAGTATTATTGGAGGCCATTTGGAAAGCTCTTTCTAGCTCCCATGGCCTCTTTGCTCCTTTCCCAGCTTGTTAACAATCCAAGCAGAGAGAGGTGGGGGAGCTCCAGTCAGTTCCTCTTGCTTATTATCTAGTCTGGTTTGGTGGACTGGTTGAACCTGTGGATGAGAACCTGAGCTGGTGACCTCTAAGGTGGGAGTATGGCCATTGGTCTACCTTCCTTCTCACCCACAGTTTTTTGGGGAAGGTCTCTACAGATCTATCACCCCTTTTAGATGGGAGGAAATAAACTGTCCTTACTGCTTCATCATTTACAGCCTTTATAGACTCTTTGGTAATCTCAGTTAAAGTTTTAAATCCTTTAGTTTCATGCCCCAGTTCATTTTGTCATTTGGCTTTTTTAAATGTTGATTTCAAATCTCAGATGAAAATATATTGTGAGAAAGTCTTTAGTTTAAACTCAATGAAAGTAATAATCATGAGTCAACCCAGACCATGAAAAAAACCCAACCCGCAGAAATTCAGTGTGACTCCAGTGTTAAACCTTAAATGTGTTTGGGGGAATGCACTTTGCTGAGTAAGGTTGAACAAAGACAGAGGATTCTTTTCTGGCCTTTCCAGATAGGCCCATCTTCCATAGCATCCTCTTCCTGATTTCAGTTTCCCAGCTGGAACCTCACACCTCCGCTGGGGCACACCTTTTTGGTGTTGGTTGTGGCCTCTTCTTGGAAAATCTCCCTGATGTTCAGTTTTAGGCGCAGATCCTTCTAATCCAGGCAGGTAAAGAGGAGTGCTCTTCCAGCACCCAATGCTGTCCGCACCTAACAGGATGGGAAAGAACTGTAAGCCCTTGCTGGACCTGTCCTGTCCTTCTAATCCCCTTCAAGTCCTGTCAGTCTCCTTGGGCTATGAGGGAGTTTGGTAGAGAAGGAGCCCTGGTGGTGAGGAAGGGAACTGTGCCCACTTTTCTCCGTCACTGCAGTTCCCTTAGACACCCAGGTTTTGGTGTCATATCCCGTCTCAAGTCTGAGAGGAGAGGATGGGTGACGTAGCGTGATAAGGTATTTGAATTCTTTAAGCGTTGAGGGGAAGTCTCAACACAGGTCCTTCATGAGCATGACAGCAGAGCATCTTGCTTTCAACCTGTCTCTTTTCAGGATGCAGACTTACAGGTAGGGTTTTTGCTATCAAGATTACCTGCGAGAGAAATGGTGGTAGGGGTCCTAGGCTGTTGTTTTGGTTGTTGTCTTTGTCTTCAATTTGTTTCAACAAGGACTCTAGCAATTTTAAATGAGAAGAAAAAAAAGTTGGCCACCTGGAAAATGGGAAAAGGAAAGGGATGGAAACAGGAATGAAACTGCATCCCAAATGGATACCATGAAGTCCTTGGTGTCATACCGAGACCTGGGAGCGTGTTCAGTTTGACCAACCCAAGGTTTTGTTTTAATTTGAATTAATTGCCGGGATTTTTTACATTAGATAATTTCATATAAAAATACCAATTCCTAAAAAAAAAAAAAAACCAATTTCTGCAGCTTATCTTGAAAAATCAAAAGATCTGGATCACTGGATGTGTACTTCCACAGGGCCACAGTCATCTGGAGAGGACAGGTGCCTTCTGGTCGCCCCCAAATCCCTCTGAACCCCTTCCTTTCCATCATTAACCTGGACTCTGAAGGTAGTTGAACTTGTGATCTGAACCTTGAGCCTACTTGAATTGCTTAAGGGGCTGCCCCCAGTTTGGCTGTCAGCTTCCTTGAAGCCAAGGTGAAGAACACACTTAAGAGTTGCAGAGTTTGCTTGGTTTAGAGCCGAGGTTCTCATCCCTCGCTGTGGCAGAGACTCATCTGGGAAGCTTCTAAAGATGCTGATGCCCCTGTCCCCACCACAAGAGATTCTGATTCATTGGGGGTGGGGATGGGGGGACGAGTCAGCAGAACTGTGGCTACTGATATGCTTGGTTGCCATCTCAAAGTCCTGCAGCCACCGTCCAGGGAAGAAGGACCGTTGGGGCACTGTCTGCCAGCCTGGTGTCACAGAAGCCTTTGCCTACAGCCCATTTCCCCTCTCACAAGGAGTCACCTTTCCTGGCTACTCCTCACCTATCTGAGGAAAGGTCTTGAGCACATCTTCATCCTCCCAGATCTCATTTGGTGGCTTCTTCTGTACATAAATTAAAGAAGAGTAGAGGCAGAGAGGTGTGTCTTTCTCCCGACAGTGGGAACCGTTGTGACTGACGCTCTCCAGTCAGAGGAAGCTCCTATTTTTAATTCTTCTCCCATCCCAACTTTTGTCATCCTTGATAAAGGACTAGACATTTACTTGCATACAGTGACTTTTTCTGTTAGACCTTGCCTTCATAGAAGCACACAGACAAAATAACAACCTTCAACCTTTTTGTAGAATAAACTATATTCATATTTATAAAATAAAAATTTAGCAGAATTTTTTTCCAGGATTAAGGAACACTACATTCAGATGCTTTCCTCAGTTTAATTCTTAAGAACGAGTCTTTTGATATTGATACTTACTTTGGAATATAATAATGTGACTAAATAATACCAGAATATTCTCAGAAGTACAGAGGAGAAAATTTCTCTCTTAAAAGCAAATGATAAAACAAGCCTAAGGGGCTTCGCTGGTGGTGCAGTGGTTGAGAGTCCGCCTGCCGATGCAGGGAACACGGGTTCGTGCCCTGGTCTGGGAAGATCCCACATGCCGTGGAGCAGCTAGGCCCGTGAGCCATGGACACTGAGCCTGTGCATCCGGAGCCTGTGCTCCGCAACGAGAGAGGCCACAACAGTGAGAGGCCCGCGTACCGCCAAAAAAAAAAAAAAAAAAAAAAGCCTAAGGAAGTGTTTTGAATGATGGATGTTTTCTAAAACTGGATTGTGGGGATGGATGCATAACGATATACATTAACTAAAACTCATCAAACTGTACACTTAAAACAGGTGAATTTTATGGTACATAAATATCTCAAAAAAGTTGAAAGTCCAAAAACAAGGAAAAAATTGATCTAACTCAAATCTCTTATCTAATGTGGTGTCGTTGGGTGAAATAACTTGGAAGTTTTTGGATCCTATATTTCAAAGTATCTGGCACTTGAAGCTTTGTTCTTTATTAGTTTGTTATTTCTCTTTGAATCAGTTTATTGGCGTAAAACAAGCCCAAATGAATTCCACGTCATCTTAAAAAGTTTGATCTTTGTAGCTTCACGCAGGAAAATGTCTGTTTCAAAGATAGTCACTTTTAAAGCACTCAGCCATGAGAACGTGAGTGGAGTGAGGTAGGGTGTGTGCCAGCACTAAGGTGGACCAGTTAGACTCTGCAAATCCAGGGGTTCTTGTAAAACTCTGCCTCTTTCCACATAGCTGTCCCATTTTGAATTTTACAAAACAGGCCATTTAGAGTCATCCTTAATCTTTGTTAATCTCTGTTTTACTGTTTAGAACTAGCTTTTCTTACTTGCCCTGTAAAAGAGATCAATTAAACTTTATTCCACTAGAGTCAGTCACATTTACCCAATATACTTAGGCACAAGTGAAGAACAGATTTAAAAGAACCCTTTTTTCCCTCTTTTTTTTGGTGGTGAATTTAAACCATTAGAGGGACATCTCATTCTTAGTAAACGTTTAAAACAGAAACAAAATGTCGCTCAAAAATATTATCCCCCTAAACCAGAATGCATTTGTTTGGGAACTAATTCTGTGTCTTTGAAAGTCACATGATCTAATTGGAATAAAATGTTTAAGGAACTATGAAAAAAAAAAAGGGTTGGGTCTGTGGTTTACAAATGGGAGTGTTTTTAGCCTTCAAATTACATGTTGCATTAAATAAGAATAAACCAAGAAAAGAAATCACTCGCCTCAAGCCCAGCCTGGGTTCAGCATAACACTGAATCATTTCCTTCATAGAACAGCCCTGCGCTATGGCTCAGATTGTGACAGGGAACTTTTCTCAGCGCTGGAGGGTTTGGGGGAGGGACTAAGTCAGCAGGAAGAATGACACATTTGCCGCCTTTCAGTCTGTGTTCTTCCTAGAATTAGCAGATTTATAGCTGTATTTCTAGGTTAGCACTTCATGTGTCTGAAGGATATGAGCATAGTTTGTTTGAAAAATTGGAAGGGGCATGTGAGAGGTCTGTCTTTACCTCTGGGTTAAGATCCTTGCTAGCAGTTTCGTTCATTGGTAGTTTTTGCTGTCTCACTGACGCCGAGAGTCCTGGAATTAAACCCCGTGGCCAGCAGGCTGTTAGTTGGTCAGGAAATTCCAAATGGGTATAAATAAATGCTCTGCAGCAGCTCCTGGGCTCTTTGCCTGCTAACGTGTGCAGGCCCTTTAATGCTGAGGGAAGTGGGCCTGAGACTTGGCTTCCTGCTTGCTGAAAATTACAGTTATTTTGTTTCTGGGTGGGTAAGTAAGAAAGCCCAAAAAAAGAAAAATAGAGGAGAGTGTGACATTTGGATGGGGGTTGGTGAAATATAAACTCAAGCTCTGTATGTTATAAAAAATATTTGCTTTTCTTACAGGCTGGAAAGAATAACTCAGTCCTGGATTTTTGGTTCAGTGACAGTTTCAGCTTTAGCCCGTGGCTCTAACAGAAAGATGTCATTGTCGTGGGAGTGTGAGGTTGTATGTATATGTTAAGGTCTGAGTTGTTGAGTTTATGGCTTACTTAAATCACAGAATTTCCTTTCTTGTTAGTAAATCCGTTTTTGGTCATTTGTTTTGAGCTCTGTTTTTCTAATAGGGAGCTGCTCAGTGTGCCTTAAAGCCGGTTTCTTTTTCTTATGTAAATACTGTAAAACAAAATAAGGGCTGGGATTCATATAATTACTTTAGCCCCACCCCCCAGAAAAGAAAAAAAAAAAAAACTGTAATGCTTTGTTAGAAAAGCCTTTCTGTCCCGAAGTCCTAACTTGTGCTGCTTCTCTGCTTTTCACAGAATTACTCTTTGGCACATTTCCTGTGTATGCTTAGAGCAACGTGTTATTTTTTTTTCTTTGGTTTTGGTTTTTTGTTTTTGCGGTACGCGGGCCTCTCACTGTTGTGGCCTCTCCCGTTGCGGAGCACAGGCTCCGGACGCGCAGGCTCAGCGGCCATGGCTCACGGGCCTAGCCGCTCTGCGGCATGTGGGATCTTCCCGGACCGGGGCACGAACCCGTGTCCCCTGCATCGGCAGGCGGACTCTCAACCACTGCGCCACCAGGGAAGCCCTCAACTTGTTATTTTTGAAGAAAGTTTGGAAAACAGCATTTAGTCCCCAAGCTATGTCCCATCTGTGCGTGCATGACAAATTTAGGCTCTAGTTCATCAGTAAGTCTTTAAATTAGACAGTGGACATTAGAAAGTAGCTCTGCTGAGGCTGGTGAGAACAAGTACTGAAATGCCCGTGGTATCTTGACTATTACGAGACAGATTTTGGGTAGAGTCGCTGCATCTTCTAGTTGGCACTGAACACTGGAGAAGAGGGCCATTATGTGACCCTCCCGGCCTCTGTAATGTCACGTCCTCCTTACTACAATGTGTCCTTTATTAACACATGACCCATTCCATTCCCAGGAACTGTAACCCTTTCCACTTTCTTCCCTCTCACTGCTCACCTGCAGCCTGGCTTCTGGACTTCTAAGGCCTGCCCAGGATAGGACTGATGATACAGCAAAAGGAAGCTGCATTTGGGGATTGTTAAGTTGTGCCCCTTGTTACCATGCAGCTGGAAAGTGCTGCCCAATGGAGTGGGCAGAGAGCAAGGCCCCGGGCTCTGTATGAGTTCCTCTAGTCTGACAACTGCTCTAATTAATTTCTTCCTTCACTTGCTCACATAGCATGCGATGTTATGGAATTTTGTGTGAAGTATAGTGAAAGGGTCATGGTCTGGAAGCAACCTTTGGAAATCATCGAGTTCCACCAGTCCCCTCATTTTATGCGTACAAACCTTGTCACTGAGTGTGCAATTCCAGACCCTTGTTGCCCATTGCTTGTCTGTGAACTAGGAAGTATTTATGGCTCCTGGACTTGTTTTATGAAAAAATTATACTGCCCCCCGCCCCCAAGTTTAGGCAAGCCATTCTGGATGACTGCATGGAAATGCAGTCAGTGGTTCTAAAGCACACGTCTCTGCACAGTGTGTTAAAGAATGCTCTACTCTTATGACTTCAGTAGAGATAGAAGAATGAGATTGTTGATAAAAATTAGTGCCTGCCTTTGTCCTCTTATTGTGAGAAGAAAATATCTTAACTTGGTCGTAATATACTTTTAAAGATTGGGGAAGTTTTTCCACTTTTACTTCTTATTTTACTTCCTTCCTATGCATAATTGATGTTGGACTAGGGCTCCCTGTGTACCTAACCAGCACCCATACTCCACTCCCCTGAGCCCTAGTGTGCACACACATACACATGAACATCCTCTGCAGGGCCCAGCCAGCATCTCCCTCAGCCAGCAGAAACCAATTTAGATGTTTAGCAAACTCGATTTTGAAAAGCATCACAAATACCTCAAACCCTAGCTTTGTGGGGGTAGGGGGAGAAAAAGCAGGGTGGAGGGAGAGGAGTTCTGGACTATCTGGATGCCAGGGCTATGTGCTTCACCAAACAACAGAGGGTGGTCCAATAATAGTAAATAATAATAGTAGTCTGCCGACATAGCTCTAAGTACTCCACAGAAACACTGAAGCAGGTCTCTTATTTTCCCAATTATACAGCTGGAACAGAATCTGACTTGCCAATGGCTGGAAAGTGGCAGTGGCAGGATTCGAACCCAGGCAGTCTGGTCCCAGAGTGCCTGATTTTAATCACTACAGCTCTTCCTCCACCATACTTAATTAACTGGTACATGCCTAGACATGGGGTTTTTCATTTCACCAAATACCGAGCATGCTGTGTGCCAAGCACCATGCTGTGCACTGAAAGATAGAAAAGTACGACTTGGCTTCTGCCCCACAGCACACCTGCAGTCTGCTGGGGGAAGACAGGCATGCGCCTGGCAGTCACAACACAGGTCAGTACGCATTAGCAAAGAGTGCTAGGAGAATGGAGGGAAGAAGGTGACCAGTTCTTTCCAGGACAGAGCAGTTAGGGATAAGGGAAGACTCTACAAAGGATGGGATATTTGGGTTGGGCCCCTAAGGGGAAAGCAGCTAATTCTGACAGATGGAAGAAGCTGGGGAAGGGCATGCCAGGTAGAGGGAACAGAGTGAGCAAAGGCAGATAGGCTTAAAGTTGCTTGATTGGTTGAGATTCGGAGTTGGGGTGGTGGGCGGAGGGAGGAAACTGGGAAGTGCTGGATTGGGGCAAAATTGTTGAAGACTTTTAATGCAACAGAAAGGAACTTTTCGACTTTATTTTCTATAATGGGGCTTCTGGCAACCAATCTGCAAAATTAATATTTGAGGAGCTCTATAAGTTTCCAGGGATACCTCAAACAAATGTAAAATTCCTCAAAGAATATGTAATATAGGAGAGCAGAGACATTAGGCTTGATAAAAAACAGGCCGCTTAATTTGCATATGAGCAAGCAGCAGAGTGTTGGCTGTGCTCCCTGGTGACTCACACTGACTGCTCACATGTACCCCAAAGATACTGGAGGCACAAGTAGAGGAGGTTATTATCATCTCTATCTATGTAATTTATTTTGAAATAATTTCAAACTTAGAGAAAATTTATAAAAGAACTCTCATGCATCCTTCATCCAGATTCAGATTCCCCAGTGGTTAATATTTTGCCACATTTGCTGTCTCTTTTTGCATGTATATATGTGCTTGTGTGTGTGTGTGTGTATGTGTATAAAGACATGCATTTGTCATATCTCTTTAATCGCCTTCAATCTGAAACAGTTCTTAGCCTTTCCTTTCTTTGATGACCTTGACAGATTTAAAAAAATATATATGGAATCTAAAAAGAAAAAATGGTACTGATGAACCTAGTTTCAGGGCAGGAATAAAGATGCAGACATAGAGGATAGACTTGAGGACACGGAGGGGGAGTGGGAAGCTGGGGCAAAGTGAGAGAGTGGCGTGGACCTATATACACCACCAAATGTTAAATAGATAGTGGGAAGCAGCCGCATAGCACAGGGAGATCAGCTTGGTGCTTTGCGATGACCTAGAGGGGTGGGATAGGGAGGGTGGGAGGGAGACTCAAGAGGGAGGGGATTTCTGTGCATTAATTTTGTATCCTGCTACTTTACCAGATTCATTGATTAGCTCTAGTAGTTTTCTGGTAGCATCTTTAGGATTCTCTATGTATAGTATCATGTCGTCTGCAAACAGTGACAGCTTTACTTCTTCTTTTCCAATTTGGATTCCTTTTATTTCTTTTTCTTCTCTGATTGCTGTGGCTAAAACTTCCAAAACTATGTTGAATAAGAGTGGTGAGAGTGGGCAACCTTGTCTTGTTCCTGATCTTAGTGGAAATGGTTTCAGTTTTTCACCACTGAGGACAATGTTGGCTGTGGGTTTGTCATATATGGCCTTTATTATGTTGAGGAAAGTTCTCTCTATGCCGACTTTCTGCAGGTTTTTTTTTTATCATAAATTGGTGTTGAATTTTGTCTAAAGCTTTCTCTGCATCTATTGAGATGATCGTATGGTTTTTCTCCTTCAATTTGTTAATATGGTGTATCACATTGATTGATTTGTGTATATTGAAGAATCCTTGCATTCCTGGAATAAACCCAACTTGGTCATGGTGTATGAATGGGAGAAAATATTTGCAAATGAAGCAACTGACAAAGGATTAATCTCCAAAATTTACAAGCAGCTCATGCAGCTCAGTAACAAAAAAACAACCCAATCCAAAAATGGGCAGAAGACCTAAATAGACATTTCTCCAAAGAAGATATACAGATTGCCAACAAACACATGAAAGGATGCTCAACAGCATTAATCATTAGAGAAATGCAAATCAAAACTACAATGAGATATCATCTCACACCAGTCAGAATGGCCATCATCAAAAAATCTAGAAACAATAGATGCTGGAGAGGGTGTGGAGAAAAGAGAACACTCTTGCACCGCTGGTGGGAATGTGAATTGGTTCAGCCACTACGGAGAACAGTATGGAGGTTCCTTAAAAAACTACAAATAGAACTACCACATGACCCAGCGATCCCACTACTGGACATATACCCTGAGAAAACCATAATTCAAAAAGAGTCGTGTACCACAATGTTCATTGCAGCTCTGTTTACAATAGCCAGGACATGGAAGCAACCTAAGTGTCCATCAACAGATGAATGGATAAAGAAGATGTGGCACATATATACAATGGAATATTACTCAGCCATAAAAAGAAACGAAATTGAGTTATTTGCAGTGAGGTGGATGGACCTAGAGTCTGTCCTACAGAGTGAAGTAAGTCAGAAAGAGAAAAACAAATACCGTATGCTAACATATGTATGGAATCTAAGAGAAAAAAAAAAAAAGGTCATGAAGAACCTAGGGGTAAGATGGGAGTAAAGACACAGACCTACTAGAGAATGGACTTGAGGATATGGGGAGGGGGAAGTGTAAGCTGTGACAAAGTGAGAGAGTGGCATGGACATATATACACTACCAAACGTAAGGTATATAGCTAGTGGGAAGCAGCCGCATAGCACAGGGAGATCAACTCGGTGCTTTGTGACCACCTACAGGGGTGGGATAGGGAGGGTGGGAGGGAGGGAGACGCAAGAGGGAAGAGATATGGGAACATATGTATATGTATAACTGATTCACTTTGTTATAAAGCAGAAACTAACACACCATTGTAAAGCAATTATACTCCAATAAAGATGTTTAAAAAAAAAAAAGAAGGAGGGGATATGGGGACATATGTATGCATATGGCTGATTCACTTTGGTGTACAACAGAAACTAACACAGTATTGTGAAGCAATTATACTCCAATAAAGATCTAGTAAAAAAATAAAATAAAAATAGAGATCTGGGAATTCCCTGGCGGTCCAGTGATGAGGACTCCGCGCTTCAACTGCCGGTGGCCTGGGTTCGATCCCTGGTCAGGGAACTAAGATCCTACAAGCCACATGGTGCAGACTAAAAAAAAAAGAGAGACCTGTCCTTCTGTAGGATGTCTTTCAGGTAGGATCCATGAACATTTCCAGATTCAGGCATGCCTTCCGGGTGGAAACCTAAGAGAAATGAAACTGTGCTCTTCTCAGAATATGACCTCAGGGGCACGCGTTGGTAGCCTTGATCACCGGGTCCACGTGGTTCTTGGTCAGCTTTCTGCACCATACCATCACCATTTTTCTCTTTGTGATTGACACGTATTTTGTGGGAGGCGTTCTGAGGCCACACCAATATCCTGTTCTTCAGTAGGAAATCTCTACACACTAGACTTAGCAGCCGTTGATGATTCCTGCCTGAGTCAGCTACTGTTAATAATCGTTGTTAAATGGTGATTTTCTGTTTCCAGGATTCTTTATTTATTGAACTATAAATTGGCACTATATTATATATTATAGCATTATGGACTCACAGATACCTGATTTATTCAGTGGATTGAAATCTGCTACTATCATTAATCATATTATTTTGATGCCCAAATTATCCCAGATTTGGACAGTGGAACCTAAGAGAGTTTTGGAGCCAGCTAGACCCCTGACACTTAAATAGCTCATCTGATGTGTGCTGACACTTGAGGTTAATAACTAGTAGGTAGCACCTGTTATCTGAGTTCTAAAGGTTGTATGCACCTCAGGCAACAGGGGTCACCTGCAGCAAGGTCCTTGTCAGGCTGGTAGACAGAGCACTCAGGTGACTAGAGGCAAGCCGATCTGAAGTTCAGCTTGTCAGAGACCATGTAGTAGGTAGAAGTCTTGAATTTTCAGAGTGTATTGCTTACACTCTCCCAGACCCTCTCCTTTGTCTTTAGCCTTCCCTTGGGTAACTCAGGCCCTGGTCAGCGTGGGCAGAGAAGTAGGGGCTGGGGCTGGGAGCACACTATGGGTTGGCAATAGCATGCCACCCATTCTTCCCTCTCTCCTCCACGAAGACACTTGCTGGCTGCCAGGGTCAACATTGTCTTTGCTACACAGAGATTTTCAGTGCCTGCTGTGCCCATTCGAGTTTCAAATATGGAGCAAGTTTGTGCTCTGCATCTCAACATGCTAAATCGGAGCCTGCATTCCCTGAAATACCCTCTCTTCTTTCTTCCTGCCCTCACTCACGCCACCCCTGTTCCTCCCAGATTAGATTTATCATACTTCTCAAAAGGAAATCCCATCATTTTTCTCTGCAGTGAGTCATCCATTGGTTTAAAGAAAAATATTTTCTTTTTTATTAGCAGAATGAGGTCATAGATAGAGCCCCAGAGGATGAGTACAAAGACTGATCCCTGTCTCTAGCTCTGCCCAGAGGAGCTGAGACTTGTCAGGCCTTCTCAGTTTCCTCTTGAATAGTTTAGGGGGGAAGATGTGGGCCACAGGCTGCCGCCAAATGCAGGCAGGCTCTAAGTTCTGGTGGTTTTAACACTATGGCTAGGACTTATCTAGTTGAGTAAGTAAAACTCACACAGTGCAAAGGAATTTGTAATACCACAAGAAAAATTCACAGGGACTTGAACAGTCCATGGAAAACCTAATGGAGGCCGCCAAAGAGAATTTTAATACATACTCTAGCATCTAGCCAGATCAGCCTTGCTAAGATGCAAATCTCATCATTTCACTCCCGTGTTTAGACCCTTCAGCAGCTACCTGATGCGCTTGAGAACCACAGACCTGACTCCCAGGGCCCTGTGTGATTGGGGCTTGGTCCCTTCTCTGCCTGGGTTCGTGTTTTCTTTATCATGCAAAGCTCTTTTCAGTTCCTAAAAGTGGCAGGTTTCACATATGCCTAGAATTTCTCTGCCTAGAATTTCTGCCATCCCAGTCTCCCTGCCACCTGCCCTTAGCCCAGTGGACTCCGCAAATACAGCACCCTGGCAGAACACTCCCTGCGCTCAGCCCAGGTGGGATCCCTGCTCTGCCCTGGCATAATCCTGTCTTCTACTCTCACAGCACTTATCACAGTTGCTTTTATATATGCATCCTTTGTCTGTCTCCTGTAGTTCACAAGTTCTACCCAGGTAGGCTCTCTGTCCATTTTGATTTGCCCCTAGCAGTGTTTGCCACATGGTAGGTTCGTAATAAATACTTACTGAATGAAAGAATAAATCCATCTTTCAGTCTGACAGTTGCATCTTCCCCAGGTCAAATTCCCTCTCTGGGGTGTGTGAACAGGTAGACCTGGAATGTGGGACCAGTATGAAGAGGAGTAGTGACGGGAGACAGTGGAAGAATGTGCAGGTTAATGTCTGTGGGGACAGGTTACAAAAGCAGAGATAAGATCAGCTGTGAGGAAATCTGACTATTTAGGGGGAGAAGCCAGAAGGAGTTATGAAGAGTTTCGGATTATGAGAAAAAAAACACATTATAACTTAGCCACGTCAACAAACCAAGCCTGTAAAATTGAGTTATGCTACGTACGACGTGTCAGTTGGCCTGGTATTTCGCATGAACTCTGGCATGCACCTTGCTTTTCTTCATGTTGTCATTTTATTTGAACAAAGCATTTGGGTAGCTGTTTAAAACAGCTGCAACCTGAGAAGAAGTCTAGGTGAAATCAGGTAGGTAGTATAAACTCCATGGAACAGGGATTCAGGCTTTATAGAACAGGCCCTAACATCTAATAGGTGCTCATCATTTGATTGAATGATTGGATGGATTTGTTAGCTAGGAGGGGAAAAGAGCAGATATAAAAATAACTCTTTGGTAAATGAAAAAAACAAGAGAAACTCTCATCTGCCATACATTCTTGGAAAACAGAATGAGGAACACTTACATTGTTATTCTTTTCTTTGTGTGTTCTCTAACAAATGGTATCTCTCAATAGATTTGGTACAAGAAGCTCCTTGGGTCTCCGTCTTAACGCTGACAGTGTCATCAGGAGAGCTTTCCAGTTAAACCTGTCCAGAAGGACCTGTTCCACTTCACTGTCTTCTTCTTCCCCTGCTCCATGCCGGGAAAAGTTGATTCGCTAGCTCAATTACTTTCATACTCTGAGTAACTTCATGAGAACTTCTCTCTCTTAAAGTTCATCTCTGAGTTGATCCTACTGCTTTTCTCTCCTGCCTCTCAGCCTTAGCTGATGTTGAATCTTTTTGACTGCTTCAGACAGCAGGACGCTTACCCTCTGCTGCTTTTAAGTATGGGAATCTGTGTTTAATTATGTGCTTCTAGGGGATTGCTCAGCTCTTAAGGCAAAAACTTCATGCTTCATGTGAGAGGGGGCAATACGGTAATGGGAATTAGCAGAGTTCTTCAGTTTCAATAGTCAGGTAGACTATCTATCTGGTGAAGAAAAACACTTAGTGTGTGGAAGTCTTGGCACATAGGTGCAATTATTTTTCACGGCACCATTAGTCAGTAATTGGGCCTAGAGTTTGCAGCAGTGAAACCAGAACAAAGAAGTCATTGTATCCTAATTAATAGATAGAGTAATAATATCAAAGTTTTGTCCATTTAAAAGTTCACCGGGACACGTTATTTCAGAAACCTCCAGTGTTTTTTTGCTCATAGTAAAGAATGGCTCACTGTGATAGTGTATGTAGAAAAGTATTTAGTGGTTTCTGGCTCAGAAATGGCATTTTTATTACCCTGTCACTTAAGCATGATGGTGTGGTTCCACTGAGAAAAGGAAGACTTGGAGACTGCAGCTTACATGGCCAGATTCTCAGTTGCTATATGTGAATTTTTACTCTGCTCACTGCCTTTAGCATAGGCACTCTAGGCCTCAACACCACAGTCTGCACTCAGTATCCACAGGGGATTGATTCCAGGACCCCTCAGGGATACCAAAATCCGTGGATGCTCAAGTTCCTTATATAAAATGATGTAGTACAGTTGACCCTCTGTATCTGTGGGTTCCACAGATAAAGAGGGCCCATTGTATTGACATTTTGGACTGGATAATTCTTTGTTGGGAAAGGTAGGACCCTCCTGAGCATTGTAGGATGTTTAGCAGCGTTCCTGGCGTCTACCTACTAGATGCCAGTAGCACCACTTCTTCTAGTTGTGGCAAGCAAAAATGTCTCCAGAATTTGCTAAATATCCCCTGGGGGCAAAATCACCCCCAGTTGAGAAACACTACTAGCAGGTTAGTACTCCCAGACTAGTTTCTTCTAATCTTCTACCTCCTGGCCAGTACATTACTTTTTATGTCTTCCCAAACCAAATATTTGGATATTAAGTTTAATTTCCTTGAAAAGTTAGAACCATATAATG
The DNA here is from genome assembly GCF_964374135.1 of Grampus griseus. Classification (NCBI taxonomy): domain Eukaryota; kingdom Metazoa; phylum Chordata; class Mammalia; order Artiodactyla; family Delphinidae; genus Grampus; species Grampus griseus. Next base: position 51,244,533 of record NC_139000.1, read on the forward strand.
CTTTATGAATCTGAATGAAATGACTGTTGAAATATCCATATCTCCATTGCACTTTGTTAATGCAGAAAAATTGCAAGGAAAATTTCTAATTGTTCTTGAGTCTATACACTTGCCCTTGTCACAGAGCGCTAGTTTTACAGGTAGCAAACGTATAAATAAAGAGTAGAATTAACCATCAGTTTGTTGATTTTAGCTTTTCTCTGAACACATGGGAATTTGGTCTGGACTTGGGGAGTTGTCTCTAGTTGGTGCTCTCACATTTGGTGTTTGGTTACCCCAAATTGCTAACTGTACAAACTGGGTTGGGGGAGAGAAGAGGGAAGAGGGACTCTGACCCTTGGTGTCTAGGAAGTTGGTCGACCCAGAGATGATGGCAACCTGAGAAGCCAGGTGGACCACTGTTAGAAGCCTATCCACTTAGCCTGGCACACAGATATAAATTCTGGTGGTTCCGCCTCTTCGCTTCACTTCTGCCTTGCCTTTTATTTATTTATTTTTCTATGCACTACCTACCCCCCTCCCACTAGACTGTGAGCCTTGTGAGAACAAGGGCCTTATCTCCTTTGTTCATACTGTGTCCCCAGCTCCTACAATAATAGTACCTGGAAAATAGTAATAAGAGAGAGAGGTGTTACCAAAATTGTTTTTCTTTAATCAATATTGATTATAAATATAAGTTAAATATATGAATCATTTTTTTATTTGGTCCTCACGTCACGCTTGGGTACTATAACATTTTAACTGGTCCCCTTGAATTTAATCTCTTTCCCTATCTCAGTTTAATCCACACACAGCTATGAAGACCATCCTTGTTGAGCCTTTTAGCCCCCTAGCACAGGGCCCGGTATGCAGTCTATCAGTGACTAAATGGATGAGATTCCCCTGCTCCGGGACCCAGTGTGGTGCCCTCTTCTGTACTTGATCACCCCCCTCTCTTCTAGCCTCATCTTTCCTTGAGCTGCCTGGCTCTTCTCCACTACCTACCTGTCTTTCCATTTTACTCTGTCATCACTTAACCTTGTCTTCAGAACTCATCTCCTGGTTAACTCCATTCTGTTTTGATCATTTATTCATATATCATCAGATTGTGCTTGTTGATAATATACCTTTGTAACTGACCTAACTTAGTGTTATGTTTAGGGTGTTTGGCATTTATCTCACAGCTAGACTGTACCTCATTTTATGTCTTATAAATCCTTCCTCCTACTCTTTCCATTGAATAGGACCATTTTCTGTACCCAATTAAGCTTTCAATAAATGCTATATAATGAAGGTAGAGGTGGTGCCAGGAGCAGTTTCTACCACTGGATTTCCAGACATTCAGAAAATTCTTGTAAACACCAGGGACAGCTCTCTGATTCCAGACTATTTCGTTAGAAGCTGTTACTTTCCGGATTCCAGTTGCAGATAACAGCCAGTGGGTTTTGGCTTTGTATAAGCAGGCACAGCTCTGTTAGTCCAAAAAGGCTTTTTAGGAAGTTAAGAGTCTCCTTTATAACCCATTCAGAGATTTTTGTTTTTAACTGTTGTTTTTACACATCCTTAATTATTCTTGAATTTATCAAATTTTTTGTGATGAAAATGTTATAATGTAACATCTCCCCCAGTTTATCATTAAACATTTTTCTTTTCAAGATCTGGTCTTAATTTTTTTTTTTTTTTGTGAGAGGGAGAAGACACTGAGGAGAGAGTACTGTATCCATTAGAGTTCAGTTTAGCTCTAAGTAACAGAGACCCCAAACAAACAATAGCTAAACAAAATAAAAGTTTATCTTTCACATAAATGTGTAGAGGTAGGCTTTCCAGGAGTAGTGTAGTGCTCTGATCCACAAAGCTCTTAGAGACCCAGATTCCTTCTAGCACCTTGTTCCTCCATCCATAAGTATGATCTCGTAGTCCAAGATAGCAGTGCTGTTGTTCCAGTCATCACCTCTGCATTCCAGGCTGCAGGATGGAGGAAGGAACAAAGAGAAAGGCTGTCAAAGAACAATTCCTGTGTCTTTTAGGGGAGGCTTTTGGGAGTTGCTACATGACATATCTGCTTATGGCCATACTAACAGCAAAGGAGGCTAGGGAAATATAGTGTTTATATTTGACCAACTGAACAAAGAGAGTCCTATTAGTGTAGAAGAACGAGGTAACACATACTGAGGAACATCTAGTTATCTTTGCTATGGTTGCCCCATACATCCCTCTGTCAAATGAGCTTTCTTGGAGTTTATTTAAATACATTCCTCTTGCTTCAAAACAGTGACTTCTTGTAATCATATTTTTTTAGAAGATAAATGCCTATGTGTTATAAAAATTTGTAAGAACGTTAAAATCACCATGATTCCACAACCTAAAGATAATCACTGAAACAGCATCATGCAAGAAATGTCCTTAACACTAATATAGAACAAGCAACTTCAGAGTACAGAGTATTTAGATGTTTTTCTAAATCTTTCTAAAGGTTCTCTGCTATACTGTGTATGCATTTATTCCTTCAGTAAACATTATAAAACATCTTAGTCCCCAGCATCTTGTTAATTCATGTGTGTGGTTGGAAGGGAGAGCAAAGAAAGAACTTTTAAAAATTAAATTTGTTGCTCTCAAGATACTTACAGTCTAGTACTGAGAGACAAGACAAACATATGAAAAAGTTGGTAAATCAATCAGGGCATATAAGTGCTGTATTTGTGTTAATGTATGTAAAGGTACACTAGAAAGCAGAAGATAAAATAATCATGACACTAGGTGTCTTTATTTAATGGTAGAATAATTTGTACCGTGGACAACTGTTTGGAAAAATGACACCTTGAGAATATATCATGCTTTTTAGTTGCTGGAGAATGAAATTTGGATTACAAGTCCTTAGAACAGTCTGATCAAGCTTAACATGGTTAAATTCTAACCTCTCCTGATTCCCAGATATAGAAGTCTGAAGTTCATTTAGAGATAATTCAGCATGACCTGTGCCTTTTGTGAACTTCAGAAATAACTAAAGATGGGCCAGTTGAATTTCGCTGAAAAATGGGATGTGCTTTTTTTTTTAAAATCCTGATGTTAGTGCATTTAAAAAAAAAAGTTTTTGAGGGGAAATCAATGAAAATTAACCTTTCCTAATGAAAATGCCTAAGTGGGAACATTAACGATGTTAAAAAGACATACACAGAAAAACCTAAGCGCTATACCAAAATACTAACAATTGCCACTAGATGGTGAGATATGAGTGACTTTTTTTACTTTAGATGGTCCGTACATAACATTCTCTTTTTGTATTCCTCATCGCGTTCTTTTTTTTTGTAGTATAATTGCTTTACAATATTGTAGTAGTGTACAATATTATACATAGGTGTACAGCATAGTGATTTTTTTTAACAAGCAAAGTGGCTTTTAAAAAGTTATTTTATTTTATTTATTTTATTTTCTAAGAAACCTTCACTCGTGGCAAAGGCACAGTGGAGATGACTGTTAAAGGATAACTCCTTGATCCCTGTCCTGAGCCGAGCGCTGGGAAGCTTTCCGCCCGCCCGCTCTGGAACCCATGCCGCGGCGGGTGCTCTCGGAACCCACAGAGAACAGTGGGGCCCATTGTGCCTCCGGCTTCCTCAGGTGGCCCAGGGCCGAGGCCGCCGGTTTCCACACCAGAACACACACTCTTTCATGAAGAAGGGACCTGTGCGGCAAAGACAGAGCCTCTCTGTGGAGACATTGAAACTGCTGGCTTTCTTTTGACTCCTGGCAAAACTGGCCAGAAGAACACACGTTTTCAAAAGCTCCGGGCTTCCTGTTTGCATTCAGAAAGCGGGGGCCGCCGAGTAGCTGAGGGCGCCCGGGGGTGGGGTCGGCGAGCCGCTGCGACCTCATTGGTGAGGACTCGGCCTATGGCGTGTGCGCCCGGCCCGCCGGCCGAGTTCCCCCAGTGTCCACCCTCCTGCGCTGACGGGGTGGAGAGCCTGGGCCCCCGAGCTGGAGTGCGGGCGGCGGGCCGGCGGGAGCGCAGCGGGCGCCCGGTAGGTGTGCGGCCAGCGGGCGGGCGACAGGGCCTCCCCCGGGGCGCAGTCCCCGCCGGCCCGGGAGCGGGGCGGGCGGCAACGGGCACCTGGCCGGGAGGGTCTAGGCCGGCCCAGCTTAGAATCAACGCGTGCCGTGAGATCTGTCTGACACCCAAGCCTGCCGTTTTTCTTTGCTGGTGGAATTTCAGACAGCACTGGAAACAGGTCTGGCTGCATACTTTGAGTGAGCATGTTGTCCTTTGTGGAGTTAAAAAGGAAAGAAGACACGTTCTGTTAGCCTGAGCACAAGTTTCCGGGCGCAGAGCTCCCCATCAGCTTACCCTTCCTTAGGCTAGAAAATGATTGGTGTTGAACACCTCTTTCAAATAGAATCCTTTTTCCACGTGGTTTAAAACTGAAATCTAATGGCCAGATTCTAACAGCCAGAACAATTTAATGTTGTTTTAAATGAGGACACGAAGAGAACATAACCTTTTTATTCCTCTGCTTGGCATTTTTCTTTTCTGTACTTTTCTTTCCAGCGTTTCAGAGGGAAGCGGGGGAGTGGAGGTAAAAGGTTTACTCAGAGCTCTCACACTGTCGGGTGTCACATTCAGCACTGTCAAGGGTGGGAAGGACAGGCCAGCAGTCTCCAAATTGCTGGAAGTACCTGGACCTTGACAGCAGTTAGGTGGACTTTTACACCCAAGGAGAGGGGCAGGGGTACAGATGGCTTGCATTTTTACTCATCACTTTGGGATCCTTCCCATAACTCTCAAATGCAGATCGTGGTATTATGACTCTAGGAAAACACATTACTTAATCCTGCAATTTAAACAAAAATGGCCTTGGTTTTCAGTTTGAAATGCATAGCTCAGGTCAGCAGCAAGGTCTGTGCCTTGAAAGATTCCTGTTTCCTTTTCTAAATGGTTTAGCCAGAAGTAGCATTTATCAAATGCCCCACGATCCAGTGTTTGGAGTATAGTTTTGCCCTTATTTTCATTCTCCTTTGCATCTGTTTGGATCCATCACAAATGCAAAACAAGGTATTCTTGGAATAGTGAATGTTTTGTCCAAAAGAAGTCAAAGAGGAAAACACGTTTGGGGTTTGGTTTTGTTTTTAAATGGGAAGACACACAACATAGGTGAAGTCAAGTCTGTCCTCCAACTGTTCTTGCCCCCATGCTGCTGGAGTTAATCACTCAGTGTCCCCTGTGTCCCCGCTTTCTCTGCAAGGAAGGTGTCAAGGCAAATTGGGACCTTGTGGGGGTGGTCAGCCACCGGGGTACGCTGGCCACCAGTTAGAAAGGCTGTATGGTCTGCAAAAGAGCAGTAGGTGGGAGAACTCAGGTCCAGGCTTCCTGGATCTGAACTGACTTGATCTGTTACTTTAAGACTTCTCACTTTTTCGTGCCTCAGAGTACACTTTATAAAGTAGGCGTCATAACGACTGCTGTCTATACTTCAAAGGGACTGTGGACGGCAAAAGAAATGATCAACTTGAAAATGCTTTCCAGTCTTTTTAATGCATTCTTTTTTAGAAAATCAAGTATTTAGTAAGGACTTACTGTGTGCCTGGCTCTTAAAAATCATTTTCTCATTACATTCTTTTAACAACCTTATGATTTAAATACTTGTTTGCATTTTTACTCAGGGGGAAACTGAAGTTCTGAGAAGTTTGTTAACTCTCTCACCCAGCTGATAAGCTGTAGATTCAGGGTTAGAGCATAGATTTGTCAACTCTTAAATCGTACTAGTTTACCACACTGCAATATACGACACATGTTAGTTTTTACCATTATGAGTATTACATGGCGTTATAGTATTCTCTTCTTTCTCTCTTAGGAAAAGCAGATGATGTTCTGAATGGAGATCATGACAGGGGACAAAAAAGTCCTTATTTTGTGGAGACCCCCTATGGTTATCAACTAGACTTAGATTTCCTCAAATACGTAGATGACATACAGAAAGGAAACACCATCAAGAAAGTGAACATCCAGAAGAGGCGGAAGCCATCTGTGCCACGCCCAGAAACCAGGGCCGCACCTGGCCATCAAGGTGTGTGGACTTCCACCGAGTCCCTCTCATCCTCCAGCAGTGATGGCAACAAGCAGTTAGCCCAAAGTGAAGTTACATCAGCTCCAGTCCCAAGGCCACCTGCCCCTCTGGAGACCTCACCCACTTTTCTTACCATCCCAGAAAGCCGACAGCTGCCACCACCATCCCCGCAACTCCCAAAGCACAACCTTCATGTCACCAAGACACTGATGGAGACCCGGAGAAGACTCGAACAGGAGAGAGTCACCATGCAGGTGGCACCTGGTGAGTTCCGAAGGCCCAGGCTGGCCAGTTTTGGAGGCGTGGGCTCCACGAGCTCCCTCTCCTCATTTATGGGTTCTGGAAACCACAATCACGCCATGCAGCAGCATCAGAATGGATACCAAGGCAACGGGGATTATGGTGGCTATGCCCCAGCTGCTGCCACCACCTCTTCCATGGGGAGTTCCATCCGCCACAGCCCTCTGAGCTCAGGGATCTCCACTCCAGTGACCAACGTGAGCCCCATGCACCTGCAGCACATCCGTGAGCAGATGGCCATTGCCCTGAAACGCCTGAAAGAGCTAGAAGAGCAAGTGCGAACCATCCCTGTGCTCCAGGTGAAGATCTCTGTCTTGCAAGAGGAGAAAAGGCAGTTGGCTTCACAGTTGAAAGACCACAGAGCTGCATCCCAGAACGATGTCTGTGGTGTGAGAAAGAGGTCCTACAGTGCTGGGAATGCATCCCAGCTGGAACACCTCTCCAGGACCCAGAGAAGTGGCGGGGAATTATACATTGACTATGAGGAGGGAGAAATGGAGGGGGCGGAGCAGAGCACCCAGAGGATAAAGGAATTCCGGCAGCTCACAGCAAACATGCAGGCCCTGGAGCAGAAGATCCAGGACAGCAGCTGTGAGGCCTCCTCAGAGCTCAGGGAGAACGGGCAGTGTCGGCGTCGAGAGTGCCAGTCTGTGGCTGTGGGTGCTGATGAGAACATGGACAGCATTGTCGTGCACCACAGGGGCGCCAGGTCCTGTAAGGATGTTGCTGTAGGCACGGTCACCGCGACGAGGAATTCTGGGGTCAGTGTGACAGAAGCCATGCTTGGAGTGACTACCGAAGCTGACAAAGAAATTGAGCTGCAACAGCAGACCATAGAAGCCTTAAAGGAAAAGATCTATCGCCTGGAAGTACAGCTTAAAGAAACCACCCATGACCGGGAGATGACTAAACTCAAGCAAGAGCTGCAAGCTGCTGGCTCGAGAAAAAAAGTTGACAAAGCTATGATGGCCCAGCCGCTTGTTTTCAGCAAGGTGGTGGAGGCAGTGATACCCACAAGAGACCAAATAGCTGGCAGTCACGTGGACGTGGTTGACACCTGTGTCGGGACCTGTGTGCAGACAAATAGCGTAGGCATCTCCTGCCAGCCCGATCGTGAGAATAAAATGGTGGGGCCTGAGCTGCCCATGAATTGGTGGATTGTTAAGGAAAGGGTGGAAATGCACGACCGATGTACTGGGCGGTCTGTGGGGACGTGTGACAAGAGCGTGGGTGTGGACATCAGCGTCTGTGAAACAGGCAGCAACACGGAGGAGTCTGTGAGCGACCTGACACTCCTCAAGACCAACCTGAATCTCAAAGAAGTCCGCTCCATCGGCTGCGGAGATTGCTCTGTCGATGTGATCGTCTGCTCCCCAAGGGAGTGCATCTCCCGGAGTGTGAACACGGAGGCCGTCAGCCAGGTGGAAGCTGCTGTCATGGCAGTGCCTCGAACCACGAGCCAGCACAGCAGCACGGTTCTAGAACAGGTGTCCCAGTTCACCAACACCGAGACAGCTACCCTCACAGAGTCCTGCACCAACACTTCCCTCAGCACCATGGACAAGCACACCAGCACCCGGACTGTGGAGATGCGGACTGTGGCGGTCGGAGAAGGCCGCGTCAAGGACGTCAGCTCCGCTAAGATGCGGTCCGTCGGAGTTGGAACGGTGCTCTCCGGCGCCTCTGGGTTCGACAGGCCATCCTCTGTGAAGACCAAAGAGTCAGGCGTGGGGCACATCAGTATTAACGACAACTGTCTGGTTGGTCTGAAAATGAGGACCATAGCTTGTGGCCCTCCACAGTTGACAGTGGGGCCGAACGGCAGCCGGAGGAGTGTAGGGGTTGGGGACGAGCCCGTAGGAGAGTTCGTGGAGAGCCCCCAGCCCCAGGCTCCGTCCAGAATGGTGACAGGCTTGGATCACTACATTGAGCGTGTCCAGAAGCTGCTGGCAGAGCAGCAGGCGCTGCTGGCTGAGAACTACAGTGAACTGGCAGAAGCTTTTGGGGAACCTCACTCACAGATTGGCTCCCTCAACTCCCAGCTCATCAACGCCTTATCGTCAATCAACTCTGTCGTGAAGTCTGCAAGTGCTGAAGAGCTGAGGCCTGACTTCCTGAAAACCAGCCTGGGTAAGGTCACAGGTAGGTGGTGCTCCTGAGGGTTCTGGGAGTGAGAGAGGATGGGGGACAGTGGAAATCCAGGAGGTAGGGATTTTTTTTTTTTTTGCCTGGCGGAGCTATTTTTTGGAATCATGGAGAAAGCTTCAGAATGGTAATGGGTAGAATGAAAACCAAGAATCTAAATCCATAAACAGCTCTGCTGATTCTCATTATCTGATGGTTTCATTAAGGCTAGAAGAAGAAAAGCATACTAGTGTTGGCTGGCTTAGGGGCTGTCTTGGGGGGCTGCTGGTTTGCTAGATGTCTTTCCGTTATGTACTTGCTCATTTTATACAGGATGGCCTGAAAAAAAGTCCTGCCCTGTTTGTATCCGCAATTACCAGTGTATGATCAATGAAAAAATACTGGTATGAAGTGTTTTTAATTAAAACTTTTTATGAGGGGACAGAGATTCCATTAATTCATGTATCAGTTCAACAAATAATGATTACATACCTGCTTTGTTTCAAACATAGGTATAGGCTCTTGTTTTCATGGTGCTTACATTTCCAGTTGGGGGCACAGGCAATAAACAATATACCTAAACATGTCAGGAGGTGGTACGTGCTATGAAGGAAGGAACTGCACTTAGAGGAACAGTGAGTGGTGGCGGAGAGGTGAGGGCAGTTGGAGATGGCGTGGTCCAGGAAGGCCTCTCTGACAAGGAGCCCCTGAGCCAGAACCCTGAGACAAGGGAGGCCTTTCCCACTGTTCATTTTGTTAGGTGCTTACATTTTTGTCTTTCTCATACTTTCCCTTATTCATTGGGATTCCTGCTCACCCCGGCTTTTCTTTTTTCTTTTAATAAATTTATTTATTTATTTTTGGGTGCATTGGGTCTTCTTTGCTGTGCGTGGGCGCTCTCTAGTTGCGGTGAGCGGGGGCTGCTCTTCGTTGCAGTGCGTGGGCTTCTCGTTGCGGTGGCTTCTCTTGTTGCACAGCATGGGCTCTAGGTGTGCGGGCTTCGGTAGTTGTGGCACGTGGGCTTCAGTAGTTGTGTCTCACAGGTTCTAGAGCGCAGGCTCAGTAGTTGTGGCGCATGGGCCTAGTTGCTTCGCGGCATGTGGGGTCTTCCCGGACCACAGCTCGAATCCGTGTCCCCTGCATTGGCAGGTGGATTCTTAACTACCGCGCCACCAGGGAAGGCCCTGGCTCTTCTTTAAATTGAAGCTAATAATGGAGAAATTACCCTGGAAGATTTGGTGACATGCTATTTCCCTGTGAGCCTCACTAAAATAAGTTCCCCTGTTGTCAGCTGCATGTGGTTCTAATTGTACATATTATCATCCTACCACTGGGTTCCATTCCTGGCTCTCGAGCTGTCACAAAGCAGCATGACCTGGGGAAGGAAAGTCATCCTTCTTTATACTTCCTTGTGAAATGGGCAGTCAAAGGGCATCCATCCTGTATGGTTGTCAGTGTTTTCATCACTGACCCCCAGTGAGCACAGGGTGGCCTTTGTCATCCTGGGGGGGGGGGGTGCTGCTAGCACGTCCAGTGTGGTTTCTTTTGTTGATGTGCCAAAGTGTAGCTGAGGTTTGGGAAGTACTAAAGAAACACACTCTACTCTGGCCCGGTGCTACACAAAAAATGAATTAAAGTGCTTCAAATGATTGGTGTAGTGTGCATTAAATTTAATTTTATGTGGAAACGTGCAGTAGAGACTTAAATGTAACTTAATAAACAAAAAGTTCAAATTCTTTGTTTCCCTCTATAACCAAAAGAGCAATGGTTAAAATAGACTGAAATAGATTATTTTTATATCTTCTGAGGTTTCACCTCCAAACCTGAATTAGTTTTTAGTAGCTGTGCTGTGGACCAGATAGCTTATTGTGGAAGAAAACTGAACATGATAGTGACAGCTGATGTATGACATATTTTTGCCTTTTGGAGTTAAAGGAGTCTAATAAATTTACAGGGAGTCATTTTAGAGTCAAGAGATTAAAATGATGTTTGAACCGAAGCAAGGTCTTAAGTAACTAATAATATGTCTGTTTCTACTTCTTTTTAAAAATCATGATGTCAGATGTTGAAGTCAAAATGAAACTCTTAAATACCTCCAGACACACATGGTACAGTGCATCATCCGTTGTAAGAGCATTTTCCTGCCAGCCTTCCTCCCTCCTCCCGAAACTGGGGTTTCTATTTCACATTCCTGCCAGAAATATTCAGGTGAATCGTTGGGGTAATCTGCCTGGCACCCAGAGCATCAAGACCCAGGGAGGAGGTTTTGTCTGGCTGTGTTACAGTGTTTTTTGGTCTATTTCCAGTCACACTGACATTCCAGACATCACTATTTCGATCTGACCCTACACATGAACACCTGATTAATCAGCTAAAATGCAGGAGACCTACAACATTTGTGAACAAAAGTATAAATATTCTTCATAGAACTTACTTGATCATAGTGGCAGCTCCCTCTCAGAGCATGCAAGAACAACTTTAAATTATTTCTGTAATTCCCATCACATTTGTATTTTGCTTTAAAGTTCTAATGAAGGAATTAGGTTAGGAGCTCAATCCAGAGAATTACATTTTTGTTATCTCGTGTGTGTTGTATGGGCTGGAAATGAAAGCAGTTCAGTGTAGTAGAGATCTCAACGTCTGCAGGCTGTGAAGAGTGAAGGTGTGTCAAATGTACTCCAGCTTATTGTTCACACCGAACACTACAGAATATTGCTCACATACAGTCTAGAATACATTTCTTGACCTTGGGGAAGATGGCGGAAGAGTAAGATGCAGAGATCACCTTCCTCCCCACAGATACACTAGAATACCTTTCTGTACCAAAAGGAAAATGGAGTATAGAAAGGTAGTCATCTCAAACTTTCTTCCCCAAATCAAATGATAAGAAGTTTGAGTTTGACATCGCCAAAAAGAGCATATAAATGATCACTTATGTGAACCTAGTACTTTAGTTTAAAGAATTTAAGTTTGGGCTCCAAAGCCAGGTATTCTGGGTTCGAGTTCCTTCTCGGCACTAGGACAGGTTGTCTTTGTTCCCCTACAGGGTTGAAATGAAGATTTAGTGTGTCAGTGTGAGTAAAGCATTTGGGATAGTCTGCACCACAGAGGATAAATGCTGGCTCTCATTGTTAACTGTTTTCTGTACTTCCAGAAATGGAAATGTAGATCTAGAACAAACTGCCAAACAAATGCGCTACAAATAGTCTTTTGTGTTTAATGCAAATTATTGCCTTCGTAATTCTGGCTGGCCATCGCCTTCCCCCACCCCCCAATGGTTACACCTCCCCAGCTAACAATTTTATCAAGCTAAGGAAATATATCAATAACAATGGGAAAACACAAAATGAGTAGAATAAATTTTCAATTCAGATTCTTTCAGAATCTATGTCAAAGCTCAAAATGAAGCCTAAAATTAAATTAGGTGTATATTGGTACCAAACCCAGAGAATTCTCTTCAGTTTTCCTAGGGTTGAAGATTTGAGGGTATTGCTTTTTAGTATGCAAAAGAGCATTATTTTTATCAGCAAAATAATAATGCCTAACACTCCTATTCAATTTCTTGAAGTTATAACTAGAGTATGTGCTCATAACACATTAACAGTTCAGAAGAGCATAAAATACTGAGAGCCTCCCACATGCTCTCATGGGGTAACCCCTTGTGTGTTTGGTGTGTACAAGTGTGCAGGTCTGTATTTTAGACACATTCTGTTTTGACAGCATTTGAATCGTACATATTCTATGTCATTTTTCACGTGAAACATCACAAACATTTTTTCAGGATTTAAGAGACAATGTCACAGTTTTGATGCAGCTGGAATTTGGTGGTAATCAAAGATGATCTGTAAAGTACTTTTAATTACTAGTAGTATGAGTTTCATGTATTTAATATTTTCTTTCATGGAATTAAAAGGTTAAGAGGAAATAAGTTTCTCAGAAACCTCAGGGAAAAAAATGTTTATTCTTTCTGTAAATCAGTTGGGTTGTTTTGGTTTGAGGAGTGGGTTACTTTTTTTTTTCCTTTTCCTTTTTCCCTCTGGAGAGAGGAGGAGGAGAGAGAAAATTCTAGACAAATGACTTGCAGTTACAAATACTTGAAAAATATGTAACTGTCTCTGAGCAAATAACAAACAGAACTATCTAAAACAGTGGAACTTAACTGCCTGTCACATGATTTATAGAAAATTCATCTCTCATACTGGAATAAAAGAACTGCTTTTTAAATCAGCTTCCATATTTGCACTCTTAGTTATCTTGGGCTTGCTAAAAAAATGTATGAACTTGAAGTCATTCCCATAACTGTGAAAGCAATTTTGTAGACAAAGATCTGAGCCAAAGCAAAAGCAGGGAAAATTAAGTCATTACAAAATACCATTTCTAGTTAGTTTTCTTACTTCAAATCATATACCATTTACTTGTCCCAGTACCTTTCTTTAAAATCACAATTTTCTTTTAGTAAATGCTACAAGCATTGAATAATGCAAACCAAATGTTTCTGGAACCCTGCGGTGTGTGGTAGCATGATGTGAAAGTCCATTGACCAGGAGGTCAGAGGGCTGACATCTGGTTCTGGCTGCCCAAGAACTTGCAATAACACTTTAGGGGCGTTTGGGCTGCCGTGTCCTCCTGTGTCACGAGAGGGTAGGATTAGATTTTTCTTGCTTGGGCCCTTTCAGCAGAATTATTCTGTAAAAGTAGCTCTTCACCAGGCTGCCCATCAGATTCATCTGAAGAACTTTTCCCCCCCAAATTCATGAGTTTTCTGCTGCAACCCACTGCTACCACCAGCCACTCAATAGGCACACTTGGGCCCTATTTCAGGGAAATACTGTTGGAATAAACAGCCTTAAAAGGAGTCTTATTAATCTGGGCTCCATAGCTTCATAAATAGTTTTGTGTTTGGAATTTTTGTGAAGAAAGTGTATGATTTTTTATTTTAAACTTTTTTTTTTTTTGCGGTTTGCGGGCCTCTCACTGTCATGGCCTCTCCCGCTGCGGAGCACAGGCTCCAGACGCGCAGGCTCAGCGGCCACGGCTCACGGGCCCAGCCGCTCCGCGGCATGTGGGATCCTCCCGGACTGGGGCACGAACCCGCGTCCCCTGCATCTGCAGGCGGACCCTCAACCACTGCGCCACCAGGGAAGCCCCGAAAATGCATGATTTTTATCAGATTCTCAGAAGGGATAGTTGACCCTCAGAGACTGAAATTACAGATCTAGGACATCTGTTACAGACCTTGGTTAAAAGCACTTCAGCCCTGAGGAAAATCTTTTACAAAGATTTAAAATCTACCACCTTTGTGAGCCCTTCAGTTGACACTTGTTTGAAAATCTTCTTCTTTTAAACTGATGCCTTATCGTTTTAAATGGCTATTAGTGAAATGTATGCACTCTGGAAAAAGATGCATGTTTACTTTGACACTTCTACTCTGAATGAATCTGTAAAGTATATTGTTCATTTCTGGCTAACGCATGGAGATTGGTGTTCTTTAAGAACAGAAATGGCTTTAAGTTCCTGGATGTCCAGTCATAAACGATGAAAGAATTGTTGGTATTGGGTGATGGTTACAACTGTTTGTTCTTCCTCCAATCAACGAGGCGTTTGTATCTCAGTAAAGATGTTTAAAGTCTGCTCTGTTCCCATCTCTATTCAGGTCAATTGATAGCTATGCATTCAGTGTCAACTATATGCAAAGTGTGGTACTAAAGCAGAGAGAGAGAGAGAAAGTGGTCAGAGCCTGGAACTTGCAATCCATTTGGGAAGCCAAGACACATATACCAGAAATATGAATGATAACCTATGGGGGGTATATGTTAGCCACCAAATAATGTGAAAATAAAAGTGCTTGAAGAATTCAGCTGCAGTTAAGCTCTCTGAGGTTTAGGGAAGAGATGAGTTTAGTGTGGAGAGGACGACGACGTTAGCTGCATCTGGAAGAACACAGAGCACATCTTGTTTAACCCAACAGTTAATGCAGCCTGTCAGCGTAGGTTTTCTGGGTCAGGTCTTGGGTTGGTGTGTAATTAAATGTGGGTGGCGTTGTGGTGAGGGAGAATCTGATTCTTAATCCACTCAGCATTTTAATTTCTAAGTACCCACTTTTAGATACGTTCATGAGAGCTCTCTGGTATGTTCTCAGGAAAATATTAAAGTGTCCCTAGAAATTATTACACTGCGGCTCTTACCATTTAGTGGCTTTATGTTGGTGGCCACACGCATTGGTATTCAGGCAGAGTTCTGAGCGATGAGCCTGCAAACAGAAAGGGATTGTCCTTTCTCCTCCATCAAAGCTACATACTTTCCCCTTACAGGTAATGTGTACCAAATAAAGAAGGTGATACTTCATGAATAATCTCTATTGTCTATTCCCCAAACCAACATGTGGGCTGAAAAGGGTGAATTTGTGCTCAAGCCCTTTTCCTTATGGAAAAACTAGAAGTGTTATTTTAGACCTCTTTGAATTCTTAATTACACTTCGGGAAAATGCCTAAATGATTGAACGGCCTCCATTATGACTCAGAAATTTCAGTCCTACCTTTTTGACAAGTAAGCTAGATGTTCTTTAAAAGTCAAATCAGAATGTTTAAATGAAAATTTGGCACAATAACATGGTCAATTAGTTGGCGGCACTGTTCATAATTGTGCTTTTAGAAGGCACTTGGCATTATAAATAAAAATATGAGTCAGCGTGCCAGAAGAATTGCAGTATGTGAGCAGGGCAACTTTTAAGATCCATTTAAATATATTTTTAAATATCAGTTTTCTAACAGATTTAGAAACAGATTTCTATATACCAACAGCTAATACCCATTCCAGATGGATAAATATCACAGAGGAAACTGGAGAAGGTGATCTCTTTAAAAACTTCTCCATCTCTAGTTTTCATTGATTTTTTAAAAAATATCAAGTACTTTGCTTTAACTTTTCTAAAGTCAAAAACGTAAAAAAAGTTTTCCTTTTGAGTTACTTATTTTTCATTACAGTTTGCCTTAGCTAGTAGTATAGTTATCCATGTATTAAATGCTAAGCGTACTTTAGAATTAGAATTAATACTTCGAGGATGCTTTTATTTTCCAGAACACTGAGATTTCTGTCGTTTGCTGTCTTTTAGTTATCACTAATCTGGTCAAGTCATAAAATGAAGCTCATGCTTTATTGGCATTTATGGCCATTATAAGTTTGAGTTAACGACCGAAGACCACACAGTTGCCCACTCCCCTGTTCACTAACTCCCCAGTGGTGCCTTCGGAAACTTGCGCCCTGGGGGGAATTTTGAGCAGCTAGGCCATAGTACCAGACTTAGGAAGGTGTTTGGTGATTATTCCTGTTGTCTTACCCTTATTGTTTGCATAGCATTTACTGTTGCTCGTGGACTTCTACCATTAGTGGTCCAGGGCTGCTAACTAAACCAACAATGATTCCTAATAATTCACATGGTCCAAGTTGATGGAGTGAAACCGGAGGGAAGTCTAAACTCTTGTTTTTGGCAGTCAAGTTTTACACTGTTTTCAGCAAATTTTTGATTGGTTAATTTAATTCACTGGTTCTCAATCCTAGCTGTACATTAGAATCGTTTGCAGAGCTTTTAAAAACTGCTAATACTTGGGCCCACCTGCAGATATTTCATTGTATCTGTATTTTTAAAAGCTTTGCCCCCAGCTCAGGTGACTCTAAAGGGCAGCCAGGGTTGAGACCATTGAATTTTGTTGGCCACTTTATTTTTGGCTTTCTTGGCTGCACTCTTCCTGTGTTTTACTGAAACACAGCAGTCATTTGTCAGTCTTAGGCTGGTGCGTGTGTCATCTTATGTGTGCCCGCTAGCCACAATGGGTCTTTATCAAGTTCAGACAATTGTTTCTGGGTCACTCAAGAGAGCCAGAGTTTCAACACCATCTAAAAAACATTTTCTGGCAATAAAGGCGACAAATTTCCTCTGATCCAGCTAATGAGAACTAGTTTAACGCTTAGCATTGTTCTTTGCCTTGCTAGTTAGACTTAACAGAATCCCTGTGACTTTCCATTGAATTACACAGGCATTTATTTAAGGCTTTCCATTGTCCAGCACTGTTCAGAGCACTGAAGAGGACCCCAGGTATGAATGTAGCGTGGAGGGACTCGGGGACTTCCATTCTCACAGAGCGAACACTTGTGAGACCAAGGAAACGGAGGGCAGGGTATATTCTGGTCTGGACAGTAAGTGCTGCGGAACAGTAAGGGGGAGAGGTCTTTGTGGAATGGTATCATAGGAGGAAGACTAGAGGAAATAGAAATGGTGCCAAGCCTTGAAAAGAGTATGGGTAGAATTCTGCTGGTAAAGAAAGCTGAAATTCTAGGCTGGTAGGACAGTCTAGTAAGGAAGGGCACAGAGGAGGGAGTCATTAAGTCAGCAGACCACTCTGAATGAGTAGAGGGTAGGAGTTGTTGAGCAGTTAAACTACCCCAGGAAAGAAGCAGCTGTCCATGTTCACTGTGAAGGATCCTCAGATGCCTGCTTGAGAGGGTGGACCTTGATTGGAGAAGCTTTAAAAAGCCCTAGTTTATAAAACTAAGTTCTGGAGGAGTATTTGCCTCCAGTGGGAAAATTATCTGGAAAAGGGCAGCAGGTGGGAAGTGTGGATTTACTGGGTTGTTAGAAACGTTCTATTTCTGAATTAGGGAGGTGCTAACACAGGCATGTACATTTCCGAAAATTCATCAAACTCTACACTGAAATTCTGTGCATTTTACTGTATATAAATTATACCTCAATTTAAAAATATTTTTTAAAGCTGTGTTTAGAAGGAAAGAGAACCTATGGATTAAAAGACTTAAAAACCATAGCAGCCAGTGGAAATATAGGACTGAGGTTCTGATTCAAGCACTCTATAAAAAAAATTTTAAGAGATCATTGGAGAAATGTGAATACTGACCAGATATGTGATCATTTTAAATTCTCTTTTTTAAGATTTGATAGTTTTAGCTTTATACTTACTTTTTGAGAACTGTGTTAGGAATATATACTAAAATATTTATGAATGAAAGTGGTAGGGTCTTCAGCTTGTGCTTCAGAGGAATCCAGTTTGAGTGGTTGGAGGAGGTGTAGATGAGCCCAGATAGCTGATCATTATTGAAACTAGTGCTGGGGACAGAGGGGTTTATTATACTGTTGTCTACTTTTGTGGCTGTTTAAGGTTTCAGCAACAATAAAAACTATTTATGTATTTGCATTTTAAAAATCATTGTTGGTCCTTGAATGGAGAAGTGGTTAGTGAGTGTTTCTCTAGGAAGTATTCTGGTACTTGAGGATTAACATACTGAGACTCTTTGGAGGTTACTGCAGTCATTTCAAAGTAATGATGAATGAAGTTGGAAAAGGAGGAATGAAGACAAATGCCCTGCTTTGTTTACTTCAAGTAAGACAAAGGAACTTGAGACATTTCTTATTTGCTGTTAGGGGGACACATCAGGTCGTGGGGGCAACTGAATATTATTTGGAGGACTACAGTTAGTACTGTCTGTGTGTGCTGAGGAGGGAGGTGGATTTGTGAAGGAATCACCAGGGAGCACCCCGTGCCTCCGGAGCTAGAGGAGGGAGCATTGTGAGTGGACAAAGTACCATTTGCAGAATTAGGAAATGTCAGCCACACTAAAAATTCTGTGATATACTTGTGTGTGTGTGTGTGTGTGTGTGTGCGTGTGTATAAATTACGTAATAATAATCCAATTTTTCTGCTTCACCAGTAAACAAATAATTTTTAAAATGTAGTTTAATTTTTTTTTTTTTAGAAATTTATTTATTTTTTATTTGTTTGTTTTTGGCTGCATTGGGTCTTCGTTGCCAAGCACGAACTTTCTCTAGTTGTGGCAAGCGGGGGCTACTCTTTGTTGCGGTGTGGGCTTCTCATTGCGGTGGCTTCTCTTGTTGAGGAGCACGGCCTCTAGGCATGTGGGCTTCAGTAGTTGCGGCACGCACGCTGAGTAGTTGTGGCTCGCGGGCTCTAGAACGCAGGCTCAGTAGTTGTGGTGCACAGTCTTAGTTGCTCCGCAGCATGTGGAATCTTCCCGGACCAGGGATCGAACCCGTGTCCCTTGCACTGGCAGGTGGATTCTTAACCTCTGTGCCACCAGGGAAGTCCAGTAAACAAATATTAAGTACCTAACATATGTGAAAGCAACCTAGAAGATGTGGTGAGAGAAACAAAGTTGATTAGAACCATGTGGCACCCTCAAAATATTTACAGACAAGAAGGGAGTCTAAGACAATCACGCGAATCAACTACTACATTGTATTATAGATCTTATAAGAGAGTCTGAAAGATGGGCCATGAGAGTTCAGAGAAAGGAGAGTTAATTTCTGGTAGGGAGATGAGGGAAGGCTCGGAAGAGGAAGCGATGGAAAGGTTGGCCATGTGAGGGAGAGTGGGGAAGGAACATCACCAGGTAGAAGAAAATAAGCTAAGGCAGGTGTGCTCTTAGGAGAGTAAGAAACCCCACTTTCTACACTGGGAGGAGTTCCATTTACTGGGGTGCAGTTCGCACCCCAAAAAGGACCACAGGTGTAGTGGGAAATAACCTTGGAGAGGTAAGTTGGTGCCGAGTGGCAGATGGTGTAGAATCTGGCTAAATAGTATGGACTACGTCTCCTGAGTGGTGGGGAGCTTTTTAGGTTCCGTTTTAGCTGGAGTTAGGATGGGATTTGAGCTGAGTGGGAGTTCTACTCTGCAGCAGTGCGGGAGAGGGGGAAATGTGAAGGAAAGGGGACAGTCAGGATGCTACACTGGTGGCCCAGGCCAAAGTTAGGTGGTAGCACCAGAACAGAGAGAAGAGTGGCACTGTGGAGTTGGACCGATCCAGATGTGGTCATAAAGGGAAGGGATCACGGTCAAGAAGGCCTTGGGGGTTTGATTTTGGATGGCTTGGCTATTAATGCCAATTATGCAAAAAGAAAACACCAGAAAAGCACTTGAGAAAAGGATGAGTTGCAAGAATTTTTTTTTTATACCATTTAGCCCATTTTATTTGGTCCTAGCGTCACACACTTCTACAACCTTCTCCTTCCTGACAGGCAGTAATTTGGAATACACCTGTAAGTGTGGAAGTCTTCAATCAGGAGGGCCATTAAACTCCCAGACATCCCGGCATGAGCAAGAGGTGGGGACCACAGAAGGGAAGCCCATCAGCAGCCAGGATACCTTCCCCACTCAGGAAAGCACGCTGTCTCCAGTGAACCTGACAGACGACCAGATAGCCGCTGGCCTCTATGGTAACTTTCCTCACTTACGGCCCCTCTCGGCATCAGGGTTCTAGGACCAGAGTTGTCAGCATTCCAATCTAATGCCAGTGTGCCTTATAAATTGACCTGGAAGAATGATTACACAGTTGTTAGGAAGGTAGGCCTAGATTATCTTTAAGATTATCAAAGAAAGCCATGCAGTCCCCTTAAGAAAACTCATCTGATGTTGCAAATTACAAAATATTTTAAACAGCATTTCACTCTTTCATAGTTTGGCAGGTATAGATTTTTTTCCAGGTTATCTCAACTGAAAAAAAACCCACTAATAATCCCTATCTTAGTGCCTGGATGGTTTCTGAGGATCAAGTGAGACGTGACATCACTTTGTAAACAGTAAAGCCTGATACAGATGCTAGTTGTCACTGCTTTTGTTATGTCTGGAAGGACGAATGGTTTTTTTTTTTTCCCATTTAAAGAACATTATTAATGGAACTTTGAAGTATTTTCTTTGCATGCACACAATTTTCCAGTGGATTTTGGGCAAGTTTCTCATGTATACATGCCAAGATCTGTATTAACATGAATAAAAAAATAAATGTACATGAAGAAAGCGTACCTGTTCACTTAACTTGTATGGGTATGAGTTGTATTAATTTTGATCACCATGATTCACTTTTCCACAGTATGTACAAATAATGAAAGTACACTGAAGTCCATCATGAAGAAGAAAGATGCCAACAAAGATTCAAATGGAGCGAAAAAGAATCTTCAGTTTGTTGGCATTAATGGAGGGTAAGGAAAGATGGTGGTACTAGTGTTTATACGCGGTCTGTCTGTTTCCTTTGCCTCCTGCCTACTCAAGTCATATTTAAAGGTGCCTGGTCTGGAATGCTACCACATCTGGGTGACGGAAGATTCCCTCCTCAGAAAGGTGCATTTGGGCTTCTCTTCTCTCTTCTTGCTATCTTTAAGGATATTTCACTCTTGAAAGGATACGTGATGAAGCTGAGTAATTTACATCTTCTCACCTCTGATCTGAAACAAACGGTCTTCAACAAAAGCAACACGCAGCAGGTTCCCTGTTGGACAGCGTGTACTTAACTGTATCAGAACTGAGCAACAACCAGAGACTGAGAACATCACTCCATGGTCCAGGGATAGTCATCCACTCCTTCAGAATGGGTTGTTTTGCTTAGCTCTCCATGTTTACAGACAAAATAGTAGGGCCTTTCACCTGAAGAGTAACCTCGCCATGCCATCAGTTCTTTGCTTTCTAAATAGAACGTGTTTTAGTTGTTTATTCCTTCTCCTTTAATTGGCCCAGATCAATAGTTAAGCCTGTTTGTCCTCCTACAGTTGAATCAAAGCAATTAATCTATTAATCCATTC
This sequence comes from Grampus griseus, assembly GCF_964374135.1. Lineage (NCBI taxonomy): Eukaryota > Metazoa > Chordata > Mammalia > Artiodactyla > Delphinidae > Grampus > Grampus griseus. Next base: position 51,265,593 of record NC_139000.1, read on the forward strand.
ATGGCCTTGACAAGAAAGCAATAGTGCAGAGTTAGTTGAGATAATATTTATAGTAGTGCGTACCACAAAGATATAACAGTGCTGTCTGTTTTCCAGATCTTTAACGTTTTATTGGGTAATATGGCCCACAGTTTGGAGAGTGTGTACCAGAGAAACTATTGGTAACTTACATAATATGTTCACCTTGGACACTGGGAAAATTAATGGTACAAAATAAGAAGAATGAAAGGGGGAAAGAAAAGGAACAGCAAAGATGAAAACCTACAGACCTGGTTTCCATAAAATGAATTTCCTTTGATTTATATTAAGCCAGAGGTGCTATATATATATATACATATATTTTTTTCTGCAAGTGGTATGTGATACCACTTGGCAACCTAGGTTATTCCTTGTTAAGTGAGAACCCATTCAAAACCACCAGACTTCTAAATAGACCTTACTCCGCACTTCTAAGTACAGGGTCTAAAACCACTGATGAAATTTCTGGAGTCAGTTAGCAGGTTTCCCTTCATAAACATTTCTGTCACTGGGTCTTTATGGGCACACCTTGCATCTCCTGAACTCCCAATTGCCACCTAGGTATGAAACCACTTCAAGTGATGATTCCAGCTCAGATGAAAGCTCTTCTTCCGAGTCAGATGACGAGTGTGATGTCCCCGAGTATCCTCCTGAGGAAGTGGAGGACGAAGAGGAGGACCAAGACACTCGGGGGATGGCAGAAGGCCACCACGCAGTTAATGTGGAAGGTCTCACGTCCAGCAGGGTGGAAGATGAAATGCAGGTTCCAGAATGTGAACCTGAGAAGGTGGAAATCAGAGAGAGGTGTGGTACACTCCCCCCCTCCCCTCACCCTTCCCATGTTTGATGTACTTTGGCAGTAGGATTGGCCGATGAGGAGACTGTGCAGTTGAATCTATGAGTTTGGTCTTTCCACTCGCCAAAGGAGGGCTGAACTTTACCTGTGCCTCAGAGGTGTGTACCTCTTGTCATGATGCTAATAAATACAAGTGCAAAAATGATAACTGCTAGATCTCTTATAGTAGCAGAGAGAAGGGCTTGATATCTGTTCACCTTTGTTTCTTAAACTATTTGCTATCTACTATTACATGTGGAGTCACCATCCGCATAATTGTTAAGCACCACTAAAGCTTCCATTGTTTGAACAACCCACCTTATACTTAAAGATATATTAGAATTTTTTGTAACCAACACATTTCACATTTTTAAGTTTCAGATTTTATCATTAGCCATTTATCCTCATACAGGTGTCAGTACTGTTATTACAGGATCACTGTGTGTGAGAGGAACAGTTTTTGGCCTCAACCAAAGATCACATTTACCATAAAGATGATGTAATCAGTCACATGCCCATATTTTGTTGCTCATTGAGTGATTGGGAACACCACAAGAATGAGTTTGGGAATGTCGTAAACAGCAGCTGAAATATCAAATAAACACTCTGGTTGGCTGAAACACGTACCCAAAAGTGTAGACAATTTTAAAGACTTAGCAAATATGGAATTGATGCTTATAAAACAGGAGAGAGTAGAACAGTTGGAAATTTCCATATGGTTTTTCACCATGTGAAGTGTAACTAGAACATTTCAGAAAACTTATCTTTAATTTGGCAAATGAATGTTTAACTGCGTTAACACAAGGTAAGTGTCTTTAGTTTATATTTCCAAGTATTTTCAAATGGCTCAATAACTTGACATCTGTTGGTTTTTTCTGAACAGCTTTATTGAGGTATAATTTATATACCATATGGCATCTGACTTTTAAGTTTATATTTTCATGTGGGTTAAACAAACACTTCCTGAGTCACCAAATGTGATTTCAGATGTGTGGTCCACTGGTCAGCATAATGGGTAGGTGGTAATTCAGACCTCTTCAACCCCTCAAGAGTAAAAATATTTTTAAGAATTTGAACAAAAGGAGCAATAAATATCTAAGTGTTATTCCATAATGTCACACAGGCCAGAGTGGCGAAGCCGAAAGCTACCCTCATGAAAAGATCCGAGCTCTGGCTAGAGGCCTTGGCTCTGTGTGGTAACGTCAGTCCTCGGACGCCTAGACTCCACCAGGCAAGCAGTAGCGGCACCACAACCTGCCAGGGTTGACTTGGGGCCTCCGGTCTTGTAAAGGGTTATAGAGTTTCAGGTAAAAATGCCTTTCCTTTTGTGGCCAGTCATGAGCTCTCTTTCTTTTATTTTTTCCCCTTTTAGATATGAACTAAGTGAAAAGATGTTGTCTGCATGCAACTTACTGAAAAATAACATAAATGACCCCAAAGCTTTGACCAGCAAGGATATGGTGAGTCTGACCTACAGACACTGTCCCCAGTCTGTACAAAGTGCCTGAGTGGACACCACAGATGAGGCCTCTCTAGCCTGCCCCTGAGCTGTTGTTGCCTGCACGCTTTTCCCCCAGACTATTCCTAGTGTGTGTGGGCAGAGTGAATATCCCGCTGCCCTGCTCACCAGACCACCCTGTGAACGTTTCCCTCAGGCCTGATTTCAGATCTCCTTTCTCCACCCTGTACTTTGCTTGGGAGCTGAGCATCTGCGAGGCATATAGTTGCACATGGAAAGGTGGGCTAATTTCAGTCATTCGTCACCTTTCTGCCTGTTCTGTTGCTTACAGAACTTGTGATCTAGGGAGCAGAATCCCAGAATTTTTTAAGTTAGCCTTTGTTTTTAAGAGAAACCTATCTGGACCGAGGTCAGCATTCCTTTCAGTTATGAAACTGCATATTATGTTCTGATGTGGAATGCAGGCAGTCACTATTTTTAAACCTAGAAATAACTGCACTTATCTTCTCGCAGCTTGAGATTCAGAAGCAAAGAGGTTGGTGGTTGCCTTAGGGAGCACGAATAGCATAACATAGGACAGATAAATGTATCCGTGGCAATGGTGAATCTGATATCCTTTACAAGTGTTGCTCTCCCATGCATTGGTGACATTTAGACGTGTGGCTTCTTTCATAGGTTAGACCAGCCTTCTGGTTGACAGCTCTATTCAGTGCATTGAGAAAGTGTAGCATCTCATGTTATTTTAGATAGTAATGTGCATTTGAATCTTTGCATATTAGCAGTAGATTTAATATGAAAGTTTTATGCTAAATAACTTAAGTCCGCAGCCGGTGAGAAAGTTGTTTCATAGGTCTCACGGGTTTATAGAATTATGAAACCAAAATGTTAAGCCTAGAAGGGATTTATGGAATTATCGAACGCTGGAAAGGCAAATAGTCTTCCTCATACAACAAACACAATCTGAAGAAGAATTGGTGATGGCCGGCACAGGCTTGAGAAGCACATGGGTGCGTGTGTCTACGAGGCCACTCTGTTCTGGTCCATCCTGCTTTAACTGAGGCCCTAAAGATTACGAGTCTTGCCTGGAGTGTCAACTGCTAGTTAATGCTGGGACTAGATTATACATATCTTAAGTACTGGTCCATGTTTTGTTTATCCCAGCTAAAGCATATTACCTTATTATATGGCATCTTTTTTTTTTAAATTATGGTATCTTCTCCTATTTGTTTATATTGCTATAGAAACTTAAATTTATCATCAGAGCCAGCTGAATCTTGACATTCAAATACTGTGCTGAAAAAGGAGCATGGCAATGATGTTTATAGAAGGAAATACTAGACGAAGTCCCTGGCCTGGCCATGGATCTACATGTTGAACTCCATCAGTATAGACTAAGTGCCTGTCTATGCCTTGGTCACAAATAGTAAAACCAGGAAAAGTCACTGCAGTGTTAATGTTTCCTACTAGGTTTAACCTGAACTTAAAACTGGTGCTTTCAGACCCCAGATTTTATAGCTTTAATACACTTTTTCTTTCACCCGCCCCAAAATACTAGGTTATGTGGTCCTCAGGGAGGACTTTACATTTTTGTAGCCCCAATTGTCAAGCATTTTGTCGGGCATATACTCCAGGATTGCTACATTTTTTTTTGTTGATTGGATATTCATTCAGTAAAGAAGTGTTTAAAGTGCTGTGCTGTGAAAAGTCTTGGACATGTGAATGATCACAATGCCAGGGCCACGTAACCATGTCAGGACACTGAATATGTAGCTGTAACTGAGTTCGACACCCAGACGCCATAATTTCCCTTTCTTCTGTGTGAGGCATCCAAAAAATGAAATCTGAATATGTGAAAGAGTGAGCAGAAGAAAAGAAAAATTAAGTGAATTATTTCCTGGCCAGGACCTTTTTCCTCCAGTGACCCAAACTATGATTGAATTGGATACACCTGAATAATTAGTAGCAGGAAGATAAAGAGATGGGTGTGTTCTGTAATCCCAGTTCCACCTTTTCTATAGAAAGAAGACTACATGGGTTCTGGTGCTTTTGACATAAACTTTCCATCTTTCTTGATTTATTTTTAAACTTTTAAAGAACAAGCAAAGCACAAATGAATGATAAACTCATATGAAAGAGGGCCCATGAAAAAAGCATTGTGGTTTTCCCCATCTCCAGCACTGGCTCTGCCCAGTCTACATTGAACTTCATGTCCAAGTTTGACTTGATTATCCGTGAAACAAATGCCACGTTCATGTGTCTACAGCCTAAGGGAAAGCAAGTGGGGCTGATGACCAGATACAGATGCTCCTAATGGGAAAAAGTAATTTGTTTCAGACTTGCTTTTTATTCCCTTTCTGTGGTTGAACATTTGTATTTGGGATGGAGTAGGAATTGGGTTGCCTGCACGGTTATGGTCTCCCAGCCTAGTGCTGTGGAGATGCTGAAGGAGTTGAAGTTGGTCTGGACAGGAAGGAGGCAGCATAATTGTGTTAAATAATTTCTCCTGTCCTGATTACTATGAAAATCATTTGCAAGGCCAGCGTACCTACATAATATTAATAGTTCAATAATAAATGGAGCCTGGCCTAAGTGGTTTACATGTGTTGCCTCATTTGTCCTCATCACAAACACTGTGAAGGAAAGGTATTTTTACTATCCCCATTTTGCAGATGAGGAAACTGAGGCACAGAATAAGTATCTTCCCCAGCATCGAACAGCTCGTCAGTAGCAGAGTCAGAATTTGAGCCTTGGTGGTATAATTCTTGCACAGTGCTATAGGCCTGTTTTATAGAAGTTACAATATGTGTGTGTGTTAAAATCGGGAAGGATACTTCAGTTTGGAATTTGAGGCTTCTCTGAGAGCTCTGGGTTTCATTAGTTGTTTTTTGAGAGCAAATTCTATTTGCACACACTTTGACTATAAAAGGCCTGGTTTCTTAGGCTTTCAGCTAGGTCTCAGAAATGTCTATAAATAGAAGAACTAATGGCCGATGGCGCGGTGTTTTGGCAGCGGTTCTGTCTGAACACTCTCCAGCACGAGTGGTTCCGTGTGTCCAGTCAGAAGTCAGCCATCCCAGCCATGGTGGGGGACTACATAGCCGCTTTTGAGGCCATCTCCCCAGACGTCCTGCGTCACATCATCAACATGGCAGACGGGAACGGCAACACCGCCCTCCATTACAGTGTGTCCCACTCCAACTTCGAGATTGTGAAGCTGCTCTTGGACGCTGGTACGTTGGTAGTCCCTGTCTCTTCTCTGACAGACTCGGGCTGTGACTCATTTAGAAGGCGCTGGTTGATCCAGCTGATCCCCAGTTCTGTGACCATCCTAAAAAGCCTTTTCATTGCTTTCCCCTGTGATGTGGCAAGAATCGTTCTTGAGTCATTCATGGGAGGCTTGAGGTTTAAACAAAACGGGGTGACACAGACTCCAGATCTGTTTTGAAAGGAGGTGTTGAGGGTGTTCTTGCTGCAGTTTAGCTGTGTTCAGATGAGTTGTATCCCTGGTAACACACATGACTCATGTTCCTGCCTGAGCTGAATCATGCAGGCTTGGTGGGTTCACTGTCAAGAGGCAGAATGCTGCGCCTGGGGCCAGAGTCAAAGCTTTAGTGTTTGTGAGCTGCTCTCTTTGTCCTTGTTCCATGCCCCGCTCCAGCCGCCTTGCAGAGCTGTGCAGTTAGTCAAGATGGGGGCCAAGCAAAGCCACTGTAACAGATTGTGGTAGAATCAACACCATTCCCGCCAAAATACACCCTGTTCCTGGGGAATCAGCATAGAGAAAAGAAAATGCTGTTCTTACATCTGAACCATAGTAACGAGAGCAGTGAAAATTTTTGTCTGTAATTGGAATTTGCCATTCCAGAATATAGCCAGTGGATGTATTAAACATGGAGTGAGGCGGTGGCACATAGAAGGGTCCCCTTGCGACATAGTGAGCTTTCAACTTTTTGTTCAAATGGAACAGCCCTGTGATACATTGAGTCTCTAAATCACTTTTATTTATTTTTGAAATACATATTTTTACTTCTAGTATAACTGATACAGAATTCACAGTACCTCAGTCTAATTAATGAGAACACAATGTGAACATCTGATTTAGAATATGCAATACAATTGTCCAATTTTCCCATTCTGCTTCTTGACCCAACTGTCCAATTTTTTTCTACTCTGTTTTGGAGATGTTGGATTAAGGCACAGAAGAAACCAAACAGATTTATCTTTTTTTTCTCTTCTAAGTTTGCTTGTCCCCAGTTTAGGGGCCATGTTAGGATAAAACTGTTTCCAGCTTAAAGGAAGGAATTCCAAGCCTCCTTCCTTTCAGACTTGCCAGACTATAAACAGAGCTGGTGATACTGTCAGCCAGAGTTACTGTTTAAACAGAGAAGTGGATGATATCCAGGAAAGCTAAGAACAAGATTTCAGGATTGCCCCTGAAAGTAACACTTTAATCCACCCTTAGAAAATTTGCATGGACAAGATATTTTGGTAAATTAAACTATTTTAATTCCATTGTTGGATGGCTTTGGTTAATCACTTTTCTGGATTTACTTCACTTTTTACTGCTCACCATTATAGACTGAGATTGTGGCTTCGTAAAGCATGTTTGTGAATCTAGGATACTAGCAGCAACAGAGAAGAGGCGAACACCAAAGAAACTGAGGAGCCTCAAAGACCATGTCTGCTCACCTGCTTTTCCATCAGACAACCTTTTTCTTTTCTTTTTCCTTTTCTACGTTAAAATATACGCACTACTGTTGGGCTTCCCTGGTCGCGCAGTGGTTGAGAGTCCGCCTGCCAATGCAGGGGACACGGGTTCGTGACCCAGTCTGGGAGGATCCCACATGCCGCGGAGCGGCTGGGCCTGTGAGCCATGGCCGCTGAGCCTGCGCGTCCGGAGCCTGTGCTCTGCAACGGGAGAGGCCACAACAGTGAGAGGCCCGCGTACCGCAAAAAAAGAAAAAAAAAAAAAGCACTACTGTAAATGCCCTTATGTCCCTAGTGTGCTGTTGTTTTTAGAACTCAAGAACGTTTTCACGGTACCTTCTCTTCTCACTCCCAGTGATGGAAACACCCTAAGCATTTTCATTATATCTGGTCACACATAAAAAGCTTCTTTCCATTCCTTTCATTTTATTAGAAAGTGCTGAAGGAATTTTAAAAGGCCTGGAGGATAATTTAGGCCCTGAAGACTCCTTAAGAATTATAGGACTAGAAAAGGTCTGGGTTATTGGATCTGGGAGTCCCTGACAGTCTCTAAGGGACTTAACTGCAGTTGCTGTCAGACCACGATTCCTAGAGCTGGGTGTCATGTGATTGGAATTCTGCTTCCAAGGGCCCCAAACGAGTCAGAGCAGCAAACTCAGGGTCTCAGAGTGAACAGAGGTTTATGAGTGGGGAATGCCATATTCAGTGTTCCCTATGTGAGCGTTTACAAATCCTTCTGTCCCTTGTAGCTCTCACCGCCTTCTTCACTCCAAAATGGTGATTTTCTAGACTCAGATTAGTATCTAGATCCCACGTTATTGTTTATTCTTCAAAGCAACCATTACTTAGAACAGCCTCCTAGACCTCCAGGCTGTTGCAGTTCAACCACCAGTTGCAAACAAAAGGTGCTGTGAGAGCTTGCTGTCATTTGTCATGAAATAGAAAAAAATTTTTTTCTTTGGTTTGGTATGAAACACCTCTCACATTTCCTTCTGAGTCACTCCGGGACTTTGACTACCTAAGGCCATTTCACTGGGCTTTTCTAAACTCCATACCTTTAGTTCATGGGGGCAACTGACGCTTTTAGGAGATGGCTCCTCCCTAAAGAGACTCGTGTCTTTGCAGATGTATGTAACGTGGATCACCAGAACAAGGCGGGGTATACCCCCATCATGCTGGCAGCCCTTGCCGCTGTGGAAGCAGAGAAGGACATGCGAGTTGTGGAGGAACTCTTTGCCTGTGGGGACGTGAACGCCAAAGCCAGCCAGGTGAATGCGCTTGCTTCAGGGTTTGTGCTGGCTGATGCAGCTCTGACCTGCCCGGGTGCCCCTGCCGTGCTCTCGCCACTCAGCACAGCCCATGCGGCTGCCCGGTGGTCCTTATGACCAAATACACCGAGGAAACACTGGCTTAACTTCACATTGGAAACTTCTCCCTCCATTACCTTGCGTTCTCTCTGGAGTAGTATGCATGTGGACCATGGGTCAGCCTGCCAGTAAGTGACTAGGGATCCCCACCATGTACCTAGTGACCACTGTTTCCTGACTGTCTCCATGTTATAGCATCTTCATGCCCAGCACAGAGCGCCTCTCATCCAGATGTGTTCACAGTTGCCTTGTGACCATCTTCTGCACTTTCCAGCTCCTAGCTGTCATAAGACAGATCCTCCAAGCTAAAGGGAAAAATTAACTCATTACTTTATGGTCTTACTTATTAGCTCATAGCTCACGAGAAACTAGTTTTTCCAATGCCTTTCCACCACTGGGCCCCAAGTAATTCCATGTCCATGTTTTCCCCTTTCATCACTCTCCCTCCTCCCCTTCCCCCGGCACAGCCCCACTGCAGGTCACATGCTGCCAGCCCAGCATGTGCTTCTGAAGTCCGCTGTCATTTCTTCCCACAGGCAGGACAAACAGCCCTCATGCTGGCCGTCAGTCATGGGCGGATAGACATGGTGAAGGGCCTGCTGGCCTGTGGGGCTGACGTCAACATTCAGGACGACGAGGGCTCCACCGCCCTGATGTGTGCCAGCGAGCACGGGCACGTGGAGATCGTCAAGCTGCTGCTGGCCCAGCCAGGCTGCAATGGCCACCTGGAGGACAATGTAAGCTGTCTCCAGTGGTCCTGCAGGCCCCTGGCCTGGACACAGTTGCGGGGGGTGGGGGTGGGGTTCTGTGAGTGTTGCTTGACCAGGGGAGAGAACAAATCCTCCTTTATTCTCCTCAGGGATTTGCGTTGCCATCCAGGCCACTTCCCTTCACAGCCCAGCGTGGTAGCGTTTACTGTTTGCAAACTAATACTCCCATTAACTAAATGCAAAGGCAGAAAGATAAATAGGCCTCACCCCAAACATTTATAAAAGGAAGAAGGTGATGGGCATGTACGAGAACCAGTATACTGAAGTGGAATAAACAGATTTACAATACAGAATCAAATGTTGTAGGCAGTGTAGGCAACTAATGGGTACACTACGAAGAGAGGACCAGGCCCCCGGCCCATTTGGAAACCCTTCACCAGGGCCCATCAGAGTAAATAATTTGTGACATTTTATCAGCTAGGGAATCCGGACCATCTTGGCTTCTTTTCAGCCCATCTTCGCACTCCTCCTTGGGCTGTTCCCATCATCGTCACTCTCATCTCCTTCCTCTCCCCGTTCCCAAGCTGTCCCATTCCCAGATAACCCCTTGACTGGAAAACATTCCAAGGAAACCTGCTGCTCTGGATGTCTCCAGACCAAAGGGGAGGAGTACCGATAGGTCACAGCACAGGAACTAACATTTAGGTGGCGACATGGTTCAAAGGTCCAAAGGTCCCAGAGGTCTGGCAGGGTTGCTTCTGTTTTTGAAAGTTTATCTCTGTGGAGCACAGGTTTGGACCAGAGCTTCCATCAGCCCCAAACACTACTAAAAAGGCTAGAGGGAAAACATCCCCCTTTGCACTAAACTTGAGATCCTCGTGGGCTCACGCCAACAGGAAGAGCAAATCAGTGCAGGTATTTACTGGCAGGAAAGACTGACTGGTTTCTGCAGTTGCAGTGACCTCCCCAGGAGCACGTGAACCGCGGTTGCACCAGATTCCCTTTACTTCCACTGCAGCAGAGGGCCAGTTTCCAACTTCTCTTTCCTTAAGAACAGTCTGTGTTTCGTGTGCCTCGTTTTTGTTTGTTTGCTTTTACTTCTACTCTTAGCAAAGAACAGCTGGTAGATCTAATAATAAGAGGCCATTGCACCACAGTAACTTCCAGAAATCCTGGTTCCCTCTGCCCGTTGTCTACTTCCTTATCCTTAAAGGAATGGGAGGGCATCCAGCTGGCCTCCAGAAGAAAAGTAACTCCCAGAATTCAGAGTGGGACGGAGGACCATAAGGTTCAAACCACACACAAATTGTTTCCAGCTGCTGGTGACCAGAAGGGCATCCTTATTCCAAGACTAGACAGAAAATAAGTTGTGCTGTTTTTTGTCTTTTTATCGTTACTACTTTTGATTGAGGTAGAGTTGATGTCCAGGATGCTGTTTTTGTCTTGATGCATCTTCATATCCATCTAAGTTCCTGCATCTTAATGGAAAGCAAACATTTAACTGAACATTTTTCTTTCCCATATTTAGTGTTTGCCCTCGTATTTCCATAAGATACATTTCTGCAAGGTAGCAGGATGTGGTGCTTACATGTAGATGTGACTCGGAGCATTCTCCAGGGGTGGCTAGGGCTGTAGGATCGGCTCCCTCCGCAAGAGGAAAGTTAAGAGATCCTTGACAGACTGCAGGGTGTCAAAACAGACACCACGCTCCTTGACCGTTCGTTTGTAATTATAAGGGAAAAAAAAACCCCACTAAATTATGTTTCTACCCCCTACCTTCACCTCCTGCCCGCTGCTGGTGGGCAGCCTGCTTTTGTTGAGTCTCCATGGTGTGCAGACCTACACACTAAGTACCACGAGGCAACAACAAAGGCAATAATGGGGTGATTCTTGTCTGAGGGCAGGGTAGGGGGCTGTGCCTCTGTCATCCTTGTATCCTTCAGGGCTAGCACCTAGAGGTCCAGAAAAGTTTCCTAAAAGACTGAACAGATGGCTAGATTGGGGAACCTTATCTAATTGAAAGAGTTTTGTGTTGTTACCCTTTGGGCTACCTGGAAGTTTGAGAAATCCAGCCTAGCTTGCTCTTTTCATCTCCTCTTAAGGATGGCAGCACCGCGCTCTCAATAGCCCTGGAGGCAGGACACAAGGACATCGCCGTTCTGCTGTATGCCCACGTCAACTTCGCGAAAGCCCAGTCTCCGGTCAGTGTTGTGCACTTGGCATTTGTAAACAGGCTAAAAGCCACCAGACTAGTGGGCCCCCTTCCTCGGGGAGTTGACAGGAGATACAGGTTTTATAATGATTCTGAAAATCAAGGTTTTAGTCCAGAACTGAAGAATTCATCAATTTTGCCCCACCCAGAAGGCCAGGAGTGCTAATGGTTAGCACAGCACAGGCTGGATGCCTGCTTGTCCTCACGCCCTCACAGGAAGAGTTTATTCTGGACAGAATTATCCAAATGGCACATCTTGAGCCCATAAATACATATCGCCGTCCTGGCATTTTCCTTAAAGCAGACAGGGAGCTGCAGCCTGTGGTCCCAGAGCTCACTCTGAGAGGGAAGTTGACTTCCCAGGACAACTGGACGTGGCACTGCCAAGCCCGCTGGCCCCAGAGCTGCGCCCGCTAGTGGACTGTGTGCTGTGTTCCAGCTCTCCTCGCTCTGGCTTATAGGTGGTGCTCAGCTGTGGCTGACAGAGTTCCTGTGTCGCAGAGGACACATCTACCTGAGGTCACTAATTAACCCCCAGTTTTTTTCCTTTCCTGGTCTCTAGGGCACCCCTAGGCTTGGAAGGAAGACATCTCCTGGTCCCACCCACCGAGGTTCCTTTGATTGATTATGTGCAAATACCGTCCATTTACATGCCACCACTAAGCTGCTAATTGTTCCTGTTGGGCTGACAGATACTGAATGTATTTTGTGCCTGAGCTCACCAGCAAACAGAACGCATAAAGCCAAGGGCTGAAGGCTGGAGCTGCCACAGTGGAAGCTGAGCCAGCAGGAGATTGCTGGCCAGGCACACACGCCTCCCTTCTGGCCATCTTCCGTCTGTGTAGGGCACACTTGCTGTTGAGTCTCTGCTCCGTTATGTACAGTTGTAGGAAATAGTAACCTGATCTGAGTGGGCAACTTTTGTTCCTTCTCTCCACCCCCTACCAGTGCTGAGAAGTATCAGGTTCTCACTGGAATGGTGTTTTTAAACTTTCCCACAAGTATTTATATTTACCAAACGTGGAACCATTGGAAAGCTCTTTGAAAATTCCATTCCAGGATGGTTTTGTTGATTTTTCTTTTGTCTTTATTATTTTAAAGTAAGGAAGTTGAGATGACTTTGATCATCGGTGAATTGGGCCTGGGCTGGTTTCTGGTTTAAAAATAAAAGTTGAAACTCTCAAAAAGTTTAAAACTTAACAAAAGGAAGTCTTTTCAGTTGGTTTTATCTAGGTCGATGCATTACATGACGTTTTATTTAAAGGGTATCTATATAAAATTGATGCAGTGTTTTCAACTTTTATATTCCATAGTAATTAAAGACCTGAAGAACGACATGTAACATTACCATATTTTTATTAATAATTGCACAACTCTGTATCTAATGATAAAATTTGAATTGTGTTAGAGAAATTGGCTATATATTTGCCTCTAGAGAAGCATAGCATAGTTCTCCACATATTTATGGATTCTTTTATCCCATGCCACATTTGCTTTGGTCTTGTATGTATTTAAATGTTTGAAGTGCCTTAGACTCTTGCCATATTTTCAAAATAAAATTTCATTAAGCTCTTTTGCTTGTCCCTGCTTCATCTCTGACAGCCGTCTGCCCCGGTCCTATTGACTTACAGCAGTGGCAGCAAAAGCTGATGGATGGAGCGCATGGGTAGGGTGAGTGCCCAATCCACTGGTCCAGGGCTCCGACAAGAGGAGACGTCTTCTGAGAGAACTACTCCGTTTCCAGCTCTGCTCATTACTCAGGTTGCACGTCATGAGTCTGAAATTTAAGACCTAATTAGGCAAACAGTTCATCAGACAGGTAACCTCCAAGTTAACTCCTGAGCTAACTCTTCTCAGGTGCAGAAGCACTGGTCCTTGACTCTAATTTGGGGGCAGCTGCTGGGTGACTGGTTGAAACCGGAAGTGATGAGAAAGGAAAGATGAAGCCAGACAGACTTTTTTTTTTAATTAATTTTTATTGGAGTATAGTTGCTTTATAGTATTGTGTTAGTTTCTGCTGTACAGCAAAGTGAATCAGTTATATGTATACAGATATCCCCTCTTTTTTAGATTTCCTTCCCATTTAGGTCACCAAAGGGCATTAAGTAGAGTTCCCTGTGCTATACAGTAGGTTCTCATTAGTTATCTAGTTTATACATAGTAGTGTATATGTGTCAATCCCAATCTCCCATTTATCCCACCCCACTGAGACTTTTTTTTTTCTTTTTCTTTTTTTGCGGTACGCGGGCCTCTCACTGTTGTGGCCTCTCCCGTTGCGGAGCACAGGCTCCGGACGCGCAGGCTCAGCGGCCATGGCTCACGGGCCCAGCCGCTCCGCGGCATGTGGGATCTTCCCGGACCGGGGCACGAACCCGTGTCCCCTGCATCGGCAGGTGGACTCTCAACCACTGCGCCACCAGGGAAGCCCCCGGAGAGACTTTTTTATTTCAGCGTGCTGTTGGCCCAACAGCACCTGTTTTCAAGTCCTTTTTAAAAAGTAAAGGGGATTGATTCCTTCTCATTTAAAATGAAGAAGCATGGCAGCCAAAATGCAAACCAAGTGTTTTGGCACAGTTGCTGGTGGTGAACTTTAACCTGGGCCGTTTGTGAGAGCCAGATACATTGGAGAAATATCACTGGGGCTTTTCTTAAGCCTCTCTTTCCTTTCTTCCTCTCCTTCCTTCTTTCATTTATTCACTCATTATTGAGTTTGAGAAAGAGGCCAGAGAATAGATTTTTCCAAGAGATGTGTCATCCCAGTGCTGGCTCAGGAACTCCTGTTTCGGGGCTCAGAGGTTTGCATCTTTAGAGAACCTGGAACTGTGAAAAGAGTGCTGGCAGTTCAGGCCAACCTTGGGTGGTAACAGATGCTCTCCCAGTACGGTTCCAGGGCCTCTGGGGCAGAGGGGCCATCCTCCTTCGTGACCCATCAAAGTGAGGTCACAGCTACCTGGAGTCATGGGTGTCTCTTTCCCTCCCAGAGCAGATCTGCTAGTTCTGGGATCTGGGCTAAATTTCAGTTCAGATAGTTATACAAACCCGAGTTCCTTCAGACCTGAAATAGCACAGTAAATTAAAGCAGAAGAGTTTGTGTTTGAAGAAAAGTGGGGCTGTGAGTTTTCTGCCCCTTAACGAAATGCACGCCTTTTCAGCAAGGAGGGCTGTATCTCAGGTGGTTTGCAGTCCTGGGAATTTTCTTTGTTCCATTTGAGAAAAGAAGGCATTCATATCATCCATGCATGAGAAAATGAATTCCTACATCTGCGTGGTGCATTTCGGATTTCTTGTGCTAAGTTTTGCAAAAGAAAATAAGTGCTTGTTTTATTGTGGAATGAGGAATTTAAGGAGCTAACTTCTGGATAGCACATGCTGGCTTGTGCCTTGTTTGCTCTGCTAACTCTGGGCACTTAGAATGCTTTTTATCTTGGGATCTTGGCACACTATAAAAACCAGTCTGACTCTCCCCATCGGTACAGCTGTGATTTATTGAGGCACAAGTCCTTAAAGGGATTTGTGGTAGGAGGCTTGGGCAAGGTCCCCAAGTGAGGCCGGCATAGGGCTGGAGACTCCTGAGTTTATTTTCCAGCTTAAGTGAAGAGAAGGCTAAACCTTTAAGTGACAGAGAGCCAATTTCCCAGACACCCTTGCCCGGGAAATTTGGAAGCTGAAGGCCAGAATCCTCTCCGAGACAAAAGGAATAGAGCAGTGGGAACCTTGAGACTTCAGTGTTAAAGAAAGTAAAACTGACCATTTGTCCTGCTACCATTATGACTAACTGGACTAAATCCTGTATTTACCCTGGGGGAGGAGGCCTTGCTCTTGGCAGTAGTCCCCCAAATACATGAAGTGTTGGGTACCTTACCTGTAAGCTGCCAGCCAATACGCTAATGAGAAGAACAGTGTTATCCCAGACTTCTGTAATGCTGAAATACTGCGGATACGTAACAGCCCTTGCAGATAGAATCAGGTAAGAAAACTGCTATTTTTTCCCTCAAAGGAAATAACATTTCTAATGAGTCCTTTTGGGGTGCGCGGAGCCTGCTGCAAGTAGAGATAGTTTTGTTTTTGTGAGGCTTTTGTGTGAGCGATCCTCTTCACAGCATGGGTAAGAATTTCATGAGGGAGCTGCTGAAAATGCAAATTCTCAGCCCCACCCTGAGGATTCTGATTCTTAAGGTCTGGGAATCTGCATTGTTAACAAGCATCCTGGGTGTTTCTTAATGTGGCCTTTGGTCCACGCAGAGAATGTCATTTTTCCTGAATTACGAGATGCCATTCCTATGTTCTTTTCCAAACAAGTTAGGTGGGGTGGGGAGAGCTACGACGACGAAAGAGGAAACATGACATTTAATCATTTATCTTTGCGTGTGTATAGTCTTTGTGTGGCATTTTTCCGTGTTCAGTGACGTTTCTGCATCTCCTGGAGTGGTCATTTCCAGAAGGCCAGGAGTCAGGGCTGCCCTGGATCCATTTTCTGTGTTTACGGGACAGAAGGAGGAGTGGGCGGCTCCGTACGTGAGTGACAGCAGTTAAGCAGGCAGCCGGTTCTTGGAGTATTTTCCTAAGTTAATCTTTTCCTTCCCCACTTCCTCGTGAGGCAAGACTATTACCGCACAGGAAGAAGAAGGTCATGGCCTGTTGCTTTGGCTTTGGAATAAGGACCATTTTCTGTTTTCTTTTTTACTGAAAGCACAATTCTTTCTGAGCCCTGGGCCTTAGCCGGAGACCATTTGGTGCTACTTTCTGCCATAAGGAAATTACTAATCATACGTTTACTCTGTACTTACTCAGCATGGCTGTAATTTAGAAGCCAACTGATCATAAAAATATATTTAAAGTACATTCTGTTAAAGACGATCACCGCAAGGGGATGTCGCTGAACCGCTGGTCACAGTGTTCCCGAGCTTACACACACTTGCCCTCCCTCCCCCCCAGAGTCATGGCTCTTTCCCATGGGGAGGAGTTGGGAGGTCACATCAGCTCTTTAAGGGTAAAGGATGGGGTTAGTCAGCACTTGTATTGGTGTCCCTGAGATACCTGGGGGCCCGAGTTCTGGCCTTTGTAGAGAAGCTGGAAAGCAAAGTACCATGTTTTACGGGTGCATGCTTGTACAGATATGTCTGATTTTGAGGATTTTGAGGACATTTGGGGGAAGAGCTGGCATTTAGGAAACCAGCTGCCCCACTGCCTCTCCATTAAGACCTTTGATGATTTCACAGGCAAGGGAATGGAAAAAATCTCCCTAATTTTCAGATAGTGGAAGCTGCATAAGAAATATTCCTAAGACCAAATGGCAATCTTGTATCTTGGACAAAATAAGTTTCACACTTTTTCCCCATTCCCTAACCCAGAAAGATCCACTTAGCCCAGCCCTAGAGCTACTTGGAAGGGTGAGGCTGCATGATGGGGAAGAAGGGAAAACACCTGAACTGCAGGTGGGCAGGAGCTGCTTGGCCCAGTGGTATCAGGCAGCTCAACGCTGGAAAGGGTGGCTGTCGGGAACCCCATGCCAGCAGGGCGGGCCACTTATTTTTCACGTGTCAGGCAGCAGAGATTCCGGCCCTGATTCCATCTGCTCTGTTACAAAATACTGAATGTGCTTAAATAAACAGATAATAAAGACAATACTCATTAATTAGAGTGAGTCCCTGAGAGTTCAGAGAGTTCACCCCCCGACGCACCCCAGAAGAGCCAGCCGCCTGACAGGAAGCTTAGTAAGATCGGCGTTCGTGCTTGGGTTTGTAACACCTGCCAGGGCTGAGAAGTTCCAGTCCCTGGCTGATAAATCCTAGTTGAGTGAGTGAGTGTGAAGTGAATGAGTGTTGGAAGTTAGGGGAGGGTTCCCATTAGGAACAGGGAAGGAGATGCCTGGGAGGGAGCCTGAGCGGGGCTGGGCACCCCTGACAGCCATCCCTCTCCCAGCCTTGACGTAGCTGCCCTGTTATGATCATTCATCAGGCTGTATACTCATGATCTGTGCACTTGCCTGTGGGTATTTTAACTTCAATATTTTTTCATTTAAAAAAATGATAACGTTTGTGGAAAAGGTGTCAGTTTTGTTGATCTGAAGGTCAGTAGGAACAAAGAGAGAGTGAATGTAAGACCGAGAGCTCTCGGCCCTGCCAGTTCTTTAATGTAAATACACAACTTTGCACACGACGAGTATTGTGGCCCAAGCATAACCTGGAATAGGAGTCATTCAGGTTGTCTTCAGATCCTCCAGTTGTTTTTATGGGTACTGCCCGTCCACTTTTGAAGTTAGGCTTGACCATGTGACTTGCTTTGCCTATGAAACACTAGTGGAAGTGACATGACATGTGTCCATTCCAGATGGGAGCTTTCAAAGCCAGTGTACGGTTCACCAGGTCCTCTTCCCCCTTCGTGGTGATCATGGAACCAAGTGTTGAGATGGAAGTCATCCTGGCTCCCCGAGGGACTGCATGGAATAGGGTTCCACTGCCGACCTGTGTTACAGGTGTGTTATATACAATACAATAAACCTTTATTACGTTGAGTTAGGGAAGTTAGGCTGTGGTTTGTGACCACAGCATCACTTAGATTTTCTATATTGATATAGAAATTGCTTCCAGGAAGTGATGCTGCTGTAACCAAAGGGCTTAGTAGCTGATGTGTTGACAGCAAGGTTACTGTCATTGGAGAATCAGTCACAGAACACAGGAAACTATTTGAATGGCTCTTTCTTAGTTTTCCCAAGAATGATAAGTACCAGTACCATCCTAGATGCACAGGAGAGAAGGTCATCCACTGCATAATGCCTTTGGGTACTAAGGACTAAATCTCTTTGGGAAGGAAAGCCCTTTCTTGTGTATCTTGAAAGGCAGATTGCATCTTATAAACTTGTAGTTCTCAAACTTGAGCATGCATCAGAATCCCCAGGACGGATGGTGACGACACATTCCTGGGCCCTACCGAGAGCTTCTGAGGCAGTATGTCTTGGAAGAGGCCCATGAATTGGCATTTCCAGCAAGTTCCCAGGTGATGCTGTTGCCGCTGGCCTGGAGACCACGCTTTTGAGAACCACTGCTCAAGGGAAGGAGTATTATAAGTGGACTTGCCCTTATCTCAGCCACAAGTACCTGCTGATGGGACTCCTAAGTGTCTGTAACTCTCTAATCTTTGTGGGGTTTTCTTTGTTTGCGGTTTCCAGTGACTAAGCCTTACAGTTAAGCTGCTCCCTGTGGAACTTGTGCTCCCCAATTTAATAACTGAATTTTGCAAAGCTGTTACTGTCTAGAGGCAACTCTTTCTTTCTACAGCTTGTATAATAATATCAAGTGTTTATAAATCCTGTATTCATCCAGAGTTGGGTTTTAGAATTTGGTCAGAGGACTTCACTTGAATCACAGCAGTCTTGTAAGAAAAAATGACCCACACATTACGCTTAGAAAGAAATCTTTATTTATGTTAATGCCACTGAGTGTCTCTTTGTGTTGACTCACTCCCTCATGAATGCTCCTTGAAAACTCACTGTCTCCTCCTGAAACCCCAGTGAGGCATGGAAGAGCGGGTGTGCCGTGTTGCCACCTCTCAGCTGCTGCCTCTGAATTCCAGCTCTGTGTTCTTCCTCTGCCATGAGGCAGAGGCATACAATGGTGTCCCTTTACAGAGCCAGGACAGTGGTCATCTAGACACTCATGCCATGGTCTGAGAGACAGTGGCAGTGCTTAGCTTCTCTCATTTCAGTGTGGATCAGAAACACAGATAAGAATCTGGCAAAGCAAATTAATGAATCCAAGTCTGCTGTGCTCTAGCAATTGCAGGATTATTGGCCTCCTGAGATGGGGGTCCCGAAACTCTGACACGTGAAGATAAGTAGAAGTACTCTGTTCTACCTTTTAAAATATTACACAGACTAGAAACATATAGCAGGGCTTTTAAGACAGACACCAAACTTCTGACTATTTGGTTACACACTTGGTCGTATATTCTGACAGTGACTGAGTGAGGCTTATGGAGGAACTTCATTAGTATTCTTTGGTCATTCAAGGCCTGCCATCAATCAGCGTCAGCAAGTGTACTTTCTGAAAGTGAGTCTTGTCTCTCAGAGATTAATTTATAGATGGGGGAGGATATAAACAAGTTGCCCCCTTTCCCGTGAAACACTGATTTCTCCTCCCTCTTCTTACTCATCTCAATTCAGTCTCTGACCCCAGAGCTATGGACATGCACTAGGTGCCTTTATAGGCAGGGAGATCCTTCAGGTTAGTTCCTGGTCCAGTGGGCCCCTGTGGCCTTCCTTCACAGGCACTGCCACTACCCACCAATAAGTTTTACAAAGATGACTTTTCAGTGATCTGTACATATGCTGGCCTCTACATGTAGATGCCAAAATAAGAAATACTAACTGCTACAAACATCCCACCCCATCTGGGTAGGAAAGTCCCATATTATCCAAAGTCTATGGAAATGTAGATAGGTGTCACTTTTCTAGTCTTTGCTGCTCCACCTCTGTTCATTGGAGGCCTAATGAAGAATGACTTTTCACTTCTCGTGCTCATTCTCTGGCTTCTACCAAGGTTTAAATGCATCTAGAGTTGAAGACCAGTGAAGGGTATTTACCGTGGGGTAATCAGTGCAAGTGAAGAAGCAATCTACAGGAACTCATTTTATTTGAAGGTGAAAGTTGCTTCTAATAATTCTTCAAGGGGTGCATCATTCTCCCATTCCTAAGTTGTCGTGTCAGTTATTTATGGCAACTATAATGCTGTGTAACACACAGCTCTCAGAGCCTCAGTGGCATACAACAAGAAGCAGTTGCTGCTCTCATATCCAGGCAGATGGTTCTGTCGACCTTGGCCAGTCTCACTCACTGCTGTCAGCGGATCAAGACTGGCTTTGGCCAGGCAGCTGAGGCAATTCAGGTCTGTTGCACATGCCTCTGATCTTCCAGCTGGATAGCCCAAGCTTGTTCTCATGGCTGCAACAAAGATGCAAGAAGAACACGCGGACAGGGCTCCTTGAGGCTTAGGCTCAGAACTGGCACGTCATCATTTCCATGGCATTCTTTCAGGCCAAGAAAGTCACAAGGCCAGCCCAGATTCAAGGAGATCGGGAAACAAGTCCTGCCTCTTCTGTGAGATGAACCAAAAAGCCACATGTCAGAGTGTTTGGCTGTCGACAGAAGTAAAGGATTTGGAGCCATAAAATGCAATAAATCTTTCACAGTGAGATCCTCCCCCAGTAATAGTTCTGGCCAGGATTTGGGGGTTGCTTAAGAGACGTACTTCTATTACCCTCCTTTTAAATACCTGCGGTAAAGGGTGGAGATAGTCAATCAGGTCTTCTCTTGAGGCCTTATGTAAGTCCTCAGCATACCATTCTCACTATCATGATTGTCGCCACAGGGGAGCTCCTAACTAGACTTATTTGCCGCAGAGCATCCAGTGACTGTGAACTTCAGCCGTGGACAGATAATGGTAGCTTGGTGGAAATCATGCTGGGGGTGAGGGGGTGGCCTAAAAGCAGCTGGAAGAGAAGAGTGTTGTCATATAAGAGTCTTGGGAGGGCTTCCCTGGTGGCGCAGTGGTTGAGAGTCCGCCTGCCGATGCAGGGGACACGGGTTTGTGCCCCGGTCCATGAGCCATGGCCGCTGAGCCTGCGCGTCCGGAGCCTGTGCTCCGCAACGGGAGAGGCCACAAGAGTGAGAGGCCCACGTACCGAAAAAAAAAAAAAAAAAGAGTCTTGGGAGCCAGTTGTAAGTATTTTTGAGAAGGATCAGGGTGGGGCACAATTGAGGGAGCAGCTAGTTATCTCCAGTGTGTTCTTACTGGGGAGCCTACACCAGAAAGCAGCACGGGGAGTTTGATCTCCACAGCCTCTGGCTTCCTCCTGGTACAATCAGAGAGGTGACTAGCGTCAGTCATGTTGGAGTCCTTAAGCGCTTAGCTGGCGAGCTTTATTTTCACCACAGGCCTTGGCTACTTCCCGTGGCCAACAGGGAACGGCTCCATAATCATTTCTGAACTCTTGTCCATGGGATTGCTCTGAGGCAGTCTTAACCAAGTAAGTCCGGCTCAGTCTCTGGGCACTTACTAAAAGGCATGGCCCTTACCCCTTGATAGCTGATCCCAGCCTAACGGGTCACGTGGAGCGTGGATGTGGGTTGTGCCACGCCGGGGGTGTGAATGTTGAGGTTGGGAGTGAGGCCATTGGCCGAGACCAGAGCTTTACCACTTGCTAAAGAAGTGAAAGGAACTCCTCATTGCTTAACGGTATATTAACCCTCTGGCTTGCTCTGGATATAAGCTGTCTACTGAATCTACTCAAAATACCGAGGCATTCATTCCTGGTCCCACTGGAAAGGTGGAGCAGACTGCAGTCATCACCGTAACAGTGCTTCTCACACTTGACTGTAGAAGAGCAAGGATAAGAACTATGTTAACTATCAAATACAGTGAGAGCCACTGAAGATGATGCGGTTCACCAGCCTGAGGCCTGACCCTCCCGGCGCTCCCAGAGGAAGGCTGAAACAGCTGTTGGCCCCTGGCTTCAGACAGACACAGGAGCTGTGCTGGAGCTGAGGTGGATGTCTTCTCGCACCTGCATCAGGGAGGGAGCCCAGGCCAGGCTGGCTGTCCTCACTGCAGCTGGCTTCACATGCCATGGAGATTTTTCTCTGTGCATGGGTTCCAGGATCGCCAGGGCCAGGCTGTGCTGTTTCTGCTACTTCCCTTCTAGGGACCCCACTTTCCTCACAACCAAAATGGCAAGCAGAACCAGTCTCGTTTGCTGAGGCTATGAGGCGGGTGCCTGGCACAGTGTACAGTTTCGAACCTGCCCAGTGTGACAGATTCTACAAGGCGTTCACACGAGGCGGTCGGTGACACATCTGAAGGGCAGTTACGCAGAAAGGGAAGGGAGGAGCTCTGTGCTGCCCCAGGAGGAAGGGCGTCTGAGTACTAAGCCAGAACTCCAAAAACCAGCACCCCACACGTTTAAACGGCACCCCCAGGAGAGAGGGAAAAGTTCATTCAATTAAATCGACAAAACAGGTGTTTGTTCAACTAAATAAGGTGTTTGTTCAACTAAATAAGGCCTGAACGAGCACTGCTGGTCCTTCTTTGAGGGGGCTTGTTAAGGGGTATGAGAGTTCATGTAGGCATCCTGAGATCCCCGCCAAGGCTGAGACTGCTTCCTCCACTTCCTCCGAACAACCTGGCCTGTCAGCTCCCCCTAGAGGCCAGTGCTGGACACACCCAAGCAGGAGCCAGTCTCCTAAGTGTGTTTTTCAAGCAAGTCATGGATTCCAAAATCAATGTAACCACAGGCACTTTTTAAAAATTTTAATTTGCTTATTTATTTATTTATGGCTGTGTTGGGGTCTTCGTTTCTGTGCGAGGGCCTTCACCAGTTGTGGCAAGTGGGGGGGGCCCCTCTTCATTGCGGTGCGCGGGCCTCTCACTGTTGTGGCCTCTCCCGTTGCGGAGCACAGGCTCCGGACACGCAGGCTCAGCGGCCATGGCTCACGGGCCCAGCCGCTCCGCGCCATGTGGGATCTTCCCAGACCAGAGCTGGAACCCGTGTCCCCTGCATTGGCAGGTAGATTCTCAACGACTGCGCCACCAGGGAAGCCCCTACAAGCACTTTTTTAAAGTCAAATAAATCAGAAATCTCAGGTTGTACCACGTATAGTAATGGTAACTATTATTTCATGAACTTTACATATGTATTTGTGTGTGTGTGTGTGTGTATGTGCTGGGTCACAAGGTAAGCTGTATTTGTTAGTTGGTAGAGTAGAAGTTTAAAAAGTTTTCAGACATGGTGCAACCAGGTCCTCCATAGTTGTGGTTCCTCATGGCAAGGAACACTGGGAGGAATCATCCTTGAACACCCATTTTGACTCATTCTGAGTCAGGGACTTGTGGGTAGGGAGGGGGTAGCACAAAAGCTGGAGAGGGCACAGTCCTTCCTCATTGAGGATATAATAACATAGGTGACAAGTAAAAAACAAGCAAGTTATGGTGCAACAGGCACTTGAGAAAGTAGAACCAAGGGGAGGTAGGAAGCCTGGGAAGATTTGTCCAGAGCTGTATTGTGAAGAAAACAAAGGGCATGAAAGTGTTAGAGGAAAAGGGATGTTTACCTCATAGCAGGCTGTAGCTGGAAGCCTGGACTAATGTCATCACCACCTTATTTTTTTCCTGGTAACCCATATTTATAGCCTCATGGACTATAAAAGTTTCAAAGTTTAATAGCACGTGTCTGACTCCTTCAAAGTCAGCTTATTTCTCCCTCTCTTGATTTTTTTTATTGTGGTAAAATACACATAACATGAAGTTTTCCATTTAACTATTTTTAAGTGTACGATTCAGTGGCGTTAAGTTCATTCATGATGTTGAATAATCAGCCCCATCATCCATTACTAAAATGTTTCATCACCCGAAACAGAAACTGTAACCATTGAGAAACAACTACTCATTTCCTATTCACCCTCCCCCTGGTTGCCTCAGTTCTACTTTCTGTCTCTGAATTTGCCTTTCTAGATATCTCATATTCGTGAAATCATGTAATATTTGTCTTTTTGTGGTGGTACATTTATACTTGGAAAAGCAGGTGTGGTACATTTCACGTAACATAATGTCTTCAAGGTTCATCCATGTTGTAGCCTGTGTTAGAACTTCATTCCTGTTTATGGCTGATAATGGTCCACTGTATGTGATATTTTATTCATTCATTCATCTGTTGATGGACACTTGGGTTGTTAGCATCTCATTTTCAGTGAAGGAACTGAAGCTCTGAGTGGCTCAGGGTTACCCCATTACTTAGTGGGAAGCCTGATCAGGGGGACCGGGGCTTCTGTCTCCCAGGCCAAGACTGTTTATCACTACTCCAAGCTACTGAGCATGACACCCTTTTACTTCACATTCTGCTCTGGTTTCAAATAGTGAAAAATAACAACAAACCCTTATATAGCGCTTAACTACATACCAGGCACTGTTCTGACTGCTTTATGCATGTTAACTCGTTTTCTCCTCACCGTAGACCTGAGAGGTAGTTGTACAACATTACTTTATGCTCTTTACAGATGAGGAAACAGCATATAGAGATGAAGGAACTTGCCCAATATCACACAGCTATTAAGTGACAAAGCCAGGCCAGGAACCAGTGCAGCTCCAGAGTCCCTGCACTTAATCACTGTACCAAGGGGGGCAGTCTCTAACACTGCCCCCCTTGTAGAGAGAAAAGCAGTCTTCACCGAAGCCGCATATCCCAGTGGGATTATATTTCTAGTGTTAGAGACTCGATTCCAGAGAAGAAGTCAATCAAGGTGCCCTTTATCTGAGATTAATTCAGTAAGAAAGTTTATCCCAGAGAAAAGACTGCAAGTTGAGTTACACCTGCCTTTTACACAGTGTCCGTGGCTCCAAACTGCCTGGGTCTCGTGGGACAGAGTCTCTTTCCCTGACCAGGATGATCTGGGAACTACAGAGCAAATGAAAATCCTTCAGGCCGAGAACTGGTTTCCTAAAGCATCCTAGACTCTGCTTATTTAAAGGCACAGAAGTCTGATTCTGGGGATGCCCTGGCTACTGAGAGCACAGTTAGTTTGCCATGTGCCTCTGAGTGTCACTCTCCAGCCTACCACCACTAGAGTTAGGGTCAGGCCAGTAATCTGCAGACCCCAGAAGAGTCACACAAGTACCTGACAACCCTGCCCAGGTGTATTTGTCGTGTGACTCGTTGACTAGGAAGATGGAAACGTCTAGAAAGAAAACCAAAGAGAATGCATAGCTGCTTTCTCCAACCCTGTTATACTTGGAAAAGCAAGTGATGAAGAAATCACTCCCATCCTAAGGAGGAGGAAAATTGGAGAGAGTCCTGCTGTCTCCAGTAAAACAAACAAGGATGCTTAATTTCCAGGCACTGCCGAGAAGATGTATTATTAGAAAGTCTGAGCCCCAAGGGACTCTGTGTCTGTCTTTGCAGTGTGGCTGTCTACGTTCTCTAGGTTGTGGTCTCAGCCAGGAAGTGGAAGGACTTCAGCTGACGGGCCAACAAGAAACCTGCCACAGCACATGGGGCTGGAGCTCTGGTAAGACTCCATCCAGGTGCCCTCCCAAGGCAACCCGTGGCTGGCTTCTGCCATTTCCTTTGGGGAAGCTACAAATTGCTAAGCAGCAAGGAAGGGCAAAAGGCACTGCTATTTTATGTCTGGCCATTTTGAACATTTTCTCTTCAACTTTACCCACCCGCCAGTTTTAACCACCTTTTTCTATATCAGAAGTCAGGTGATACAGTCAAGGAGGGGGAACTGTTTTTCTTGGCCCAGATTGGAGACTACAGCTCCAGAACTGTTCTCTGGAGCTCAATAAAACACCTTCCGACCCCGGCTCTGTAAATAACTCCTGTGATCCCCCTCTTGCCCAGAAGTCTTCACAGATGGGCACCCTTGGGTTCTAATGAAGCCGAAGACCCTGTCCAGAGCTGGAGCAAGAAGGAATCCATGGCAGTAGGAAACCAGCAAAACCTGCAGGCTACAGCCCCCTACCAGAAATGGGCAGACCCCAGAAAAGTCACACAAGCACCCACCCCTCCTGCCCTAGTTACAGTCAGGTCACGTAACCCGTTGACCAGGAGGAGAGAAACCTCAAGAACAAAAGCCAAAGAGAACCCACAGCTGCTTTGTCCAAGCCTCTTCTACTTGGAACAGCAAATGATGAGGAAATCATATGAGATCATGCTTGTGAAAGCATTTTGTAAACTTGCACAGGTGCTCTAGAAACGTTAGCTGTTTTGCTAAAGGTAAGGGAATTTTTTCTTGAGACCAGGTGGTTTTTCATCATTCCAGGTTTCACTCCCAGAGCACACAGGCACTCACACAGAAACAGCATCTTCAGAGTTACCCCAGGAGCATGGACAACAGCTGGGTGGGTGGGAACGGATCAAGCTGTGGATGTCCATGTTCAGATTGGATTGTCCACTGCAGCACTGAACCCAGGCAGGCTGCTCTGATGGAGAAGAGCAAGAAGGTTTTTCTGAGGAATCTGCAACCTGTCTTTGTTGGGCGTGAGGGCGAGGGAATTAGGATCTGCTGTGAGGCAGCACCGGGACTTCATTCACTCCAGTGTTTCTTTCAGTGTTGGACTCACTAACTCCATCACTCCTCCGGGCTGCCCTGTAGCATGTTCAGGGCTCATTCCCATGTATTTCACACTCCCCTCCTCTGAAACAGATCCCTCACCTGTGCTTCCATAAATAGCAGCTGATGTCTGTCAGCTCCCTCCTGTGAGCCTGGTACTGTGCTGAGCACATCACATGCATCACCTCATCAAATCCCATTAGCTAGGGCTTCCCTGGTGGCGCAGTGGTTGAGAGTCCGCCTGCCGATGCAGGGGACACGGGTTCGTGCCCCGGTCCGGGAAGATCCCACATGCCGCGGAGCAGCTGGGCCCGTGAGCCATGGCCGCTGAGCCTGCGCATCCGGAGCCTGTGCTCCGCAACGGGAGAGACCACAACAGTGAGAGGCCCGCGTACCAAAAAAAAAAAAAAAAAAAAAAAATCCCATTAGCTAGGTGGTCACCAAGCCCACCCGTCCTACCTTCCTCACAGCTCTGTGTCCCTCCCCTTCTCCCACCACTAGTCCCTTAGTTCAGGGCACCACCACCACTCCTGGCTTGCCGCGAGGGTGTCTGAATTGGTCTGCCCACCGCCAGCCTTGTCCCTCTGCAGTGTGGTCCTGTTATTCCCTGTTTAAAGCCACTGGATGGCTCCCTCAGTTCCTGCTTGGTCTGGCTTGATGAAAGTTCCTCAGTAATTTGGGTTCAGCCCCATCACATTCCCCCCACACCCTCCAACTGAGCCAAACCAAACCGCCACAGGGGTTCCTAAACTTAAGCCCTCATGCCATCTACTTTCTTACTCATAATCTCTCCCCAATGTGTCCAACAAAGAGCTGAGGCTCCTTGAGTTCTCTCACTTCTGAATGTCAAACGCTGGTCTCTGTTTCAAGGAAATGTGTCTGCGTGATGCACAGAAGCGTGGCCCTAACAAGGGGTGTAATGTGTGGTGTTGTCCACAGCAGGACAATACACTCCTAATATATCTATTCATCTGGAGGGAAGGAAAATGGTCAATGTGGAGACTTAATCCAGCTTAGTTAAGGGATTCAACACAGGCAAACATCGGCCTCCCTCACTGGTTCTGAGTTACGGGGCAGGAAGGTGTTTCACTTTCCCAGTCCCTCTTCTCTCCATTCTGTGGCTGACAGCTTCAGTCCCTCCATTCTCACTAGACCAGAAGTTTGCCTCTTGCTCTGCCGAGTATTTCTTTTCACTAATGAAGCTTAAATGACCAGTCATGTTAGCACACAAAGTAGAATGCTTCAGACTTCATTGTGGTTCATGCTTTGAAAGCATGAGAAAGGCAAAATGGTTTTGTCTTGTAGGTTACCAGACATACCATACTTCATGCCGAGTAAGGTGAGGGCCCAAAGAGGGCTCTCTGGACCAACTAAACTAGATCTAGCTCTTGCTTTAACTTCATTCACTCTGTGTGCAATATCAAGAGATGAGCCTATTGTTGCCTGTAGTTGTAGAAACACAGCAAAATTTTGTCTTTGTACTAACATTCTAAAATACTATAAAATTAGAATCAAACATCATCAAAGTAAAGTTCTTTCCTATAAAATGAGGTTATATACCTTTCCTGTTCTACAATTAGAAAGATATTTTTCACTCCAGTAAAAATAAGGAGCAGAGAATTTATAAACAGGTCTAATTTCTTTCAAAAACTAAGTGGGAATTAAAATACTGTTTAATGATAAACTCTTGCAGTGTTTCATCTAAATGACAATACTCTTTTTTTAAAAAAGCAAATTTAATTGAATCTTGACCTCCTACAGTGTTCACACATGTCACTACTCTCATTTTTTTCTCTCCACATTTGTTTTTTATTCTTCAGTTCTCCCTCTATTTCCTGTATTGAATTATGAAATACTTATAGTTTGGGTATTTATTTAATAGTTGTACATATTCTTTTCCTAATGTAAAAGAATAAAGGGTTTGTGGCAGTACATATCCCTTCTTAGTTTAAGAGAATGCAGGAAGCAAGAAGCAAGACCCATGCCCAGCCCAGGCCAGGGGACCTGTATGTCCTGTGGTTCTCTGCCACCTTGTGTCTGCATCTGGATACTGCACTGTCCTCAGTATCGTCTGAGAAGGATGGAGACCACCCTCCCTTCTGCCATGTGGCCACCACCGTCACCCACCACCATCACCGTACATCTGTTCCTCAGAGGAACCTCAGTTCTGTGGGATGGGAGAACAGGTGCTCCCAGGCTTCAGGAGGAAAATGCAAGAGCTCTGCAATCAGACCTCACTTAGACTCCTGCTTTCCCCTTCACAGCAGAGACTGTGGACAAGTCAGTTCACCTTTTTGAGCCTTAGTTTCTACATCTATAGAATGTAGGTGATAATATACACCTGCCTCCTGACTTGTGGCTACTGAACTTCTAGCAAGCCAAATGGATGTAATGTTGTAAAGATTAAATGAAAAATTATAAAATTCCTACAGATCATAGACCAATGAATACTTCTGGAACAAATGAAAGAATGAGTAAATAGGTGATGGACAGACCTGGGAAGAAGCTTGAAGCCATCAGTCCAACTTCCTTCCTGATGCTTAAGTCCCCTCTTCTGACGAACCCAGTGAGATGAGGAATAAGTATGCGAGTTGCTAAGGGTGAAGATGTCTTTCTGACAGTTGCTCTTGGAGTCCCACTTCCAAATTCCTAAAGACGAGAAACTGATTGGCCTAGCTGGGTTGGGGGCCTGCCCCTGGTCCGGGCAGTTGGCCAGGGGTCTGCTATGTTAGTTAAGGGATACCAAGAAGGAGTGGGTCCTTGTGAGCTGGGTTGACGTTCTGGGGTGTGTTTACTAAACCACAGGCGAGCCTGAGCCAAGTAGCAGTGGCAGCAGGACATTTGTGGGGAAAACCCTCCTGAGACCCAGAGGTAGGTCTTAGAAGCGAAGCACTGTGAGCGTTAAGAAAGCCCACATGGCTAGACTTCATACCGTGACCTTCTAGAAAGCCAGATGGGTATAGATTGATTTAGCTCATCCATCTGCTTCTAAAGAATCAACTGATGCCAGTATCGCTTTTATTCCTACTTCAAATATACAAAAATCGAAACCCAGAGATGTTAGATTTCTTGCTTGATGTTACAGAAACAGTTTTTTCTAAGCCAGAATCTAATTTCTCCACTTTCTGGCCGAGGTTTCTGCCATCACAGCACCATAGCCCCAGGCAAAGGACAGGCTCCAGAGGAAACTTGGTTTTTCTGGGAAGGGCAACCCCCAGGAGGACCTAATGAGCTGGACAGAAGGCATCATTTTCTAGACAGAGCCCTCAGAGACAATGAGTATGTATTTCCACGCTCTTTAATCCTTGATGACCCCTCTCCTATTTGAGATAAGGATTCAGGGGTCTTTTTGAAAAAAAAAATAATTGGTCCTATCTTTCCTATTAGCTGTATTGAACACATTTCAACTTTAGGAAACAATTAGAACAGAGCCTAACTTAAGAAATTCTTTTTGTAGAGAAATTAATGCCTCTTAGTCTTTATAAATAATCTTTTTCTCTGTTGTTTTTCAAAGTTTTGAAATATTTTTCAGGTAGTACATGGTCACAGAAACTCTATGTGCACTGTAAATTATTAGCAGAAAGTTAGTGAGGCAGACAGACTCTGTGGCTGCCCCCGTCATCTCTGCTTCCTGATGTTCGTGCCTCTGTGATGTCCCTTTCCCTGCAAGTGGGTGGCACCTGTGACTTGCTTCCACCCATACAAGGGCAAAGGTGATAAGGATGTCATCTCTGTGATGATGTTCCATAAGATTATAATGCCTGTCTTGCAAAGAGACTCACTTCCTGGGAGGCTTTGAGGAAGTAAGTGATCATGTTGGGAAGACCCACAGGGCAAGGAGCTGAGGGTGGTCTCTGGCTGACAGCCCCCAAGAATGTGAGGCCTTCGGTCTGACAACCTACCAGAAACTGAGTACTCCCAACAGCCATGTGAGCAAGGAGGTGGTTCCTTCCCCACGCATGCCCCAGATGAGACCATAGCCCCAGTCATCATCTTGATTGTAGCTTTGCAGCAGACACAGCTAAGCTGTGCCTGGACTCCTGACCTACAGAAACTGTGACATAATAGATGTGTGTTGTTTTAAGCCACTGAGTTGGTAGTGATATTGTTATGTAGCAGCAGACAACTAATAACAACCTGATAATACAGATATGAAAAAACTTACGTCCTTACTATCCAGAGATTACCATTGTTAACAACTTCATGTGAGTCCTCCTGGGTAAACTGAATACATTTTCATTGAAAAATCATAATTAAACAGAAGCAAATAGGTCAAAAAAGGGAAGTCCCTCCTCTACTTCTTTACCTCGTCCCCCTCCCCAACTTCCCTGGGAAAACCACTGCTAGCAATTTTGTGTGTTTCTCTCTCTCTCTTTCAACATCCATAGAATTATATATTATGTATTCATATGTAATAAAACTGCAATATGTAGTATACATCTATAGAATACACTTTATAGAAGTATATTGTACATATTTTTAAATAGAAATGCACATGCATAGTTAAAAAAAAAAGACTGGGGATTATTTTATGTTATTCTGTACCAGTTTCTCAAGTGAAAAAACTGGGACTCACCTTTTCCCTTACTCTCCACATCCAAGTCACCAGTAAATTCCTTTGTTTCCATCTCTGAATATAACCCAAGTCTGCCTCATTGCTTGTCACTTCTCAACACTGTTTCCAAAGGCCAAGCTACCATCTCCTCTGGGTCTTCTCCTAAGTGGCCCCTGCTACAGCCTTGCCCGCTGAGCTTCCTCTCCACACCACAGCCAGAGCAACTCTGTTAAAACCTGAGTCAGATCCTGTCACCTCTCTGCTCAGAACCCACCAGTGGCTCCCATCCCACATGGAATAAAAATTTCAGCCCTCCCTTCTCCTACCATACCTTCACCCCTGCTGGATAACTTAAGAAGGGTCAAAGAAGGACCAAAGTTCAGAATGAGTGGTGAGATTGGAGGATGTAAAGGGGGGGAAAAAGTGAAACTTTTATCTTAAAACAAAATTTCAAACATGTCCAACCTACTGTTTCTTTTCTAGTTCTCCGTATCCTAAACAAATACCAGTATCGCACTACGGTTGGACCTGGGCACATTTGCTATTTATTAACATTTGAGATTCTGAGTACAGCTGCGTACAAAGTGGCACATTGCTGAAAGACCCATCTTCCACCAGGATACCTGACCACTCTCTCTTCCTCCACACTAGCCCCGATGTGTCACTCCCATCCCTGAGGATCTTTTTTAATCCCTTAAGAATGGTTTATTCAGACCCACCAAGAATTTCTTTATCAGGAGGGTCATGCCCACAGCGTGGACAATTCCCGCTGTCTGAGGGTGGAATGTCCTTGGTAAGACTACAGTCAGTGTTTCCTGGATTAGAACCCTTCCCTGGCATCCACAGCCTGGAAAATGAAGTCCAGTCTACTGATCTTGCACACACGGCCCTCCGTCTTCTGATCCCACCCACCTCTCCAGCCTTGTCCTTTCCTGCTCACTCACCGCCCTCCTGCCCCTGTTTCCCCTCGGAGCCTTTGCACACGTGGCCATTCTCTCTCATTTTTGCATGTCTAAATCCTACTTATTCCCCCCAAACCATTCACATCTTAAGCTAAATATTCATCAGTCTATCAGCATCCATCGATGAGCCCCAGTGATAAGGTAACCCCCGTGTCCCTGAGCACTTTCTCTTCCGTCTGTAATCACTTTGAGTTATTCCTGCAACAGCTTATCCCTTTTTGCTGTTAGCCACAATGCTGTACTGATGGTCTATGTTCTCTGAAATATTTTCCTTAATTAAGATCATTATAAATAAACAATCCATTCCAGTTCCCTCCTCCATATTCCACAGGATGCAGACTCTTCTCCGCCAGGGAGTAACCATATTGTAAACGCTCTCAGCCAAGAGACCTCGCACTGTGCAGTGAGATGAAAGTGCTTTGCAGTGTATGTTACTTACTCTGTTGAAGCCTCTCTTTCTGCCAATTACTTTTGTGTGTGCCTATCATGGCTGAGAAACTATTTGCAAGTATAGCACTGGACCCGCCAGAGAGAGAAGCAGAAGAAGAAGATGTTAAAGTGCAAATTTGACAGTGACTCTAGGTAACTATATGGGAATGGTTGAGAGAGCAGAGGAAAAAAGATCAACAGGCAATTACAGATTGGTGGAATGGCTTTGACATTGTTAAGAACATTGTAAATTTCGCTGCAGTCCAGAAACACTAACCAGAAACTAGAGGGGTGGCAGGTGACAGCAATCATGACTGGGAGCTTATCAATTGTTTGTGGACAAAGCCCCACCAATGTGCATGGCTGAGTTTGCATCTCCTTAGGGATGAGGCCATGTGGACCACTCATAGGCTGATTAAAACAGCACTCGTATATCGAGGAATGCATCCTTTATGCAAAACAGTAGTACGTGTATAATACTTTCATTTCTATTATCTTATTTTCCTTTATCAAATTGTAAGTGTCTTAAAATCTGAATATGTTCTAGATTTACGTACTGCTTTGAACATGGTAGACACTGAGAAAGAGTTCTCTCAACAACTGAATTCTAAAATACCTAGATTGGGTACCTTGCTCTGGATACAGAAGGTGCTTGCAAAACAGTTTTCTTTAAAAGTTTTCTCTTACCCACCGAGGATAACTCCCACAGCTTCTTGTCACAATATAGTATACATATTGTTTTCTTGTCTGTCTTTTCCACTGTCCTGATTGGGCAGAGCTGTAGATCAGTCAGGGTCTCAGCAAGAAACAGATGCCACACCCAAACTGGTAAACTCCAGAAAGAGTTAATAAGGGACAATTTACCAAGTTAGAGGCTGGATATTGGGAAACCACAGGGCATGCTCTAGCATCCAGAGCTAGTAAAGCCAGAGGAGTCATGTGCCAGGGTCTCTTTCATTTGAGATACATGGACAGCCTGACACGCTCATGGGCAGGGGATCAATACCCCTACCTCACTCCCCTCCCATTCTCCAGTCTCTGCCAGGGCTCCCTATTGGCTGAACCAATGCCAGAGGACGAGGAGCCCATGGGTGTGGTCCACAGAATCGCCCTTCTGGGCAGAGACCAGGGTAGAGAGGGTGAAGAGTGGATCTGGCTGGGCAAATGGGAGATATCAAGACAGTGTGCGTCCTATATAATATTTATGTCCGTTGGGCCTAGAACAACCCTCACTGAAGATTTACATCCCTGATGCCCAGGAAAATCCTTGATACTGGGGCAGAAATTATAGTTATATTTCAACGATATAGTCAGGCACTAGAGAGATAAACATAAATGTCAATAACCATTTGGCTGGAAGCAGAGCACAAAGGATAAATTAGAGATGAAGGAAGAAAACTTTTCTGAGACAGGCGTGTCTGGTTAACGGAAGGGTACATGTTTGCAGGGCTTCAAACCTCCTCCTGGGGACCGAGTCAGGTGCCCCAAAGGTGAGGGTTGGTTCAGGTGACTCCGGAAGAATATTTAACTCACCATTTTTTTTTTTAAATAGCAGTACGAGTAAAGTCCATCTTCAACTGTCCATGGGTATCGAGGTAGAATGAGTTTCTCCAGATCCTGCACACTTAGCTAGTTAATAGCAGTATCTGTCAGGATAGAATCAGTTATGCTATACCAATAAACAACATAAAAATTCCAGAGGCTTCTTGTGGGTATATACTCACAGAGATAGTTGTATACTCGTGTTCATAGCAGCATGACTCGCAATTGCCAAAGGAAGAAGCAACCCAAATGTCCATCAGTAGATAAACAAAATGTGGCATATAGATACAGTGGAATATTATTCAGCCTTAAAAAGGAAGAAAATGCTATCATGTGCTACAACATGGATGAACCTGGAGGATTCACACAAATTTTGTGTGATACTACTTTTATGAGGTACCTAGCGTAGTCATATGTATAGGTGCATAAACTTAAATGGTGGTTGTCAAGGGCACCGATGGATGTCAAGGGGGAAGGGGAGGCTGAGGTATTGTTGTTTCATGGGTAGAGAGTTTCCGTTTTACAAGATGAAAAGAGTTCTGGAGGTTGGTTGCACAAATGTGAGTATACTTAACACTACTGAACTATACACTTAAAAATGGTTAAGATGGTAAATTTTATGTGTATATATTTTACCACAATTAAGAAAAATTTTTAATTAAAATGATTAAGTGACTTTGGGCTTCCCTGGTGGCGCAGTGGTTGAGAGTCCGCCTGCCGATGCAGGGGACACAGGTTTGTGTCCCGGTCCGAGAAGATCCCACATGCCGCGGAGCGGCTGGGCCTGTGAGCCATGGCCGGTGAGCCTGCGCGTCCAGAGCCTGTGCTCCACAACGGGAGAGGCCACAACAGTGAGAGGCCCGCGTTATTGCAAAAAAAAAAAAAAAAAATTAAGTGACTTAAACCACAAAAATTTATTTCTCACTCCACTACATTTTCTTTGAGGGTTAGCTAAGAGCTCTACTCCATGTTAATACTGTCCTCCCTCTGGACCCAGATAACGGAGGAACTACTTTCTGGAACACTGCTGGTTTCCATGGCTAAGGAAAGAGACTAAGGGTGAGTCTTCCCACCCAAACCTAATAAACTCAAGGTACCCCCAGATACATGAGGTCAGAGACATGGGGGCAAGAAGCCCAAGAACAAATGAAAATCAAGAAGTATGTCTAGGGCTTCCCTGGTGGCGCAGTGGTTGAGAGTCCGCCTGCTGATGCAGGGGACGCGGGTTCGTGCCCCGGTCCGGGAAGATCCCACATGCCGCGGAGCGGCTGGGCCCGTGAGCCATGGCCGCTGAGCCTGCGCGTCCGGAGCCTGTGCTCCACAACGGGAGAGGCCACAACAGTGAGGGGACCGCGTACCGCAAAAAAAAAAAAGTATGTCTAGAAAAAAACCATGGCCATGGCTCCTGGCACGAGTAGCTGAGTAGACTCAAATAGATAAAAAGTTGACCATGGTTTTAGAAGAACCACTAGCCTGGCCTAAAAAGGCCTGTGACTTCTTTGGTTTCCTCAGCCACCTTTGGGCAACAAGCAGGCCGAGAAAGCTGTTCATCCCCGAGGAGGTCGTTTACTAAGTAAATCCTAGATTTACTTAATTCTAAATTATCCTATTCAGGTAATACTAAGGAAAGTGATGAAAAAGCAAAGTAGAGCCAATGGCCATAGAGAACACAGACAAGGGAACTAAATACCTCCAGGGAGCTGAATCAGGGCCGATTCAAGAAACATACCCTCCCTGCGGGAGTGGAGAAGTGGAGGCCTCTCAGAGAGTCTGCCCACCTTTGGTGTGTTTCAGAACTGCTGTGGACCCATCACTGCTGTGTATCTCCTATTTCTCTCTTTCCCAGCGGGAGTGTTTAGCCATTGCATATTGGGGGAGGGGGAAGAGACACGAATAGCTCATTTTCTAGTTCACTGGTTTCCAGGTCAAGAGGAGTCGTACTCCAGATTGATGAGACTGCACCTCATTCATTAAAGTAGAAACTGTCATGAGATCCTGAACTTTGAGCTTGATACTGAAAATGGATGGGACTTCAGGCCTCTAAGGGGACTTGAGAGAGGGATGAGTAGGTTTTATGTACAGGAGGAGGGTGAACGGAATGCGGGGTTACCGGACGGGTAGACTGTTGCAGTCTTTAGTGATGCTCACCAAGTATCCTCATTCTCTCCTACTCTGGGTACACAGTAAGGGGGCGCTTCCTGCCCACGCTGTAGTTGGAAGAGACTGAGAGAGACTGATTCAGTTCTTTGCCTTTTGTTTTCACTGGCACACGTGCGTACCAAGAAAGTGGTCTGTGGATCAGCATCTTATTTTTTATTTTATTATTTTTTGGCCACGCTGCGTGGCTGTGGGATGTTAGATCCCTGACCAGGGATTGAATGCAGGCCCACGGCAGTGAAAGTGCTGAATCCTAACCACTGGACACCAAGGAACTCCTGGATCAGCATTTTAGAAACTAAAAATATAGTTTTTGATTAAATGCTCAAAAAAGAAGAGGTAAACAGTAAAAAAATAAAAAATAAAATTTTAAAAAAGAAGAGGTAAACAGAAAGAGATTATTGGTGTAATAAAGGCTTGGAGCAGACAGGAGAGGATATTAAGAGAACGGGGGCCAGAGTTGGCACCAAACAGGAAGAGAGCCACTGTGGCCTCCATGATTGGTGACAGACTGAAGGCTGGTGGCCTGAGATGTTTTGGTTCATTTGTCTCCTCAGTATTGCTGACTCCAGCCCATCACTGACTCTCCAGCAACTAGCATGCAGATTATAGAGCAATTACAGCAACAGCTAAGTGCGTTCTTGGGCATGACATCAAGGCTAAGACTTTATGTTTTCCATAACATATGTCTGGTGCCACTAACTCGCTAACTCCAATCTAGCCAGGAATCCCAGACCTGACAGCCTTTCCTAGACCAAAAGTTCCATTAGAAAAATCCACTGGCCAGCACTCAGATTTAATAGATGATGTCGATCCAAACTGTGACAAAAGCATTTTATAGGAAATTTTATAGGATTTTATAGGATTTTATAGGAAATCATTTTGAAGCCATTTTAGTCGGGTGGGGAAGGAGGGAGGAAGAGGGAATTATGATAACTTAAGACGGTGGTGACAGCTCCACAGTCACCAGGGATCCCAAAGGAATCTGTCAGGCCACCACCTTGACCCAGAAAGGCAATAACACTCTCTTCAAGGCCACCCTGCTGCTTCCTTTGGGCAGGCGCCCTGGTTTTCAAGGCACCATGGAATTCAAAGAGAAAAGGTCTTTGTAATCCAAGAGCCAGAGACCTTAGCGGAGCCCAGAAAGAGGCAGCTGGCCTTCTGGATAGGTGCACTTCTTCCTTTCCAGTAAAATGTATCAGCTTAGAGGGTAAGCCTGACGTGAGTCTCGAAAAACAGGAAGTGCTTGGCTTTTCATCTTTGAGTTTCTCCCGTCACACTCTTGTCGAGTCTGTCTCCTTCTCATCTCTGAGTCTCTCTATCCCCGCCACACCTGCGTCTCAAGCGTACTTTCAGAAGCTGATCTTATTCCAAAGGTGATGCCACCACTGAGCAGTACTCATCAGCTGTGTGGCAGCAAATAAATGAATGCGCAGACACCTCGAGATGCTGGTGACCAGCAAGGCTGCCACGGTAGGGGCGCTGGCTCTGTGGCCCGTGCATATACCCTGCAGGCCAGGGCACAGGGCCTAACGTGGGACGACAGATGTGGCTGGTCCCCTCGGCTCCACACTGCAGGGTGCTGGCTTTTCATGGGCTTTCTGCTGATGAGCACTTTGCGCAGTGGAGGAGCCTCATGGCACAGTGCTACTCTGACGCCTGTGAGTCACGGGAAAAGCAGCTGCTCGGGCTGCCACAGCTGCTGAAAGAGATTTCTGAGTCCAAGAGTGATTGATGCATTTTCTTTTTTATTTCTTTTTTAATTAAATTAAATTTATTTATTTATCTTGGCCACGTGGCATGTGGGATCTTAGTTCCCCAACCAGGGATCAAACCGGCACCCCCAGAAGTGGAAATGCAGAGTCTTAACCACTGGACCGCCAGGGGAAGTCCCAATGCATTTTCTTTTTTCTTTTTTTTTTAAAATTAATTAATTAATTTATTGGCTGCATTGGGTCTTCGTTGCTGTGTGTGGGCTCCCTCTAGTTGTGTAGGGCGGGGGCCACTCTTCACTGCGGTACACGGGCTTCTCACTATGGTGGCTTCTCTCTGTTGCGGAGCACAGGCTCTAGGCACGTGGGCTGTAGTAGTTGTGGCTCGCGGGCTCTAGAGCGCAGGCTCAGTAGTTGTGGTGCACGGGCTTAGTTGCTCCGTGGCATGTGGGATCTTCCTGGACCAGGGATCGAACCCGTGTCCCCTGCATTGGCAGGCGGATTCTTAACCACTGCGCCACCAGGGAAGTCCCCCAATGCATTTTATATTGTCCTTAATCTTCTCTCATGCCTAGTAACCTGATAAGGCATCAGCTACAGAAAATTTTTCAAAACTCTAAAGTCTTGTTCTCCTAATCTCACTTATGTTAAAATTCCAAGGAAGCAGGAGGATTTCCCTGAAGGCAGGGAATAAGCCCCAATATGGTGTGGTCTCTGCAAAGTGCCTTTATTAGTTTGCTAGGGCTGCCTTAACAAATGACCACTAACTGGATGCCTTAAAACAAAAGAAATTTATTCTCTCACTCTTCTGGAGGCTACAAGTCCAAAATCAAGGTGTCGTTGAGGCCATGCTCTCTCTGAAGGCTCTAGGGGAGGATCCTTCCCCATCTCTTCTGGCTTCTGGTGGTTGCCAGCAATCCCTGGATTTCCTTGGCCTGTAGACATGTCACTCCAATCTTTGCCTCTGTCTTCACGTGGTCATCTTCCCTCTGCATCTGTGTCATCACAAGGTATTCTCTCTGTGTGTTGGTGTCCACATTTCCCTCTTCTTATAAGGACACCAGTCATTGAATTAGGGCTCTCCCTAACCCAATATGACCTCACTTAATTAATTACACCCACAAAGACCCTCTTTCCAAATAAGGTCACATTCTGAGGTTTTGGGCGAACGTAAATTTGTGGTGGGAGGGAGCTATTAGTCAACCCAGGACAGTGACAAAACACAGGAATGGAAGTCTTTCTGTCTGGAAGTTGGGGGCATGTTCCAGTGTGGCTAGTGAGTCCCCTCTGTCAAGCATACCTTTACCTTAGCTTCTGGTCTGTGACTAGGTAGCAATAATAGTTGAGCACTTACTCTGGGCCAGGCTTTAAATACTTTTACATGCTCCTTACATTGCTGCAAAAATCCCAAGAGGCCACACTCCCACCATCTTCATTTGACTGACAAGGACACTAAAGGAGCTGAGAGGGTAAGTGAACTGCAGGCAGAACCCCACAGACTCACCAGACCACCTCTGCCCCTGTATCTTTAACCAGGACACTCTGCTGCTCTCGGGGGTAGAACAGACGTATCAGGGCCTTTACGTCTGGACAGGGTTTGCTTTTGTCTGTTTATTTTGCTTTTTGTGGTTCTTGGAAATGTAAAACTATGATACAGGGAGAAATACTATATCAAAGTCTGTATTTTTTTAAATAATAAAAATATTTGAAAAGTGAATTAACCAAGATAATTCAAACAACCATCTAGCAATGAGAAAACAAAAGCTACTTATGAAAGACAGTCAAATCTCTTTAAATTGGCCACACACAGCTAATTTAAACCAAGTCCCAGAGTTAGATACCTTAGGGCTCTGAGTTGGACACCATGTCAAGAAGGCAGTAGATGGACCTTCTCCTTGACTGTGAGAGCAGCCAGTCTCCACGTTCAGGAGCAACCTAGAGGAAGCAACAATGCTGTTGGCCCAAATGACATCCTCTCTAACTGAGCATCTGAAATGAATCTTCCATGGGTTGCCTCCCTCCCAGCCGTGCCTGGTGCGTTTCCTCGGGCTATCTCTGGAGAGGCTAAACAACAGACACTGTAGAGGACCCACATTTACCAACATCACCTCTCACTGCCAGGTAAGCCATAGCTTCCCACCGCACCCTAGTGTCCTCGGCACTGCTGCCCTGGGGCCACCCAAACTACTTAGTCATTCGTTCCACAATATTTATCGAGGGCCTACTAGACACTAGGTAGGGAAGGCATGTAGATGTCATGGTGACGAGATGCACAAGTCACTCTCCTCATTCCGGCGGGGAGACAGGCATTAAACAAATTGATGAGCTCATTTCAGAGAGTGAGAAGTACTGAGAAGATAGTAAGGCAGGGTGATGTGATGGGCAGTGGCTTCTAGGTGGGCTTCATGAGTTTGGGGCACTCAAGGAGAGCCTCTTTAAGGAGATGGTGTTTGAATTGAGAGCGGAATCACGAGAAGGTAAGTCTTTTTCAGGTTGAGGCAGGCTGAAGAAACAGGAAACTGAGTTCATCCATCCTCCCAGCCAACCTAGACCCTGGGGTCTGGCAGATCCCGGCAAGAAAGCGAACTTCTGCTGTCGGTATTCAGTGCGCTGATATGCCTTTCAGTCAGTGCTGTTGTAGCAGTGTCATTTAATAGGACAAGTGTAAATTCAATATAACTATTTATTTACAAAGATCTTTCTTGATTGTAAACAAATGTGTGCAAATAGTTGGATCTAATTTTGTTAACTCTTTAGCCTTGGGAGGCAAAGCACTCCGTCAAGGGAGTGGAGTTGTTTCCTTTAGGAACAGCTTCTATTACAAATTACAATTAAATAACGGGAGCTAGGAAGGAAAATATTCTCTTTAAACCAAAGGCCACTTCTGTCATTCTTCTGTAACAGTTACAGTGAGCCCAGACTGTCCCTGAGTTAAGGCTCCCTGAACCCGGGAGAAGTCTGGATTCCAGGCAATGGCTGGGGTGGAGTTCCCAGAACTGGGGTTCCTGTGGGGTGTTGTCTATCCTATGTTAGGGTAGGACTGAGTGACCAGCCTCAGCAGTTCTCGTTTTCTACCCCCTCTGCTGTAAAAGGCTGGCTAATGTGTAGAGCCTTTGGGTATCCATAAAGGGACATCAAGTTGATGGCAGATACAAAGGTTGGCTCTCCCAGCATCCATTCCGGTCACCTCTAGCTTACTCCCGCGCTATAGATAGTCTGGAAAGCTAAATTACATTTCTTGGTGTCCTTTGCAGCTAGGGTGCTAGAATGTAATGTGGTTCTCCCTAGAGGGTCTCTTACAGGAGTTCCTGACTTGGCAGTGAGCAACGTGAGGCAGCAGCCATGTGCAAGGGAACGAGTTCCTCTTGTAAACACACTAGCAGATGCATCTGGTTCTTCTGGGGCTGCGGCAGCAGTTTCAGGCATCCAGTTCCCAATTTCACAAGTGCCAAAGAATGGGAAGCAGCAGCCATGGTACTTCTGTTCGAAACATAGCAAGTCAGTGGTTTTCAAACTTCACTGTACATCAGAATCACCTGGAAAACTGGTTAAAACACGGATTGCTGGGCCTCATTCCCAGAGTTTCTTCAGTGGGTCTGGGAGGAGGTCTGAGAATTTGCATTTCTACCAAATGCCCAGGTGATGCCGATGCTACTGGTCTGGGAACACACTTTGAGAAGCACTCTTTTAAGAGCTGATTCCTCATTTCTCCTGGCTGTATTGGTTCTAAGTATAATTTCCAAGCCTGTGTGGTGTTCCAGGAGATTCTGTTAACACCCTTTGGTAAACTCCTTTCTGCATGATCTAGCTTAAGTGGACTCTGTTGTCTGCAACTAAGAACCCCAATCCATATAAGGTCCTTGGTCTTACCTACCAATGCTCTACACATTCTTGTCATTTTCTGCAAATCCTCCTCTCTCCTCAGCTGGGATCTCCATGTCAATTCTCTAGCCTTGGCTCTATTTCTTATAGAAGTCACATGACTCATGCTGACACAAACTCTGTCCTACCAGATGTTCTTCTGTTTCACGATCATATCTAAATAACTCCTCCTTGTTCTACAGTGTTCTGCATCTCCCACCTTCTCCAAAAATAATCAAACCAGGAATGTTCGTTCACTGAAGAACGAGGTTAGGGTCTATTGCCTCAAAGGCAAAAATATCTTGAAATTAGCACTGAAGTAGTCCCAGAGAAGAAAAAGTATATAAGAAAGTCTTTTTATCTGCCACAGGAAAAAAAAAGCCAGATGCCATATGTCTGCTTCATACTCAGTTTTTTTTTAATTAATTAATGAATTAATTTTGGGCTGCATTGGGTCTCCGTTGCTTCTCTCTTGCTTCAGACCTTCTCTAGTTGCGGCGAGTGGAGGCTACTCTTCTTTGCAGTACGCGGGCTTCTCATTGTAGTGGCTTCTCTTGTTGCAGAGCACGGGCTCTAGGTGCGCTGGCTTCAGTAGTTGTGGAATGCAGGCTCAGTAGTTGTGGCTCGTGGGCTCTAGAGCACAGGTTCAGTAGTTGTGGCACACGGGCTTAGTTGCTCCGTGGCATGTGGGATCTTCCCCAACCAGGGCTCGAACCCGTGTCCCCTGCATTGGCAGGTGGATTTTTAACCACTACGCCACCAGGGAAGTCCCACACTCAGTTTTTTAATATTTGATCTTTTTTGGTAAAGTATCTTAATGTGAAATTTAAAATAAGAACAACCTAAAAGAGCCCTCTTGGAAGAGTATAAGAGTGGATAAGATTGATAAAATGGCATCTTGCTAGACACGTCTATTTAAAAATTGGTTAAAAGATATTATTTACCCAATGAACCATAAGGGCTCAGGGGAAAAAAAGAAACCCAATCACAATAACAGTCTCTCAGGTAAATGCCCCTTCAGACGGTTTTTTAAATGTGTGTCATTTATTTGATAAAGCATAGCAGCCTATCCAGAGAGGGGTTATGCTCTGCTGCGTAAATAGGCATTTGGACAGCTTTAAAAATGCATACTCTTTACACCCAAATGCCGAGCAAAAATCACAAAGGAAAGCGGTTATTATGAGCAAAGAGCAACCGCTTTTCAAAACCAAGAGGTGATCCAGCCGAACGGTGTATTTAAACTTTTCTTCTCTAAGAGCTACATAAACATCTACTTATTTACTTACTTAAATGACCACTAGTCACTTCTGGGGCTGGATGGAGAGACTTCCCAGGAAGAGTGAACGGACCCTCCCTGAGCTTTAGGCTTTCTCAGCTTTCTCACCTTGTCTGCTCACCAGAATCACCCATCCTAGAGAGGCCTGGACACACGGTGTTCTAAATGCTCCCCAGGCGATTCTGATGTACAGTCAGGATTGAGAACCTCCAGGCTGGATAAAGAATCTGAAGCCCAGAGAGGCCAAGCGATTTGCCCAAGATCACACAGTAAGCCTAGGGTAGTACACAGGTATCTGGATCCTAGGTTTCACTCTTATTCCTCATATGTTCTCCTTTCCTTTCAGAGTTATCTTTTTGGTTTACTTTTAATATGATTTCATGCTTTCTTTCACTACATCTACTTTTAAAGTATGTAAGTTGTATGCAGTAGTTACACAATTACATTAGCAAACATTCAGAAAACACAAGGGGAAAAATATATTTCCATTCCCCGAATACCAGTTCAATTAGTACTTTTGTACTAATTGTACTTGATTCCCTTAGATCCTACTTTTTCTCTATATATTTTTCCTATTTGTAAAAACAAGTTTATGTTTTTGTATATTCTTAAATTTTATACTCTAAGCAGTCTACTTTACTTAAAATCTCTGTTGGCTTTATGTTAAATTTAAAAGTAATAGATGTTCACTGAATGTAAACATGCACATGATGGAAAATGGAAGGCCCTAAAACCTTCCCATCCCATTCCAGTTTCTAGAGGAAATCTCTTTTTCTTTCTATACATATTCTGAAATGGGATTGTATGATGTGTGCAGTTCTGTAATATGTTCTTTTTTTTTTTTTCCTTTTTCTACTTAGCAGAATGCTTTGGGCATCTTTCCACATCAGTGAATACTGATCTACCTCATTCATACTACTCCACTGAATGTATAGTCCATAATTCAGTTAACCAATGTCATACGAAATATTTAAAAGCCTTTTCTATCAAAAACAAACACACAAACAACTAACCGAACGCATCTCTGGGCTTCCTGGTCCAGGCTGCCCCTCCAGGGGCACCTCCCCGATGCCAGCATCCCAGTGCACACACTGTTCTCTGAAGATAGAGGGCTGGGGAGGAATCCTGTCATTGACTCCCCGACCCGTGGTAAAAAATGCAGCCCACAAGGAGTGACACTGATAATTCGCCTCATATCCAAGGCAACTCAGGGAACAGGGAGGCCAGGCCCAGGATGCACCTGATCTAAATGTGCTTTCAGAAATCCCCAGAGCCGCCATAATTCAAGGACTTCAGGGCTCCCATGCAGACTAACCTTTCTTTCTCAGGTCCCTCCTCCTGCTGGCAGCTCAGGGATGGGAGGCAAAGTGAAAATAGAGCCATTCAGCTACAGCAACACAGGTGTCTCGGGTTTTGTTTTTAAACGTCCAGGAAGGAAAGGAAATAGAAATTCATTGCCAAAAAGTGTAATTTTTACAGAAAGCAATTCAGCAACCTAGCCTTTTTAAGGCTCTTGAACCTTTGACCCAGAGCTGCTACTCCTAGGCAACCTAGCCTAATAAAGTGATCGGATTCGTACAGAAATACTAAGAGCTCAGACCCTGGAGGCAAAACACTGGGCTTGGAATCCTGAATTTACTCTTACTACCTCTCAGTGCCTGTTCTGTCATCTTTTACGTACAAGTAATACCTGTACCACCTCAGTGGGCTCTTGTGAAGAGGAAGTGAATTAACCAACATAAGCCATTTAGAAAAGGACCTAGAAAGTTTTGTAAATGCTGGTTATTATCACTTGTAACAGCGAAGATTGATGGGGAACTGGTTAAATAAATAAGGGAATACTATGTAGCCATGAAAAATCACCATGAGCAAATTCACATAACATAATGT
This sequence comes from Grampus griseus, assembly GCF_964374135.1. Lineage (NCBI taxonomy): Eukaryota > Metazoa > Chordata > Mammalia > Artiodactyla > Delphinidae > Grampus > Grampus griseus. The sequence goes on from NC_139000.1 coordinate 51,310,385, forward strand.
TAATTGAGAAAGACAGAATAAAGAACAACTTTATATGAAGTATGATATCAATTGCATAAAAGTGCAGCAAAAGATTAGATATGTCAGGACTGTAAGATTATGTGTATTTTTATGTTTTCATATTAATGATCTATGATCAGGAATAGGTTTTTTTAAAATAAAAAGCATCTTGGGGATATGTATAGTATATTAGTATGGTTTGAAATATATATATATATATATATATTATATTAGTATACTAATCCAGTTAGAGGGCTGAGGGCTGTCTGCTCTCTGGGTCTGTCCAGTGTGTGTGGCCCTCCTCCACCACTGCTCCCCGTAGTCTTCTCATTTCACTCTTCTCTCCCTTACATGGCTTCCTTTCAAAATAGGATTCTATGAACTTATTCAGGCACAACTTAACTCTAAAAGACCGTTGATGCTTAAAGTGTTATGCTTCCCACGAGAATATATTTTACCAGGGAACAAAGAAAAGGAATGAAATCCCTAATAGTGGGATTTTAGGCCACATCAACACAATGGAGGAGGGACTTCCCTGGTGGTGCAGTGGTTAGGAATCCGCCTGCCATGCAGGGGACATGGGTTCGAGCCCTCGTCTGGGAAGATCGCACATGCCGCGGAGCAACTAAGCCCGTGCGCCACAACTACTGAGCCTGCACTCTAGAGCCCGCAAGCTGCAACTACTGAAGCCCGTGCGCCTAAAGCCCGTGCTCTGCAATGAGAGAAGCCACCGCAATGAGAAACCCGCGCACCGCAATGAAGAGTAGCCCCCGCTCGCCGCAACTAGAGAAAGCCTGCATGCAGCAATGAAGACCCAACACAGCCAAAAATAAATAAATAAATAAATAAAAAGACAATGGAGGAAGCTATTGTATAAGCAGAAAGGAAATAGTTTCCTGATGCCCCCTGAAATCAAATCCTGTTGATTCATGAGGCTGGCTCAGCTCAAAACCACAGACAGTTCAAAGTGAAAAATCCTTATCTCTGAGACCTTGATCAAATAAGCAGAAATGGAAAAACCAAGTTGGGGGCAGTATAGAACGGAGCTATAGAAAGGGCTGATTCACCATGGGGAGACTTTTACTATTTTAAATACAATACAGGTCTTTAATGAGCCTTTATGGTGTCAGGAAGGAGTCCCAGGGTATTATGCCAGCTCCTTAGTAATAGCAAGAAAAACACCAGTGACCTCCAAGAACTAGACATGTCTGACTTCCTGCCCACCACAGGTAGAAGGAAGGAAAAATGAATGCCCTTCCCAAGTTCGGAGGGCACTGTACTGGGAAAAAGAAATGATTAGAATTTACATTGTCTGAGCCCAGGTTTGTAACAAAGAAATTGCTTCATAATTTAAAAATTATTCATTCCTGCCTATGCTGTGGCCTCATCCCAGGAAGTAGCAAGTCAACTGTATCCAATGAGGGATTAAAGATAATAAATAAAAGAGTAGCAATTAATTGTGCATCCTCATTTAAGAGGCTGGGCTGCCTGGGTCATGCTTGAGTGGCTTATCAAATTTAGCTCTATTATGACTGTCTTGTATTTCAATTGACGTTTGTGCTCACGTCTGAAGGCACTTGTACCGTGAGGCTTTTCACATATAAAAGAACTTAAATGTATAGATTGTTATAGGATTCTATCATTCTTACAGCATGAGGGAAAAGTGTTGAAAATGGCAGTTTAATGAGTCATGCAAAGTGGCTCGGTATTCAAAGTCCTGATTCAATTATTTTTCCCCCTCCAAAGGCCATTCGAGGCAGAGTAATATGGTTGTTTTCTAAATGCCATGGTTCTGACTTGCCTTTTTGTAATTCTTGGTAATTTCCTTGCTTATTGAAAAGCAAAGACATTCTAAGAGCCAAAACCTGGGACCAAATTCTGATAACCAGAATCATTTTTGGAGCCCAAAAACAACAACCAAAAAAGCGCAAGGCGAGGAAATGGGCATGGGGACTTTAGATGCAGTGCTCACAGTGAATCCCACCCCTTCCTGAACTATTGCCAGAGCAGGAGGTGTCAGTGGGTGCAGGAAGGGTCCTTGCTGAAATGCAGGAAACATTCCCTCTTTTCCAGGCAGGTTGGTGTCCTTGGCCGGAGACCTCTGAAGGTGCCCTCAACAGCCCAAACAGGCAATGGCTCCCCTGCTTGGATGACAAATCTAATTTTAACAGCGCTCTAATTCTATCATTTGCTGCCCTCCGTGTTTTCATCTCCAGGCCATAATTTTATATACTGCCAGCTCAAGTAAATAGTCTTTAATAGGACAAAGGCTTTGAAAGGTTATACTGTAGTTGATTTTGTGCTGAGACTTTATACTTTCATGTTGAGTCCTCAGGAGAGATTTTGTCATGTAAGCCAAGCAGCAGTCTCCCCTGTGGGTCACCTCCTTGTAGTGGTTGGGAAGGGAAGAGTGGTTAGGTCGGCTCCTTTAAATCATGCCTTCATCCAGATGTGAGTGGACCACAGGGAGATGAATGTCCTCCTCGCTGTCCACCTCTCGTCTCCCTCTGTAATGTCACTGTACCGGGTGATGCAGTGACAGGCTGGAGACAACCAAAGGAAAAGACAACTTAGGAGAGAAGGATTTAAAATTGAACAGGGGGACTTCTCTGGCAGTCCAGTCGTGAGGACTCTGCGCTTGCACTGCAGGGGCCACGGGTTTGATCCCTGGTCAGGGAACTAAGATCCCACATGCCACACAGTGCGGCCAGATAAATGAATAAATGAATAAATAAATAAATAAATAAAATAGAACAGGAATATGACTTTTCCCATTAAAGAAAGGAATAACTCAAGAAAGAAAAGGAACAAAAATTCAAAATCATTATCATGCACTGTACTACATAGAAGTCAAGTGAGAACATGAAAAACCTGTCAAAATACAAAGAATTAACCAGGAGCTTAAATTCAGTCTCTAGCTTCATCCAACAGCATTAGATGGGGTGGCGTGACTTGTCTATAATACACCATGGTTGGATCAGGTCAGACCATTTGATGTCTCAGAAACCCCCCAGGCTTTAATAGTTGGATTTTAGGAAATCTGTAATTTTTTGTTTGGCAATTTGTAACACTCAGGTCCACAGCCACAAATTGGTTTCATATTAATATTATGTATTTATGGGCTTAGTAAGGGTTCTTATACATTTTCCAAAGGCACAATTACATTATTTTTGGACTCCCAAACTCATTAGATAACCAGCAGTCATGAGTATTTGTATTACTTTGCTGGGCTGCATATACACTACAACAAAGTGGGTGGCTCAAACAGCAGAACTGTATTGTCTCATAGTTCTGGAGGCTGGAAGTCCAACATCAAGAGAGGGCACACAGAGGCAGGCTTGGTTCCTTCTGAGGGCTGTGAGGGAAGGGTCTGTCCCATTTACTTACCTTCTGGTGGTTTTCTGGAGATCCTTGCTGTTCTTTGGTTTATAGAAGTATCACCTGATCTCTGCCTTCGTCTTCATACAGCATCCTCCTTGTGTGCATCTGTATCCTAATTTCCCTTTTTGATAAGGACACCAGTCATATTGGACTAGGGGCCCACCCTACTCCAATGTGACCTCATCTTAACTAATTACACCTGCAATGACCCCACTTCCAAAGAAGGCCACATTTAGAGGCAGTGAGGGTTAGGAATTCAACACATGAATTCTTGAGGGATACAATTCAACTTACAGTAGATATCTTTGCTCTGTTTTGAGGACATGTGGCTGGATAGCTCATTGAAATCTGTCATTATGAACCCGGTCTTTGTTCAACACAAAGCTGACTTATAAATAAAGAAAAATAATGTTGGATTTGTTTTTTAAAAAAAACCTCTAAATACTAACTAGCTGAGTGACCTTGAGTGAATCCTTTAATCTCTTTGGATTCTGCTTCCTTATCTTTAAAAATGAGGAGTTTGGGATAAGCTTTAAAGTATTAGAAATCCAGTATTAGAAATCCAAGCCCAAACAGCACAGAGGAGAATTTATAATTTGTATTAACAGTAAAATGCAAAATATAGTTTTACAATGGGCTTATGGTCAGATAATAAAGGTATGTCCAAAAAATTTAAAATAGGTGCTATGCAGCTGCTAATACAAGCAGACCTGCTTCTGCAAGTGTTGTGTGCACACAGTTATTCAGTGCGTGATCCTAAGTATGCAAAAAATTCTGGCTCCCGTGATGGACACACTTGTTCCCCTGGGCCCTTAGGCATAGCTACCGTGTCAACCAAGCAGCCCCGTGGTGACCATGGTCAGGAATAACAAATATATCAAAGCTAATAATTAATGTGCAGGTCACCTCTGGAGATGGGGGTCAGCTCTCTCACAGGGTGCAAATACTTAGATGATTGCTAAAAATCAGGTTCTTTCTTACAGGTCACATAGTAAGCTCTCTAATAAAATGGTTCTCTAAAACAGTCACGTCCACAGGACCATAAAAATAGCGGCATCTGTAGCAGCATTATTTTAAATCATATAACAAAACATGGGCAGACGAGAAAAAGAGCTCTTCACTCTTTTCTTCTATTTTTAAGCAAAGCACTGCTAGATTTCCTTGGTTTCCAATGCTGAGTACAGATCAAAGCTCACTAGCTTCAAAATGTTATTCTTCCTGATTCTGTGATAATGGTGTTCCTGATTTTAGCCTTTTTTGAATAAATATAATCCCAGATGGGGAGAAGTTGAGAGACTAGAGTACTATGGATGTCTTGCTTAGCTCCCTCATCACTAATCTTGGCCTTAAAATGACAGAATTGTCTAAGCTTGCTTCTCTTTTACCTCATTAAAATGTAAACACACTGTCTGCAAACGAACTTCCTTAAGAGAAGCGAGAAAGTCTGTCTTAACTAATTCAAATCAATAAGAACTGGAACCAAGAACAATCAAGCAACTTGTGTAAAAGAAGATACTTTTTTTTTGTTTGTTTGTTTTTTGTTTTGTTTTTTTTTAATTTTTGCGGTATGTGGGCCTCTCACTGCTGTGGCCTCTCCTGTTGCGGAGCACAGGCTCCGGACGCGCAGAGCCCAGCTGCTCCGCGGCACGTGGGATCTTCCCGGACCGGGGCACGAACCCGCGTCCCCTGCATCGGCAGGCGGACTCTCAACCACTGCACCACCAGGGAAGCCCAAAAGAAGATACTTTTGCATTAAGTACGTATTGCCACCTGGGGATATTTATTAAGAGGATGCCTTTCATAGGGAAAAGAGTTAAGTAAATTATTAAAGATCAACTTGATGGAATTTTAGTATTGATTTTAAATTATGGTTTTGAAGTCTATGTAATGACACGAGGAAAAGTATATTAATAACGTCACAGGGAAAAATCAGGATGATAAATGTGTTCTTACAAATGTATATACAATGATGAAGAGAATAAAGTCCCATGTGCTTGCCCAGGCCTGCATGATCTGGCCCCCAGCCTGGCTCTCTGACCACATCTCCTCTTTCTGCCCTGGTCCTGTGCTGTGTGCTACAGCCACCCAGCACCTCTTTTGGTTCCTCATACCTCAGTTTGTTTGCACAGGGCCTTTGCACATGCTCTTTTCCTGGAATGCTCCTTTCTGTCTCTTCACATGCTATCTCGTTCCTGGCAATTCAAGTCATGGCTCAACATCACCTTCTTGTGAGGCTTTTCCTGAACACTTAATCTAATGAAGAGACCTCATGTCTCCTTATCATCTTGTTCCATTTTCTCCATAGTGCAGGTGATGGACTGAAGTTATCCTTAGTTATTCATTAATAATTTTTCTTTTTACTCTATGATATCAGGAGTTTTGCTTACTGTTTACAATTAGTTCCCCAGATCCCAGGATAGAAGTTGGTCAGGTAATGTCTATTCTATGAATGAATAAAAATATGCATAAGAAAAAGGAAGGCAATACATCAGATTGCCAGCACTTTCAAAAAAAGTACTGGGGTTAAGGGTGATTTTTTTCCCCTACTTTTCCACATTTTTAATGTTTTCTCTAATGTTATTCTATTTTATAATGAAAAAAGAAAAAAATTATTTGCCTTCCAAAATGCCCACATGAATGCAAAAAGGACCATCCATTGTATACCCCAAAGTATGATAAATTCATAATTTGTTCCCTTAGTAAACCAACTCCATAGATCCTAAAGAAAGTAAGAACACTTGCATCTGCTTTGGGAAAATTTAGATCTAACTCACAGAGAAACTGATCACATGAAATCATTCAAGAGCATTCTATTTTCTATCTTTCTTCTGGAAAACTGTATAATGAAAATTGTGTTTAGAAAGTTTGCCTCAACATAAATCAACCTTTCTGTTTATGCTGTAGGCTCATACTTGCATTCAGCTTTCTGGAAAGTGCTTAGTTATTACATCAGTCATACGTAGCTTGTCTTAATTTAAAAAAAAAAATCTAACCTCATTAAATAAAGATCATATAAAACTTCCAATCACTATACTGGTGAAATGGGCAGCATATATTTGGTAAAATGGATGGTAGGTGCACATAGAAATGTCTGGAAACCATGAATTTTGACCAGAAATTTTTCAGGGAGAGGGGATAAGAAAAAAATAACGTATTTGAATTGTTCAGTAGGTCTTCTATTAAGGATTTTCCTGGTTCTGTAGTTAAATAATAGGGGGAGGGTTTAAGGAAAGAAAGGAATCCTCAGATCTCAAAAACAATGACGAATAGAAGTTCCTCCTAATGAATGGCCTGTTTATGCCACCTACTGGATTCTTGGTGCACTGCTTAGTCATGTCCTGATTTCAAGGCCCGTTGAGTCTTGTCCTCCGACCATCTATGAATCCTCTAATCTTTTAAATCCCCAGTTAGACTTCCTTACTTCTTTAAAGGCCTGAGACTGTCAACTGATGTTCACTGGATATGAGTTCTGGCTCTATTAGTGAGAAGGACCTTCTGAAAATGGACTCTTCTGAAAGAACCTGCTCAAGGCTTCTGCTCTGCAAAGCCATACGGGAAGCATCGCAGGTGCAACCCGTCCTGCTGAGTCCTTGCCAGCAAGACAGCTCACTTCACCTTGTGTTGTAAGGGCAGGTGTGTCTGTCTCCCCCTAGCGTGTGGTCCCTGGGGCACACTGTTTCTTCCCACCTGGAGTGCGATAAGCATAGTGCTAATTGAAGCAGAGTTTGTTCAGTGATATGCTCATGTAATCCTCGCGACAACCCTGGGAGTAGATACTATTATCTCTATTTCATAGACAAGGAAACTAAGGCGCGGAAAGGTTAAGTAACTTGTCCACCAAGGGAAGGCCACCAAGGGAAGAAGTGGCAGGCAGTCAGCTCCATAGCCTGTGCCTGTCTTTGCTATTCTATCAGCCACTCCATGGACACTGAGGTGTCTTGTCTGCTTCATTTGTGAAACTGGCCCTGTGTTGACCTGTGCTGGGGTTAGCACTGCCCTCCAGGCCCCCGTCTTCTCTTCCTCACTCCACTCTGTGCCTGGGATTCTGGCCTCTATGGACTTTCCTCTACATCTCTTCAGAGATGACATTGCCCCAGAGTAGCTTTCCCCAAACACCTTGTGCAAAATATCACTGCTCCATTTTCTAGATTCTTCCCTCCTTTCGTTTTCTTCTTAACATGACTTCCTGAAATTATCTCATGTATGTAGTTTGATTGTCTCCTGCTGGCCTCCTCAGTAGAAGGTGCTTCTTCTACCATCTGCCTCCAGTTTGGGTGAGGTCAATGGGAGGCACTCACACAACCTGGGAGAGCAGAAGGGCGAGGAGTATTTCTTCCCTCGGTTTGCGCCCTGTTGGGTGGAGGCGCTGGCTTTGGGTCTCTGCCAGGAGGCCCTCTCCAAAGCTGCAGCAAATCTCTTTGGTTCCCAGGACCATTCCTCTCTGTGCCACTTCAGGCCAGGGTGGCAATGGCTCCCTGCTTATGCCAGCCCTGCGGTGCTGCACCATCCCATACTGGCTTCTCTTAACCCTCCTCACACGTCTGTAAACTGTCCTTTTCTTCAGTTCTCCTCCATTCCCCACCTGAGGGTGCCATCCACTTCCTGTCGGTTCCCTGACTAATTCAGCCTCCATCACCTTCTCCACCCACTGAAATTCTTCCTACCCGCAGAATCCACCATTCAGTCTTGTGAGTTAAGGCTTTATGTCTCCAGGTGTCCTTGTTAACGGGCAAATGCTAGGAATCCCAACCAATAATGACCGTTTATCAGATTGCTTCCCAGCCCTGACCCGGGATAAATAAGTTTTGAAGTGAGGAAGAGGAACAAGGGAGCTGGGAAGAGCAGGGGGAGAGAAGGGGAAAGGGAGATGACATGGTCCTAAGACAAGCTCTGCTCAGGTCCTAAGGACAAATTCAGAGAAGGCTGTCCACTGCAGTGGTTACAGCCAGGCGCTGGAGGAGACGAAGATGGGTAGGAGTCACAGCTCTCTACTTAAAAGCTAGGAGACTTAAACTTCCAGAGCCTCTTTTTTTTTTTTTTTTTGCGGTACGCGGGCCTCTCACTGTTGTGGCCTCTCCCGTTGCGGAGCGCAGGCTCCGGACGCACAGGCTCAGCGGTCATGGCTCACAGGCCAGCTGCTCCGCGGCATGTGGGATCTTCCTGGACCGGGGCATGAACCCGTGTCCCCTGCATCGGCAGGCAGACTCTCAACCACTGTGCCACCAGGGAAGCCCTCCAGAGCTTCTTTATTTATAAAAGGTGAGTAGTAGTAGTATCTGCTTCATAAGGTTGTTATGAGGATTAGATGAATAATTCAAGGAAAACTGGCTGCAAACTGATGCAGCATCAGCCCGGTGTTCTGTTAACATTAGCAGTTATGGACTCTATTACGGAAGCATTTGGTGTTCCCAGTGGTTTGTGAGGCTTAGCTGAAACCATTTACTTAGTGATCAGTGAGCTACGGGAAGTCCACTGAGGGGAGGTAAGTGCTGTCTGGAAAGCAGAGAGCTCTGAAGTCAGGAAGTCCTGGATTCAAATCTTGATCTTGTCAATTCACAGTTACCTGACCTTGGGCAAGTTTTACTTAAACTTTGTGTCTCAGTTTCCTCATCCGTGAAATGGAGGTGATTATACCTACCTCACAGCGTTACTATGAGGGTTAAATGATAGCAGAATGACTATCACATGAGATACTCAATTTCGTTTTCCTCCTTTTACAGCAAGATGATTTTGGAGATTTAAATATAGATGTCACTGAGAGAGAGAGAGAGAGAGAAAGAGAGAGAGAGAGAAATAGATTTGTTTTGTTTCTGGCCACACAGCTTGTGGGATCTTAGTTCCCCAACCAGGGATTGAACTCGGGCCCTCAGCAGTGAAAGCACAGAGTCATAACCACCGGACCCTTGGGTATTCCAGGAGAAATAGATTTATTTTAAGGAAGTGGCTAAGGCAACTATGGGGGTTGGTGAGTCTGAAATCTGTAGGGCAGGCCAGCAGACTGGCACTTCCACAGGATTTCTTTTTTTATTTTTTTAATTAATTAATTTTTATTTTTGGCTGTGTTGGGTCTTCGTTTCTGTGCGAGGGCTTTCTCTAGTTGCAGCGAGCGGGGGCCACTCTTCACTGTGGTGCGCGGGCCTCTCACTGTCGTGGCCTTTCTTGTTGCGGAGCACAGGCTCCAGACGCACAGGCTCAGTCAGTAGTTGTGGCTCACGGGCCCAGTTGCTCCGCGGCATGTGGGATCTTCCCAGACCGGGGCTCAAACCCGTATCCCCTGCATTGGCAGGCGGACTCTCAACCACTGCGCCACCAGGGAAGCCCCCACAGGATTCCTATGTTACAGACTTTAGGTAGAATGCCTTCTTTTTTTTTAATATTTATTTATTTTTAATTAATTTTTTTTGGCTGCGTTGGGTCTTTGTTGCTGTGCGTGGGCTTTCTCTAGCTGCAGCAAACGTGGGCTACTCTTCGTTGCAGTGTGCGGGCTTCTCATTGTGGTGGCTTCTCTTGTTGCGGAGCACAGGCTCTAGCTGTGTGGGCTTCAGTAGTTGCAGCATGCGTGCTCAGTAGTTGCAGCACATGGGCTCAGTAGTTGCAGCACGCAGGCCCTAGAGTTTGTGGGCTTGAGTAGTTGTGGCATGTGGGCTCAGTAGTTGTGGTGCGTGGGCTCTAGGGCACGTGGGCTTTAGTAGTTGTGGCACAGGGGCTCAGTAGTTGTGGCACACGGGCTTAGTTGCTCCATGGCACGTGGGATCTTCCTGGACCAGGGCTAGAACCCGTGTCCCCTGCATTGGCAGGCAGATTCTTAACCCCCGCACCACCAGGGAAGTCCCTTTAATATTTATTTAATTATTTTATTTATTTGGCTGTGCCGGGTCTCAGTTGTAGTACTGGGAATCTTTAGTTGCAGCACGCGGGCTCTAGTTCCCTTACCAGGGATTGAACCCCGGCCCCCTGCATTGGGACCATGGAGTCTTAACCACTGGACCACAAGGGAAGTCCCAGAATGCCTTCTGAGGGAAACCTGTTTGCTTTTATGGCCCTCAACTGACTGGATGAGTCCCATCTACGTTAAGGAGAGTAATCTGAAATTTACAATCAGTTGTGATTATCATTAATCACAGCTACAAAATACTTTCATAGCAACGTATAGACTAGTGTTTGACCAAGCAACTGGGCACCACAGCCTAGCCAAGTTGACACAAAATTAACCAGCACAGTGACCATTTCAGTTCCATTCAGTACAAGCCTTTAAAGACCATAGGATGACATATCTCTATGATGTGTGTGTGTGTGTGTGTGTTTGTGTGTGTGTGTGTGTGTGTGTGTGTGTTTTCTCTGCTTCTCATTTAGATAATGAATTCTCAATAGGACGAGAGATGAAAATTGGTCCTTGGGGGACAAAAAAATCATAGATATTACAATGGTCTGTGGCCCTCCAAAGTCAAACCCTATCTGACAAAATCTTACTCCTTAGGATTTAATTTCTTTCATTAGGAAGAAATGAAATGAAATGATGTATTATACATTTCATATTATAGAATTTAACTTTATTTAGACTTAATTAACTGGTTTAAATATGTTAAAATATTTTCCTGAGTGGGTGATAATGAACAAAAAAGGTGAACACTGTTGTAGATCATTCGGCAGAACATGTTTAAACAACTCTAGCAAGGAAAGGAAGGGCATAAGAACGGTGCTTTTTGTTGCTGTTCCATCTTTAATTTTATGAGTGATAAGAGGAGTTCGTGTTCTTTGATTTAGCCAATCTTTAAAAAAATGTGGCCATTCAGTTGTAGTAACTCAGTATTAAAAGTAATTTCCATAGAAATTTGTCCTGTTGTCAATAGCTGGGGCACTAAGGCAGCATTACTCAATTTCTGACAGCAGAACCTGCACATTCCACAGCGGTGCCTTCGTTTACGTCGCACAGAAGAACCTTATTACAGGTCTGATGAAACAAGTTATATTTATGATGATGACTTACAGTTAAATCTACAGCCAGGACCTCTTCCTCTTGAGCCTCTGTCCTCTTCAAAACGCCATTTATTTTGAGAAACCACTAGTTATTTCTGTTGAGCATCAGATGAGCGGCCAGGCTGCTGCCTAAAATAGAACTGCTTGTTTCTGGGGACCTTTCAAAGTTTCCCTTAAATGTGAGCTACTTAAATAACCAGAGCACAGCGTGCAGCTCCATCCCTCTTTAAACTGTGTGACTTGGGCAGGTAACTTGACAACTCAGAGACTTGGTTCCTTCATTGTTTCATGTATACTTGTATATATGTATCTATATAATGTAAATATAGTGTGTGTATATATAGTTGATATATAACATTGTATTAGTTTCAGGTGTATAACAATGATTTAATATTTCTATTTATAGCAATGTATATTTCTATATGTTGCAAAACGATCAGTACAATAAGTCTAGTTAACATCCATCACCAAACATATTCACACAATTTTTTTCTTGTGATGAAAACTTTTAAGATCTATTCTCTTAGCAACTTTCAAATAAACAATACAGTGTTGTTAACTATAGTCTCCATGCTGTACATTACCTCCCCACGACTTACTTATTTATAGCTGGTAGCTTGTACTTTTCAACCCCTTTCTCCTCTTTTTCCCACCCTGCCACCCCCTGCCTCTGGCATCCACGAGCTTGGGTTTTTTTGTTTGCTTGGTTGGTTGGTTAGTTTGTTGTTGTTTAGATTCCACATATAAGTGAGATCATGTGGTATTTGTCTTTCTCTGTCTGACGTATTTCACTTAGCATAATGTCCTCAAGGTCCATCCATGTTGTTGCAGATAGCAAGGTTTCCTTCTTTTTTATGGCTTAATATTCCCCTGAATGTATGTACCACATTTTCCTTATCCATTCATGTATTGATGGACACTCAGGTTGCTTCCATGGTTCCTTTATCTTGAAAGTGGAAATAATGATGCCAGCCTGCCCCACTCCAGGAAATAGTCAAGGACAAAGTGCTACCAAATGTCAGGTCTTATCATGATGAAGCAAAAGCTGCAGTATTTTTTATAAATAGGTTTATTACTAATGAGAAACTGCACACAAGCTCTTCCCTCCAGTTGTCTGTTCTTCTGCACACTCTCAGCCTGACTACTTGGGCCCATCCTTCAGATCTCTGCAGAAAGTTACCTCCTCAGAGAAATCCTCCTTGATCCCCAGCCACATCAGCCCCTGGTTATCATCTGTCACAGCACCTTTCAATGCACTTCCATTTATAACACTCCTCACCATCTGTACATATACATTTATTTCTGTGGTTACGTGTAAAATGTCTGTCTCCGCTCCTGGAACAAAAGTTTCTGAGAGCAAGGTCTTCATCTGCCGTGTTCACAGCCATCGCTCTAGTGTTCTGCACAGGGCCCGGCCCTCAGTGGGCATTCCACAAATATTTATTAAAAGTGAATAAGCATGGCTATCCCTCTGAAGACTCTCTTTCTCAAAACTTGAAGAAAAAATTTGAAGGGAAAAGCTGGGGTTTATTTTCTCTTCCTCACTTTCCCCAAAGAACCGTTTTTTCTTTAAAAAAAAATAGAGGAAAGAGAGCTTAACTTGTATTCAGGCATTGTTAAATCTTCTTATCAAACCTTTAGAGACTTCATCAGTGGAAAAGTAATACTCAAGGAACTGCCCTCCATATAATAATTTGCAAAAGTTGGGGAAGGGTTGACAGAAGCCCCTCTCTTAAACTACAGTGACCTTGCACTTGGTGACCTGTCTCCTGACAACCGTATCCCTTACCCAGAGCAGGGTGTAATTTTCCTGAGCATCTCCCCTTGTTCGTGAGTCTTGCTGTTCCTCCTTTTCTTCCCTATTCCCTATTCCAACTCCCCTGTCAGGCACTGATCCCTTAGGAGAATGAATTTGGCATCAGTTCAAAACTAAAATATGATACACAAATCCATTTTCATGGGATGATATGTTTTCCCTTGGGAATAGCGTGGTCAATCACACAACCATTACCTAGGATTAAGCCTTCAGTCTCTGTACAGTACTGTGTTGGGTATTGAGGAAAATGCAGGGGCTGATTAAAAACATGGTTCTTGGCTGACTTCCACTTCCAAAAAAGATGGCGGGATAGAGACTTTGAACAACTTCCCACAACAAAAGACTTAACAAATTCTGGATCAAAATAATATGAATGTCCTATAAATTAGTAGGTGACAAGAAAATATGGGAAATCCCCAAAGGTCAAAAAGAAGCAGCTAAAAAACTGAGGGGAAGAGAACAGACTCTGTGGGTGCCCTGGTGCGGGCTTCATGTATTTTAGTGCTGAGAGGCTTGGCTTTTAAGACCCTCACAGGGCCAGGAGACAAGACCTATGGCTCCCCCTAAAACTGAATTGGAATTGATACCCCAATACAAAGCTGGGGCTTTCAAAGGGATACACCTTGAATGAAAGAGTGGACTAGAAAATCACACACCTTGGCCAATTTGACAAGGAAGCTTGTCTGCCTGGGCCTTAGTTCTGGGTGCAGGGGTAGAGTGTGGGGAGGAGACCATCCATGAGAATTTCTAACCACAAGCCTGTCCTCACAGAGTCTCAGAGTTTACACTACCTGTGAGGGCTGGGAACCCCTCTGCAGAGTTATTAATATCAAAAGTGGTTCTGGGCTGGTAACACCCTTGGGGGTGTCTGGCAGAAGCAAAGGCAAACATTTCTAGAAGAACATATTCTCAACCCAGGTTGCCTTTCCCACAGAGAGAGCCCCACAAACCTTGAGCCCAGAAACCCAAATTCTAAAACACGTGCAAAAACAAAACACGATTTCAGCCATCTTGGAGTTTACAATCATTTAGAAAGACAAGGCACACATTCAACAAAATATTATGCTGAGATCAATTTCACCATGGACTTTGCAGAGCTGTTGCTTCAGAATTTCTCAAAGGCAAAACTCTCAGATACCATAGAGGCTAGAGAAGAAAACTTTTGTATTGGCAAGACGTTTTCTATGCCCCTAAAAATCACTTAGAACTTGTAGATCCCACCGCTAGCTCCCAGCAAGCACCTGAGAACCAAGAGGCTTGTACTTGCACAATCAGACAAGGCTTGCTGGAATTCCAGAACCAGATGTTTAAGTATTGCCCACCATGGAGTGATTGAGTGTGGGCTCTCAACCAGACTACCAGGGTTACAAGCCCTGCTTTACCATTTCACTTATCCATTCAGTGCCTCAGTTTCCCCATTTTAAAAACCATGAGAGTAACAGGGCTGACTTCACAGGTGTGATGTGAGGATTAAGTGAGATTCATTCATTTAAAGAATTTAGCCAAGTGCCTGGCACTGAGTGTTCAATTAACGTTAGCTATTATTATTCTCATTATAAACTGATTACCAAATCTAAATGATTTCTCATCAGATTATTTGAATAGATATTTCATCAAAGATGGTTAGGCATCATTAATAAACACATTAAAAGATGCTTAACATCATTAGTCATAGGGAAATGCAAATTAAAATCGCAATGAGATACACTTCACACCCACTAGTGTTGATTTAAAGGAAAGGCTTTTTTGTATTCCCTGGGCAATCCTGTCCCATTCCTTCTAATTGTTTACTTACCTTGCTTTCTTTTTTTTTTAAATAGACACGTAATTGACATATAACATTAGTTTCATGTATACAATACAATGATCCAATATATGTATATATTGCAAAATAATCACATTAGGTCTAGTTAATATCCATCACCACACATGGTTACACACTTGTGTGTGTGTGTTTTATTAAAATGAAAAATTCTCTTAAGGTTTATTTCCTTCTTTTCCCACACACCTACACTGGGACACGCCAGCACTAGTACGTGTCACTCTGAATAGGTGATCATTTCCCTCGTGACCCTTCCTCCTTGCCTCCCACTCTCCCTGCCGTGACCATCTTCTCCAGTTAGAAAAGGGCCTTTCTAGCTGGTTCCTCTGTCCTTTGCTTCCTGGTTCTTGACACTTTGCCACATGCCAGGCATCTGTGTTGAGCTTTGGAGAGACAGTGGTGAACAAAACACGTGGGCTTTCTCAGGGCTTCGGTTAAGGTAAAAATTACAGAGAACCAAATTTGCAGGTAATAATGTTGGAGTTGAAGATCAGCAGGGGTTTTTTGTTTGTTTTTGCCTTCTTCTGGATTTCCTGATCAGAACTGTGAAATCTCTTTCTCTCTCTGGGGTTGATTTGATCCTTTTCCAATTCTTCCTTCTTCAAGTTTCCTTCACTATCTATTTTCCTTAGTTTCCTATTGGCTTCCTTCTTAGTTCTTAGTCTGATAAATTATATTCTAATTTCCTGCTTCTTACATCACCCGCACCAGTCCAGATTTAAATACTGAAAAAAAAAATGTGTGAAGGTGGTCAAAAGAGACAAACTTCCACTTAGGAAATAAATAAGTCCTGGGTATGTAATATACAGCATGGGGACTATAGTTAACAATACTATATCGTATATTTGAAAGTTGCCAAGAGAGTAGATCTTGAAAGTTCTCATCACAAGAAAAAAAAATTGTGGCGATGAATGTTAGCTAGACTTATTATAGTGATCATTTTGCAATATACAATACATATAACAGATCATTATGTTGTACACCTGAAACTAATATAATGTTATTTGTTAATTATATCTCAAAAAATTTAAATTAAATTAGTTTTTAAATCCGAAGGAAAAAATCATAGGCTAATCTACAGAATGAAAAAGTGGGCTAGGCTATGTCACTTTTAGTTCAGCTACAGAACCAGCAAACTTGACGTCACTGATGGGACATACGTTTGGATGCTTTAACCAACAAATGACCTGGCAGCAAGTAGAAAATATCTCCTCATTATGTTTAACAGAAAGGTGGTCACCTTTGTCCCATCTGCAGTGAGAATTTAGAGCACGTACCAATGAGAACTTTTCAATCCATGAACGGGCCCTGGGCTGTGCGACAAAGGGATTCCGGCCGCTGGAGGGGAGGGGACCTTTTGTGGAGCAACATGTTCACGGTCTTAGCACAGTGCCTTCCCACCCCAGTACACTGGGACTTGAACGTCTAGATATGAAACATTGAGATACAGACTATGCAGTATGCAAAACCACCTAAGTTGTTTGCAAAAGACCTTTTTTTTTTTCTTTTCCCCAAGCAAAGAGATAAATTTAGCAAAAACAAATTTAAAATACAATGGATGGGCGGGGGCAAGAGGGAGCCCTCTGGAGCGCTATAAATGGTCTGTA
Organism: Grampus griseus; assembly: GCF_964374135.1. NCBI lineage: Eukaryota > Metazoa > Chordata > Mammalia > Artiodactyla > Delphinidae > Grampus > Grampus griseus. The sequence continues at coordinate 51,326,988 of NC_139000.1, forward strand.
TCTTGATCTGGATGGCAGTTATAAGGGTGTAGACAAACTTACAAAATTCACGGAGGGGAGCGCTTAGGATTCTTGCACTTTCTATTTTTTATACTTCAATATAAACATTTAAAAACAGAGGTGGGTGGTGGTGATGGTTGAACAACACTGTGAAGGTGCTTAATGCCACTGAGCTGTACACTTAAAAACGGTTAAAACGGTCCATTTTATGTACATTTTACCACAATTAAAAATGCACATATTGGGGCTTCCCTGGTGGCACAGTGGTTCAGAGTCCGCCTGCCGATGAAGGGGACACGGGTTCGTGCCCGGTCCGGGAAGATCCCACATGCCGCGGAGCGGCTGGGCCCGTGAGCCATGGCCGCTGAGCCTGCGCATCCGGAGCCTGTGCTCCGCAATGGGAGGGGCCACAACAGTGAGAGGCCCGCGTACCGCAAAAAAAAAAAAAAAAAAGCACATATTTACTTCAGTGCAGCTCACCATTGTTTCTTAAAGGATGATAATTAACCTTAGCGATGGCCAAGTTATCCTTGTAAGTAGCTGGAAAACCACCTCTCTGCTTGGAGAATTTGCCTCGGCTCTATGTTCATCTTTCCAAATTGCTTCCTTCCCAAGGAGTATAATCTCAAGTAGAAAATGGGGTGATATCTGTGAGTGTGAGGCTCCTGTCCGGGCCTCCTCATGACCCTGACCCGACCCCACCCTCATACTCTCCCCTGCATGCATGAATTTCCAGGGTGGGGGAAGCTGAACAAAGGCCTCGGGTTCAAGGGGAGGGCAGGGTACAGAGCAGGGCGAAGAGACAAGGGAGGAGCCTGCCAGTATCTCTGCTGTCTTCATAACTCTGGCTTCCCCTCACCTCTCCTCCCCCAGCCCGAGGCAAGAGTCCAACTGTAGACTTAGATGGGAAAGAGACCCTAGGTCATCAAGTTCCACCTCCTTATTTTTATTCATTTTAATTTTTAATGAGACAAAGCACAGAGAGGTGAAGGGGCTTCTCTAAGGTCACACAGCAGGTTGGAGGCTGCCCCAGGACTAAAGTTGAGGCCCTTTGGTGCCCATTGCTGTACTAGACCTGCGCCTAGAATGCAGCTCTCTGTCTGCTGCTTGGGAGCCCTTCTGTCCCTTCTTCCTCCTCTACCTCGCCTTCCCGCCAAGGCATTTTTAAATAACAATTTTATTGAGGTATAATTCACATATCAAAACATTTGCCCATTTAAAGTATAGAACGTTTTTGGTATACTGAGTTGTGCAACTACAGCAACTTCAAAACAATTTCATCACCCCGAAAAGAAACCCTGTACCCAGTAGCAGCCATTCCCCATTTCCCCCCAATCCCCCAGCCCTAGGAAACCATCAGCCTAGATCTGCTTTTTCTGCATATTTCATATAAATGGAATCATACAATAGGTGGTCCTTTGTGACTGGCTTCTTTCACTTAGCATAATGTTTTCAACGCCCATCCATGTTCTAGCCCTAGAGATCACTGAGCTGTTCTGGTCACAGTAGGTGGAAAAAAAAGAGGCAGAAGGAAGAATGGGAAAGAGAATTTGGAGGGTCACAGCACAGCAGCACAATGAAATGAGGGTGAGAGTCCCTCCCATGTACCACACACCCAGGCAGGCTGCATCTGCTCATTACTTCATCTCATTTAACCTTCATAGCCTGGGAGCATCCCCATCCCCAGCTCAGATGTGAAAACTGAAGAGGATTTCAGTAGCTTTTCCAAGGGAATGCAAGTCATAAGGGGCAGAACCAGACCATTGTCTTTCATTCCACCAGATCCTATCTGGAGCTGTCATATTCTGAAGGTGGGGATTTTACAACCATTGTGGTGAGTGGCTTCTGGCCAATCTTTAAAAGGTGGTGGTCACTTTCTAAAGTCATTAAAAACGTGCTCTTAAGTCATTTCACTTCCTTATCCCCGAGCTTCCGCATTCAACACCCACACATTCCTCACTGCACTGCTACCTGTAAGAGCAAAGGAAGAAAAAGACCTACATGTCCAGTGTAGGGGACTGGATAAAGTGTGGCACGTCGATGCCTCAGCTACGGCTGGAAAATAAACTATCAGGGGGTAATCTCAAGATACATGCAGTGAACAAAAACCATGTACAGGACAGTGTGTATGCTATGCTACCATTTGTATGAAAAGTAGGTGTGTGGGGAGGGAGTGGAGAATAAACACACACACACACACACACACACACACACATACATATACACACACACACACGTATTTGCCAGAAATCTCAAAAAATCATAAAACCTGGTTGCCTGTGTGGAGGGGAACTGTGTGACTGAGGCCAGTCGTGGGAAGAAACTTCCTTCTTCAGCTTTTTGAATCTTTTAACTTTTGAACCATGTAACCGTATTAACTATTCAACACACACATATATTTTAAAACCCACTCCTGCATTCAACAAGTATTAAGGAGCGACTAGGCATAGCAGGTGCTGGTCTAGGTGCTGGAAATACAGCTATGAACAAGACCAAACAAAATAATGTGAAGGCTCTTGTAGATTCGCACCCCCTTGTTTCTGAGTGTCTAAAGGACCAGTGCAAAGGCCAGCTTCTCTGACACCAGTCATAACTCCTTTGTGAACAGGAATCTTCCTCTCCTTTGCTCTGATTTTCTTCAGCATTTATAGTCTGCATCACACTTAACAATGAATTACCTGCCCCTTTGTTTTGCTTGCCGTTGCTTCAGGAGTGCTCAACGTTGATCACCCTAATTCAGTTGCTATCACCATTCACATAATTATCCAAGATAGTCCTGGAACCCAAGAAATATCCCACCTCTCCATTCCCATCACCCACTTCTTCCCACTGCCACTATCTGGGGGACAAGAGAAGCGCAACCCTACCTGTCTTAGCTGATTAAGAAAACGAGCCTGGGTCTACCTCCTGCTGTTCTTTTTTTATTTTTCAGATTGGGCAAATCACTTAACCTGGGTGTGTACCTCAAATTTCTCATCTGTAAAGTGGGGAAATGACAGGACTATGTCAAGGGCAGTTGTGATAATTAAATGAATTAGTATAGAAAGCACTTCTAACAGTGTTAGGCACCTAGAAAGCTCTGCTGAATTTTGTTAAATGTTGCTATTATCTTGAGTCATTCCTTCCCCACCTGCCATCCCCTGCCCCTCAGGTTCAGCCAAACTTAACTCCTTCATTTCTGGAATACATCATATACTCACAAGCATCTGTACCTTTATCCTCAGGCTGGTCTGAAATAGATGCTCTTGCCTTTCCTGCCTGCTTGGTAAGGCTGGGCTGTCCACATAACTCTCCTCTCCTCCCCAGGCTTAATACGCTTCCAGCAAAACACTTTATTTACATGGCTGTCTCCCCTGGTAATCATGAGCTCTGCCGAGAGAGGGCCTACGTCACCTTCATTCTTTAACCCATCAGCCAGAGGGAGGGGGAGTCTGAAGGGGAAAGACAGGACCACCATTTAACTTATTTTTTTAATTAATTAATTATATTTGGGCTCTGTTGGGTCTTCGTTGCTGTGCATGGGCTTTCTCTAGTTGTGGCGAGTGGGGGCTACCTTCGTTGCAGTGTGTGGGCTTCTCATTGCACGGGCTCTAGGCATGCAGGCTTCAGTAGTTGCAGCATGTGGGCTCAGTAGTTGTGGCTCGCGGGCTCTAGAGTGCAGGCTCAGTTGTGGTGCAGGGCCTTAGTTGCTCCAAGGCATGTGGGATCTTCCTGGAACAGGGCTCGTACCCATGTGCCCTGCATCGGCAGACGGATTCTTAACCACTGCACCACCAGGGTAGTCGGGACCACCATTTTAGAACAAGCCTGCCATTCACAAATGACCTTGGACATACCTCCAAGTGCATTATCCCATTCTGACATATCTTCGTTTAAAAAATATATATATACTGGGGGCCTCAAAAAAATGGAAGTCTACAGCAGGGATCCACATACTTTTAAAAAAAATTGAAGTATAGTTGCTTTATAATATTGTGTTAGTTTCAGATGTACAGTAAGGTGAGTCAGTTGTACATATATATATTTTTTCAGATTCTTTTCCACTAGAGTTTATCACAAGATATTATTTCCCTGTGCTATACAGGAAATCCTTGTGGTTTATTTTATATATAGTGGTGTGTATCTGTTAATCCCATACTCCTAATTTATTCCTCCTCCCCCCTCCCCCTTTGGTGACCATAAGTTTGTTTTCTACATACTTTTTAGGTAAAGGACCCTATAGTAACTATTTTAGGCTGTGTGGGCCTTATGGCCTCTGTTGCAGCTCCTGAACTCTGCCCTTGTATCTCCAACGCAGCTACAAACAGTGCGTAAAGGACTGGTGTCTCCAGCCAAAGCGCGAGGCCAGGTAGGAATCAGGGGACTGTGAAGGCACAAACGGCGGCCGGGCCAATTGTAGAAGATCAAATCCCTCGGGTTACTGCACTCAGTGTGCTCCGATTAATCACACACGATACTAAAGGGAAGAAAGGACTTCACGAACAGCTCCGAGGAGAGACGCAGGAAGGTAGGTGTCCTCCAGGCAGGCGGCAGGCACCGGTTCTGGACCCTGGATTCAGCAAGGATCGTGGGGCCGGCTCTCTCAGCAATTGCCTTCTGCTCTGCCAGCCCGCAGGGAAGCTTCCAACACCAGCAGAGTTTGGAGCGCAGGTGCGCTCCGAAGAGACCCCTCTCGAGCAAGTGCGCTCTGACCCCATCTCTGATGAGGTACAGTCCCTAGGGGGTAGCGGTTACACCCCAAGAACGTGCCTCACCGGCCAGGTGCACCATCTGAACCCTAAGTCTTTCCACGGACCTTTCAAACCAACTTACCTACCTAATTTCACACTCATTATCTTAAGTTACAGATTCCAAGTCTTACATCAGACATTTAGAAACAATCAAGACGGGCGCCACGTTGGCCACCGTGACTCCGTCTTGCCTTTCCTATTTCTAACAGATCATACATTCTATTTCTAAACTCTACGAGCAGGAATCATAATATCACATCACAACAACTGGGGGTAGACGTGCTCCAATAAAACTTCATTTATGGACACCGAAATTTGCATTTCATGAAAATTTCATATGTCACAAAAATTCTGCTTTTGACTTTTGATTCACTTTCAACCATTTAAAAATGTAAAACCCATTCTTAGCTCACAGGCCATACAAAAACATATGGTTGGCTGAGTTTGACCTACAGGCCTGGAGCTGAAGGACTTCTGGTGCAAAGGGTTTTCTTCCTGCTCCTAAGAGGACTTGGGGAAATGGTGTTTCCAAGGACCCATAAAATTAGGGTAACCCTTTTAGCAAGTAAAAGTACAAAACACCTAGTTAAATTTGAATTTCAGATAAACAAGGAATAATCTTGTTTAATGTATGTTCTATGTGTATTTTATCTGGCACTCCTACTTCAAAGAGCATAGTACAGTTGTCCCCCGGTATCCCCAGGGAACTGGTTCCAGGAGCCCCCCTGGATACCGAAATCCCAGGATGCTCAAGTCCCTTACATAAAATGGTGCAGTCCAGTGAATACAGGAGGCCCTCCGAATACCTGGATGCCAAACCCACAGGTACAGGGGCCCGACTACACTTTCTAGGTGTAAGAATACCAATCTCACCCTCTACCCCCGCCCCCTCCAGCCTACGAAGCCGGCCGTAAGAGTACGCATATTCCCACCTGGAGATGCCTTTGAGCTCGCCCGAACGCGCTGGAGAGCGCAGACACTGCCTGTCAATCAGAGGAAGGGGGCGGGTTTTCCGGGTAGGAAATGGGCCTTGAAAGCGGGAAGGGAGAAGACTCCTTGCCCGGCCCAGGGCCCCTCCCACCGGTGCAAAAGGGCAGGATGGCGCCAGTCACGTGGGGCAAACCTACTGGCTGGCCGGGAAGGGGAGGTGCTGGGTAAGGATGGCGTTTACGGTGGTGGGGCAGTCCTGTCTGTGGGATGGGAGGGCCTCAGCCAAGCACCCTTTTCCTTGAGGTGTCCAGGAAGAGGAATAGGTGATTATACTTGGCAAGCCAGAGCGCGTAGATTCGTGGCACTCTGATTATTTCCTTGTTGGTTTCCCCAGCTTTTATTAGTGTTTGTAAACAATAATAAAAATACCCTTGTCTCATTAAGGTTCCTGCAAGCAAGGAAGGGCTTCGCATTCCTCCTGAGCCCATGAAAGCAGGAGGAACGCTTCCACTAAGGACAGTGTAGGGCAGCAAGCAATGATGGGGATGGAGGAAATGGGCACCCCAGGGATGAACATTTAAGGACAGAATCGAGGCTGCATTAGTGTCCCCATAATGAGACAGTCCCAGTCCCCCCTTGGGAGATTTAATTCTAGTTTGTATCAGTTTATCGCCCCTTCGTGATTTGGTTCATTATTCCAAATACTACTCTCCTGAAAGCGTGCTTCTTCCAGGAAGCTTCCCTCCCCACTCTCTTCTAAACTCTTGATGTCACTCTTAATGTCACCTTTCAATTGGCAATGAATCCTGAACTCGAGACATCTGTTGAACTGAACTGTTACTGATGTTTTCTCTGGTGAAATATTTAACTCCTTTGTCTTGTTTTCCCAGCACTAGGAACATATGCTTTGTAGTGTTCCTGAAGTCATGTTTGGTTAAGGGTATTGTAGCCCTTCACTTCACATCAGCCGGCTCTAGCAATAACCGTATTATCAACTTGAAGCAATATTTATCAATAGTAGTACAGAAATATATAAATGAATGTAATTGTTTTGTCATTTTATAGTTGCAGGTGGGTTTTCAATAATTTGTGTCAGAAATGGCTATGATTACAGTTAGTCTAATTCTTGGCATCAAATACCGTAGTCATCCTCACTGTTTTGCTTCTTGACTCATCATTCTTTCTTCTGGAATTAGATGAATTTTTGTTTTCATAATAGATCTCTAAAACTCAGTGTAGTTTTCTTCCATACCTTGGTAGTAACCTGACAAGGGCTTCTTTTAAAAAAAAAAAATTGATAAAATACATAATAGCTGATATATATGTCTGCTAAAGGTTTCAATTTTTAAACTTTGAATCAGCCACAGGATGTTCATTTTACTATTCCCAACTCTCTACCTCATGTAGATGGCCTATGGTAAATATACAAGCTTACTTACATTGTTATTTATCCCAGGAGTATTAACACTGCTAATCTATCCGTTTGTCTTGTTTTTGTTTTGTTAGCCAACCGAGAAATCAGCAAGTTAGTGGCTGTTGAACCCAATGGGAGACGTATCTGAGCTCCTTTGTTGATACACAGTTTAACTGCCAATTAATTTGAAACTTTTGAATGAAATTTTATTTCAGAATTTGTTTTCACTCTTTCCTCTGTCCTTTTTTATCTGTTACAGCAGAAGTCACGGGAAAACTCTTGCAAGAGCCTCAATTTACAAGAGCATCAATTGTATAAGTACTTAAATAAATAGATGGTAATTTGGGTGGATTGTTAAATTTAAAAAGTAATCATCTTTGCTTTTAAATGGCCAGTTAAAAGAAGGTATTTGTAAATTATAATCTGAAATAGCAAGCTGACATTTGTTGGCTCTTTACAGATATCAAACAGTAAATGTATGTTGTCACTTTTTCCCCATCAAATTAAACTTTGTAAAACAAATATTTTTTAACCAGATTTATTGTTGAAATTTTAAGCAGTTGAGCCTACAAGAAAAACTCATGATGGTAAGTCATTTCTTTTTTTTTTTTTAGGGTAATGGAAAAGGGTCAGTATGCTGCTGATAATTTCAGAACAGCAGTTAATACTGAGAAGTCATCTACAATTATCTTCAAAATACATTTTTAAATTTTTCTGGATTATGAGTGCATTTTCTCTAGATCACTTCATTTCACTTGTATCATGTTCAATGATTTTTCTAAATAACTTAAGCTTTCCTCTTTAAATGTCAGAACTTACATTTTAACCATTTTTATTGGGAAAAATTCTAGCATATGTATACTCTTCTTAAACAGAGTGAGGAACTGAACATGATTTAATCTTTTGCTGATAACTCACTGAGCATTACTTGTGAAAATCAATCATTGTGTAGTCGTAAAACAGTGATGCTCCCAAGGCCAACTGTAGGCAGCAGACCTGTGCCCTGAGTAACACAGACCAGCCTTCCCTGCCTATGTCTGTGCTGTCTCCTCCCTCCCATCAGCTCTAACCATTGCTGTTCTGCCCATGTGCTGCTTGTGATGTGCCCCCTTATTGTGTCCTTTGGTCTTCCTAAGAACCTGAGACTGGCTCCAGATACTCAAATAGTGCGAGGATCATATGCTTTGTGACAGATGTTTGCTACTCAGAGGTTCTGTCACTTATTTCCAGGCTCCAGGCTGGGCTCCTAACTACTGTTGTTGGGAACAGTTTACTTGGGAGGAACTAGCAAACTGCCCAGATTCTAAAACCTGCCTCTTTGTTCCCCTCATCTTCTACCTGTGCTTCAAAATTCCTCTGATAGAATTCCAGATCAACAATAGTTCACTCTTAGGTGGTGCTTATTCTCTTGCAGGCACTCACCTAAGCCCTTTACGTATATCAGTCATTGCATCTTTACAACACTTCTCAGGTTATTTGCAATTTCCAGATGAAGAAAGGGAGGCACAGAGAGGGTAAGTGACTTGCCCACGGCACACAGGTGGTAAGTGACCAAGCTAGGACTCTATCCAGGCAGCCTGACTGCAAGGCCTGCATTCCTTTATACCACACTTTCCAGGATTCTGACTGCCTTCGTCCGTCTGTGTGGATGTTGGTGGGAACTGGAATGTGTAGAGGAAGGTTGTCTTGTAATGAGGTTTCACTGCCGCAGCCTCAGGCACAGCCATCTTCCTGAACAACTAGGCCCCTGCCAGCATTATCTGCTTTCAGATTTCTCCCTCTCTGCCTATCCAGACTGTAGTTAGAATCAGCTACGAACAATGATCCAGTATTTTCTGTGTGGCAGGCATGGTTCTAGGCATCTTACAAACAGCTCTGATCCCTGTGGTATTGTCAGCTCCTCACAAAGACGGAAGGCTCAGAGACCTTAAGCGGCTTGTTCAAGTCCCACAGTGATTGGCACGCCTGCCACTTTCATTCTTCCAGCACCTCAAGGACAAAAGCCTCCATCATTCTCCATTTGCCTATAGGATAGAAGCCAAATTCCTCACTGGCAGGCAAGGTGCCATGCTATCTTTCCAACCTTATCTCCCACTGGGCTCCAGCTTGACTCCTCTGTTCCAGACTGGCATGTCTGTGCCCTCTCCCCCAACTCACAACCTCACTCCCCATACCCCCGTCATCCGTCCTTTGTTCCCACAACTTAGAATGTCTTACTTTCTCCTTTGTGCCTACTCAAGTCCTGTTCAGTCTTGCCTCTCACTGAGGGTCCTCCTATCATGAAATGCTTCAGGCCCTACGAGTCTCACTTCTCCCTGATTCCTGCTGTTCAGACCAGCCCCCCGGGAGGGGGGGCAGATCATTCATCCAGGCCAGCTGACTCTCGGGCCGCACACTTGGCAGGCACCTGAGCTAAATATTTTGACTCTATAATGTCTCACTTCGTATATACAGTTAGAAGCCCCACAGGGAATTTTCCCCGTGACCTGTTGTACCAAGAACTGGGGCAAAAACTGCTTTGCATGGACAAAATGCAAACTAGATGAAATTTATCCTTGGTGTTTTCTCGTATAGGTCCCCCTCCCAGTAAGTTATTCTAGTATTCTAGTAGGTGGAAGGTTATATGTAGATGTACCCTGCTTTCTCACTACTCTTAACATTTCAAATATGTAAATAATGAAAATGGCATACGTACTACTGTGTGCTAGATACTTTTCTAAGCACATCATGAGTATTCACTAAGTTAGTTTTCCCAAGTCATTTGAGGTGGTTATTATTATTACCCTTCTTTTACAGATGAACTGAGTCACAGAGAGGTTAAGAAACTTGCCTAAGATCACGTGGCTGGCATTCAAAGCCAGGCATTTAATTATGGTGCTATACTGCCTCGCCAAGAAAATAATGTATTCTTTATTTCTGGTGACAGTAATGCCTAAGTGTTTTTAAAAACTCAGGTAATAAACAAAGTATATATGCACCACAGAGCTATGGTAACTGGAAAGCAAAACACATAATAATTTGTTGTGAAACCAGCTTGGGTTCCAATTCTAATGCCAAGAATGCTGGTGATCTGGGGTTCATCACAGGGCTGACACTGAGTCTGCTAGGCCCAAACTCAGATGTCATTTCTTACCACCCAGCTACAGGGGACGAAACAGGAGGGAGGACACCAGAACATGGGCCTGCTCCCAAACACACATACAAAGTATAAGGAGAAGGGCTTCCCTGGTGGCGCAGTGGTTGAGAGTCCGCCTGCCGATGCAGGGGACACGGGTTCGTGCCCCGTCCGGGAAGATCCCACATGCCATGGAGCGGCTGCGCCCGTGAGCCATGGCCGCTGAGCCTGCGCGTCCGGAGCCTGTGCTCCGCAGCGGGAGAGGCCACAACAGTGAGAGGCCCGTGTACCGCAAAAAAAAAAAAAAAAAAAGTATAAGGAGAAGATCACCCATAATCCTATAACTCATAGAGAATTAAATAACCTACTCAAGCAGATATTAATACACATTAGTTCCTATTTCAGAAATGGAACCACGTTGTACATACTGAGTTTTTTTTTGCTTTTAGTTCAAAATTTTTAATAGCTTCATTGAGGTATAATATATAAACTATAACATTCTCTTGTTTTAATCATACAAATAATTTTAGTAAATTTACAGAGTTTTGCAACCATTACCATGATCCAGTTTTAGACCATTGCATCACCCCTTCCAAAGCTCCCTTAAACACATTTGTACTTACTCTCTATTCCCACCCCAACACTGGCAACTGCTGTGTTCTCTCTATATTAATTTGCCTATTCTGAACATTTCATATAAATGGGAACATAGGAAAGAATCTGGCTTCTTTTACTTAGTATAATGTTTTCAAGTTTCATCCTTACTGTAGCATGTGTCAGTACATCATCCCTTTAATGACTGAATAATATTCCATTTTATGAATATACCATTTTTGTTGATTCATTCAACCATTAGTGGACATTTGCATTGTTTCAAATGGAAAATGCTGCTATGACATTCGCATACAAGTCTTCGTGTGGACATGTTTTCATTTCTCTGTGGTAGGTATCTAGGAATGAAACTGTTTGGTCAGATGGTAAAGTTTTCCAAAATGGCTGTGCCATTTTGCGCTCCTACCACCAATACACGAGAATTCTAGTTTTTGCACATCCTAGCCAATACTTGCTACTGTCTTTGTTTTTGAGTATAGCCATCCTAGTGGGTGTGAAGTGATACCTAATTGTTTTGATTTGCATTTTCCTGATGACTAATGATATCAAGCATCTTTCCATGTGCTTTCTGGCCATTCAAACGTTTTCTTTGGTGCACGACCATTCAAAAATTTGCCCATTTTTCAATTGGGTTGTCTTTTTATTATTGTATCACAAAAGTTCTTTATGTATTCCAGATAAAAATCCTTTATCAGATATATGTCTTGTATTTTCACTTTCTTAATGGTGTCTTTAGAAGCACAAAAGTTTTGAATTTTGATGAAGTCAGTTTATCAATTTTTTTCTTTCATCGCTTGTGCTTTTGGCGTCATATCGAAGAAGTCTTTGCCTAACCCCGCTGTGTTCTAGAACTGGACTCCCTTCCTCCTCCCTTATCAGTATGCACTGAACATCTTTCTCCCTCAGTAAATACAGATCTGCATCATCATCCTTCATAGCTTTGTTTTGGAAAGAAGGGAGGGAAGAAAGGAGACAACAGAGCCAAACTACTCAAAATATCCGGGACCACTCTGTTCACCCTGGAGGTCTTCCCACTTTCCTTTTCGATTGTCTCGTGTCTGGTACTTCCTCTGTGGTTTGTGAATAAAAACTTGGTTAGGCTATTAACTTCATTACAACATTTTATGTTTTGATATCTTGGTCACACAGTTTCCTAGCCTCACATTTTCTGTAGGCTTAAGTCCCTCCATCACAGAGTCTAGTGAGGGGATGCTCATAAGAAACACGTGCTCCCCTGTAATTTGGGATTTGACAGCTGCTGCTTCTGGCATTGACTTCATTCTCTGAAACTGGACTTGGCTTTGGGAATGATGCGGATTTAGTTAATGTATTAAAATGTAAATATGGAAAAAGAAAGGTCAATAGTAGATAACAGCAATTGATTGGTATGTGTGTTTTCATGAAAGTCTTATGGATATTCCTGAACAAAATAGTGGTTCTCATTTAACAAGCTCCAGATTGAGATGAATCGTTGCATCCTGGCCTCTGTCCTAAGTAAAGCTTCGCTGGCTTGATGGGTAGGATATGAGGTACCGTGAAAAGCTAGAAGCTTCTTTAGTAAATAATTTTCAGACTGAGAACACTAATGGAGAAAATCCAGGCTGAGGGAAAGAGCCTGTGAGAGGGGCCTCAGAATAAGAATGGGAAAGGCAGGTTAGAAGATTTTCAGTGCTGAAAATGCTAATCTGCTGAAAGAAACGGGCAACCATTTTGCTGAGAAGCCGAGTGGGGTGGCCAGGATCCTTTGGGGACCTAACCCCTAGGGTTGGGGCCAAGAATTTGGAACCAGGGTACACTGGGGAAAAGCAAGGAGAGTGAGGGAGAGATGTGAGGGCAGCCCCCTTGGCTGGACAGTGGCCATTGCAAGGTTAGGGACGCGGCACCGAGCAAAGAGGTATGTAAAAGGTCAACAAAGAGCTCCTCCAAGCTAGTAAATAACTATATGAGGCTGAGAAATGCAGAGGGAGATCATTCAAAGTCCTTTTAAGATGCACCCTCAGGTCTTTAACTTTTGTTTTTCACATGGAAAACAATACCAAGCCACTGCAGGGCGCCAGCTGCGGTGTGCATGGAATATGGAATATACTGGAAGACTAAGAATCAGTGAGACCAGCTGGACGCTACTGCAGAGATTCAGATGTGAGAAGGGTTGGCCTTAGAGGCACACTTGGGTGTGTAGGAAGAAATGATCAGCAGGCCTTAGGGCTGGATTCGCCGTGCAAGTGCAAAGACAGAAGACAAACATGGTTGGGGGTAGAGGTGCAGGGAAGGCTGTAAGAGGATTTGGGTTTGGGGAGGAATAATTAAAATGCACAGATCTTGGGCTTCCCTGGTGGCGCAGTGGTTGAGAGTCCGCCTGCCGATGCAGGGGACACGGACGGGTTCGTCCGGTCCGGGAAGACCCCACATGCCGCGGAGCGGCTGGGCCCGTGAGCCGTTGCCGCTGAGCCTGCGCGTCCGGAGCCTGTGCTCCGCAAGGGGAGAGACCACAACAGTGAGAGGCCCGCGTACCACAAAAAAAAAAAAAGCACAGATCTTAAGTATGGAATGAATTCTGATAAATGTCTACATCCCACCCCACCCCACCCCAACAGAGGTTTTTAGAAGACCGAGTTTCCAGTGCCTGCAGGTCCTAAGCGAAGTTGCCTCAAAGGCAAGAAGCTGCATGCCCCTGAAGTAAGAAGCAAGAAGGACTGGAACTCCAGATTTGAAAGTTATCTGGAGCCAGCGGGTGGCGATTTTGTGAGCAAACGAGCACAGGTGCAGGAAGAGGTAACTGGAGAACAGAAAGGCCCAATGTGGGGCGCGCTTAACCCCCGCACACTGAGGAGCTTATTTGCTGTTATAAGCGCAGAGACTCTTCTCAGGCCTTCCACCTCATACTTAATTCTCTTAAATGAGAAAGAAACCACTTTCTGGCTGGCTTCTTTCAAAGTCTGCCCTATCGAGCTTGGAAAATGGCGTCACTGGGGGGAAGGGAGCTGGAGGATCCCACAGGGTGGTCTGCCCCTCCTCCAAGCAGCCTTCACGACTAAGATGCACAGCAACCTTCTTGAGCTGGGAAGCCCAGCTTCCTCCGTGCAGCGTGCTAGGGCAGCCCGGCCTGGGCACGCTGAGCGTCCAGGGATCACACAATCCCCGAGCACCTCTGCTCCGGGTGTGCGTTTGCAGTGGCTCTGCAGCAATGCCCTCGGTGTTTGCAGCCTGTGCAAGCTTGCACGCAGCGGGAGCTCGGTGCCTAGAATTGGGGGGCGGTGGGCGTGGCCGCGCTTCCTCGCGCCTTCTCCCGCGCAGGCAATCCCGGGAACGTTCTGAAAAGTATCCAAAAGTTCTGCGCCGCGCGCGCGCAAAAAGGAAAAAAAAAACAAACGGGCACAACCCCCCACCACTCTGGGCGTTGCGAGTCCCGACCTCGCCATTCCAGCTGCACCTCCGGCTGCAGCGCGTACGCCTCCTGCGCCTCCTTCTCGGGAGCCTTGCCGTCGGCTGGGTGCTCCCCTTGCAGCCACCGGAGAGTCCCTGCGCATCTCCTTGGGGCACCATGCCCAACGACGACGCATACAGCAAGGCTTCGCCACCGTCGGAGGCCCCGCACGCCCCTGGGTCACCACCGCAGGGCAAGGCCGGGGGCTTCGGCAAAGCGGCCGGGGCGCTCCTCGGGACCACGGGCGGCGCGGGCGCCGGGGGCAGCGGCGGCTCAGGCTCGGGGGCGTCGGGCATGGACGCCGCCGCGAGCAAGAAGTCCCCGCGGCTGCCCAAGTGCGCGCGGTGCAGGAACCACGGCTACGCGTCGGCGCTCAAGGGCCACAAACGCTTCTGCATGTGGCGGGAATGCCAGTGCAAGAAATGCAACCTGATCGCAGAGAGACAGCGCGTGATGGCCGCGCAGGTGAGTGCGGGCGCCCCGGAAACGGGGTTCAGCCCTTAACTTTTTGGGTAAAGCCCCTCGGACCAGGCGGGCGCCATGGGGGGGGCGCGGGTTCGGGAAGAAGGCGGCGGTGCTTCGCGACAGCCGCGGCGCGCTCGGGGCCCGGGCTCCCAGCCACGCGCCGACGCCGCTCTCGGAGGGCCTGGACTCTCCGATGGAGCAGGGAGGTGCGGGGTTTACTCTGCTCCGGCGGCTCCAGATCCTTGACCCCTCCCTCCAATAGGAGTTGTGGGGTTCGCCCCCTCGTGGGTCTCGGCGGTCCCGGGGGTCCCGAGGATCCCCAGGATGTCTGATTTCCCTTTCAGAGCTGAGAGTTGCGGGGTTCGCACTGCTGGGGAAGGCTCCCCGGGATCTTCGACCCCGCTTCTGGCAGAGAGTTTCGCGGTTTGCGCCTTCGGGGCCCCCCGGGATCTCTGACCTCGCTCTCTGAGCAGAGTTGGGGGGTTTGCCCTCTCGTGGTTCAGTGGGATCCCTGACTCCGCCTCGAGCAGAGAGGTGCGCTTATATTAAGGAGGGTGCCCGCTCTGGCTACTGGTTAGGGCGAAGCGGAGACCCGGCTGGCTGCTGCTTATCCGCAAAACGCGTCGAGAGGCTTTGTTTTTCTGGAAAAGGCGCTGTAACGGACGCCAGGGTGGCGTGGTCCTCGTTGTGCTCTTGGCGCATTTTTCGTATTCGCCCGGGTGGATCCAGGTTGAGTGTCTAAGCCATTTTGAGCACTACGGAAATTTCATTAGCCTTTTAAAATTTGCTGTCTCCACCGAAGTTATTAAAGTACAAATTACTTTGAGTGTGTTTTAAAACACACCTAAGAATGTTTTAAAATCTACGCAGAGGAGTAGATGCAAGAGTTTGAGGTTTTGTCTACCGTTCATGGAGTGTGTTAGTTTTTTAAAGCATCCTAAGCTGGGCAGTAATTTAGCACCTTCACGGAAATGGTTAACGTCGTTGGTATCCTAAAATGATTTTTAGAAGAGAATAATATACATTCTTTCCCGCTAAAAGCTGTTTCATCCTTTTAAAACAGGTTATTTAAAATGAAAAGATACCAAAGAAATGCTTACTATGTGCTACTTTCGGTTAGGAATGGGTAAATAGCCCCCATTGAAAATGATTTAGGATCCTTGAACAGGAATGCACAAATGCTTAGAGATTATACTTTTTATGTACATCCAATTTTGAAATGTTTTAAACTAGATATATTTTGGCTTCACAGACTGCGAGTGCACTCATGGAAATATAGGTTGTTTTACTGAGTTTCTTTATAGACTTTTATCTTAATCTGTAATGGATGAAAAGAATACACTGAGTGTAGCATTAAAATGCATCATAATGAGTTTACTGAAAAAAAACCCTTATGAACATTTAAATTGTATTTGTAGGTAGAAAAGTTTTCTGAACATTTACCTGTTGGCTTTAATATTTAATATGGAGAGTATGCTTGGGAGAGGAATTGTCCTCAAAATAATAAAAATATATATCCAAGTAGGGCCATTAATTTTGAATAAGCTGTATTAATAGGCGTAGTAACTTGGAAGGAGGATGTTTGCTTTGTTAAAAATAAAAGCAACTCAAGATTACTTTTTTTTTTTTTTTTTTGTGGTATGCGGGCCTCTCACTGCTGTGGCCTCTCCCGTTGCGGAGCACAGGCTCAGCGGCCATGGCTCACGGACCCAGCCGCTCCGCGGCATGTGGGATCTTCCCGGACCAGGGCACGAACCCGCGTCCCCTGCGTCAGCAGGCGGATTCTCAACCACTGCGCCACCAGGGAAGCCCCAAGATTACTTTTATAGTATGAAACTTCACTATTTTCCACACCAGAAGGCTTGTGCTGTGCTGAATGAAATCCTTTAACATTCATGTAACAGGCATTTTTAGTCATTCTAAAATAGTTTGAAATTGATCTTAGATCTGACTCTAAAACAATTGCATTTTAAATCAATTGCCCCGCCTTCCCTATTTGAATAACATTTCCTAAGAACGCTTGAGAGGTCTTTGTAAAAGTGTTTTAAGTTTATGGACTATGTAATACCCTGTATGTTTTGTGCATGCATGGGCTCCGTGTAAACCAGGGTCTAAGTTTGCATTGACATACTTCACAAGTTCATGGGTATTCTTTTAAAAAATTTGTGGTCAAATCTTTAATGTTCTGTTCCTAAACTTCTTGGTTAATAAGAGAAAATTCAAGAATTAAGCTTAATTATTTAATCTTAATGGATTATTCAAGGATATTTTTAAAGTTGAAGACTCCTCTTGTTATGAGTAAAATTACTTACAAATTAATCATTTTTCTAAATTTGGACTACGGTATTCCTAAGACAATGTGTACATTGTAGTTGTGTTTCTGGTTTACCGCTTTGATTTCAACTTTCGGCTTGTATTTGGGCCTCTGAGGTACAGGTGCTTCCCTTTCTCATTTCATTATTACCAATGGTCAGTTTCAACAGAAAGTCTCCATTTTTGTTATTTGTAGTAAGCCACAATACAATTTATTTTCTTGACACCTCTTTTTTCAACCTTAAACAATGTTATTTAAAAGAAGAGGGACGATGAGGAGTGTCTTAGGTACGCTGCGTCCTTTCCAGCCCCCACTTGAATCTCCTTCCCTCCTGCCTGGAATACGGCACGTGTCCTCTCCCTTTCTCTCCACCTTCAGCCTCTCTCTCCCGAGACTTCAGCGCTGTATTCCAGCCCCCTTTTCCCCATTACTTCTGTATGTGCTCCCTCCGCCACAGAGAACAGGGCTCTGCAAGGTTTCCTGAGCAGCCCCTGCCTTCCCTGCCTACCCTGCTCCCTTATTCCGGGTCGTTCTGCCCCTTCATCCTTGCCCGTCAAGCCCCACTCATCCTATTCTTCAAGGCCCCGTTCCAGTACCACCTGCAGCTTATGCTTACACTTAAAGCCGTTTTTGCCCCAGTTTCTTCTGGAGGATCTGTGTATGCCTGTCCTGTGGTGTTTACCACGTTTTGTCTTGAGTTGCAGTTGCATGTTTGCCTGTTTCCTGCTTCTCCTTTTAAACAGTGAGTACCTTGGGAACTAATCTAACCTTGCTGTATCTTGCTGGTCGCTGTTCCCGGTACAGCAGCCTTTGACACATCTGTGGAAGGAAAGAGTGAGTGACCCCATTCTCCTTCCTTCCTAGTCTCTCCGTGCTGGCTTCTCCTCACGCTGAATGCCTCTGCTGACTCCGCAGCTTCTCATCCAGCCTTTCCCGCTGCTCTACATACTCACTTGTTTAAGGGACATTTTAGGAGTGCTTTTACTGTGGGCCAGGGACTCTGGCTGGAAACCATTTCTCAGCTTTGGTTGCATCTCAGAGTTACCTGGGTAGCTTTAGAAAGCAAGGAGGGGGCTTCCCTGGTGGCGCAGCGGTTGAGAGTCCACCTGCCGATGCGGAGGACACGGGTTCGTGCCCCGGTCCGGGAAGATCCCACATGCCGCGGAGCAGCTAGGCCCGTGAGCCATGGCCGCTGAGCCTGCGCGTCCGGAGCCTGTGCTCCGCAATGGGAGAGGCCACAACAGTGAGAGGCCCACGTACCGCAAAAAAAAAAAAAAAAAAAAAAGCAAGGAGGGATTCTCAGGCCTCACCCTGGGGTGGGTGGGGCTTCCATGGCTTTGGCAAAGCGGTACTGAGTGACTCTGGGGTGCTGGAGGGTGACCCACTGCCCTGTGCTTCCAGGTGGCCCTGAGACGGCAGCAGGCCCAGGAGGAGGAATTGGGCATCAGCCACCCCATCCCGCTGCCCAGCGCGGCCGAGCTGCTCGTCAAGAGGGAGAACGACAGCAGCACCCCATGCCTGATGACTGAGGGCAGCAGCCCCTCGCAGACCCCGCCGGCCAGCACCCCGACCCCGCCCACGGCAGCGGCAGGTAAGCCTGTGGCTGGGATGGAGGGATGAAAGGCGTGGCCACAGAAACAGAGTCTCGGGAAGGTCCTGAGCCCCAGAGCACACTCAGAGCTTAGAGGGTTCTTAGAAGATCCTCCCTTCTGAAGGTCTGTTTTTGACGGCCTCACAAAGGAGGTGGGCCTAAATAAAAAACCAGAAGTTTGACGGCTTCACTCTTCTGTTGGTTATTTGTCAAGGCTGAATCTGGGCAGGGTCAGCATCACAGAATCCCAGAGAAGTGAGAGTCCAGATTTCACCTCAGTCAGCCCCTTCCATTTGTGGGTCCTCTTGGCGGGAGCTAAAGATCCTTGTTTCCTAGAATGAAAGTCCATTTCTCTGGAAAGGACTGAAGTCCATCTGGGGAGACTGTCTAAAAAAGCCAAATCCTACGTGTCAGCTACCAGTGGATACTGAAGTTGAGGCAAGGCGTGTCCATTGGCTTCAATTCTCTCCCAGGTACTAAGATTATACCAGTGGCTGCATGTATGCCGATTCATTTCATTTCATTCTTAGAAGAAGGAAGTATTAATCCTGTTTTATACCGTGGGAAAATTTAGGTATAAAAATTTTAAGTGACTGGCTACATCTGAAGAACTAGAAAGTATCTGAATTGGTCCATCTGTCTTCAGAGCTCACTATGCTTACTGCACTGGGTCTCCAAATTACCTCAAGAATTATGGTGTTCTAGAGCTGCACTGTCCAGTATGGAAACCCTTAGCCACATTTTGCTATTTAAGTTGATTACAGTGAAATAAAATTAAAATATTCATCGAAGGAAGATATGCAAGTGGTCAAAAGCCCAAGGAAAGATGCTTGATATCATTAGTCATTAGAGAAGTGCAAATCAAAACTATAATGAGATATCACCTCACACCCATGAGGATGACTACTATCAAAAAACAGAAAATAACAAGATTGGTGGGGATGTAGAGAAATTGGAACTTTTGTGCACAGTTGGTAGGAATGTAAAATGGTGCAGCTGCTGTGGAAAACAGTATGGTGGTTTCTCAAAAATTGAAAATAGAATTATCACGTGATCCAGCCATTCCACTTCTGAGTACATACCCAAAAGAATTGCAAACAGTGTCTTAAAGAGATATTTGTATATCCATGTTCATAGCAGCATTATTCACAATAACTAAAATGTGGAAGCAACTCAAGTGTCCACTGACAGATGAATGGTAAGCAAAATGTGGTCAAAAAATTACTTAGCCTTGAAAAGGACGGAAATTTTGACACATGCTACAATGTGGATGAACCTTGAGGACATTATGTTAAGTGAAACAAGTCAGTCCCAGAAACACAAATACTGTATGATTCCACTCATACTTAGAGTAGTCAGAATCAGAGACAGAAGGTAGAATGGTGGTTGTCAGGGGCTGGGGGCAGGGGGGAATAGAGAGTTATTGTTTAATGAGTATAGGGTTTCAGTTTTCCAAGAGGGAAAGAGCTATGGAGGTGGATGGTGGTGGTGGTTGCACAGCATTATGAATGTAGTTAATGCCACTGAGCTGTGCACTTAAAGATGGTTAAGATGGTAAATTTCATGTTGCGTGTAGTTTAACCACAATAAAACATAAAATTAAAAAAATTAAACATTTAATTCCTCAGTTGCACTAACCATATTTCAGATGCTCAACAGGCACATATATAGCGGAGGCCTGCCATGCTGGCAAGTGCGCATGTCCCTTTCTCACAAAGCTCTATTTAATGGCACTGGTCTAGAACGCAGGGGCTCTAAGAAACCCACCAGACAAAGATTTGTGACATCCTGTTGGCAAATGCAGGCATATATTTCATATTAAACACATGTGCCGAGGTTCACAGAATCTTTTGAGCCTTCTAAGCCTCCATGAAATGGAGCCTTGCAGTGCGGTTCCTCTTAAGTAAGCTTTTCATGAATTACTCAGTTTGCTGCGCTTAACCACCAGGGTAAAGTTGTCAGCTGCCTAGCTGTCATTTAACTAGCTGTGCAACTTTAGACAAGTCACTTTAGCTCTCTGGTCCTATTGTTTCCTCTTCTCAAAAATGAGGGATGAGGTCTTTGAGGCTTTTGCAGATTCTAGGAGCCTTGACCATTATAAAGAAGAAGGTTAGCGGGCACCAAAGAAGGCAGGTGAGAGATAAACTTGTAATCTCTGCTGCAGGTCGTTGTGTCTGTGTATCTGTCCCTGTGTGTGTTACTGGGGCTACAGATTCTGTAGCTAACAAAGGGAATGGTATTATTTTCTTTTCTTTTATTTTAGCTCAGTTGCTCATAATATATATTTACAGCAGTTTCTAAACTTTCCTTTTCTTAAGAAGGAAGGAGTATATCTGTCAGAAATATGATTCCTGCACTTTGGGATTTTAAGCTGTGTGTAAGGTTAATTACCAAATACTACCGGGTCAGGGCAGACCTGGTGGATTCAGCTGGAGGGACTGATAGGGGACGTTCCAGAGGAGTAAAGAGGGGAGTAACTCATTTGATGTTCACACACATCTTATAAAGTAGGAATTATTATTCCTATTTACAGATAAGGAAGCCAGTGGTAAGGAAACTGCCCCAGAATAAAGCTGAATTAAGCTGGGATTCAGCCTAGGTCTGTCTGGTCCCAAAGCCCATGAATTTCTTCACCTGCCTGTGAAGTGAGGCTGTGGGAATAGTTGCCATGTTTCCTTGGAAAATGGACAGTTACAATTAGAGGTTATGGTTTAATCCTCAGAAGGGATTTAGGGCTGATGGGCAAATAGGAACACTGTTAGGGGCAGCGCCATTCTTGGCTGGCATGGAAGGTTGCAGCCACTAGTCTTCACGGGGAGAAATACAGGGACAGGGCCGTGATGGATAAATGTCAATGCTGGGCATTTGGTAGGGAACCACAGGTGAACTTGGTGTAGCCTGCTGTCCCGCATTGCACCTCAGTGGAAGGGGTGTCAGAGTTGGATAGCATACCCCAAGATAGCGAAGCCTTAGAGAAGGATTTCAGGCTAGATGGAGTTCAGAATGACAAAGAAGTTCTCGCAGGGCATTTCAGAGTGGTGATAGGGAAAGTTACAAGTAGAAGCAGCAGGGAAGCATGATAGAAAGTTCAGGGTCAAGGAGGATGTGACCAGATTCCCTTCTTTGCTTCTGGAGCTGATAGACCTTGGGGTCCTTTTGGAGTCTTGAACCAGCAGTCCAAGGGAGCGGAGTGTGGAAGCCAGCAGAATGTGTCGCTCCTGTGCTCACGTATGGGCGGGGAGGCTATGCCTGCCCAAGAAAGATGGGCCAGCTCATCGTGGTGGGGCAGGAGCCCCATCCATCATCATTACTCAGGACTTCCACCAAAGCTCTTGAGTTGGGATCATTAACTTCCGGACTGGGCTGGGACTTGCACAGGAGAAAAACAGAAATGCCAGTAGAATTAAACTGTGTAATGTAAAGAGGGAGAAAGACAGAAAGGGCAGTGAAGGGGAGGGAGGGAGGGGGGAAGAGAGGGGGAGAGAAAGAGAAGCAGTGACAAGACAGATGGACTAAAGAGTGTTCCTCATGTTTTATGCAGCACAGTGGGCCCAGCTTCCTGCGTAGTGTGCTGCTAACAAATACGTAGCTTGTATTCAATTTCCAGAGATAAGGATCCCTTTAAAATAACATTTACCTTTATGCAGGTAAACGGTAAACATTTATAGAGTACAAAACATATTCAACGAATATATTCCCATCCCAACCTGTAGGGTCTTCTTTTTGTCATCCCAGCATTGATTACAAGCTGCACGTGCAAGCTTGCGTGTCTGTTTATCGTTTTCATACGTGTGTATGTGTATATATAATTTATATATTTAACATAATGGGAGTGTATTGTTCCCACCCGTGTGTAGTTTTTATTTTTTTCATTTAAAACTGGAATTTTTTAACGGCCTAGTATTCCATGATATCGACGTGGAAGGCTTGGATTTGCAGTTACCTCGTGAGAGGTGAAAGTTATAGCAGTTGTCATGGGATAGAGCAGCCCACCAACCTGGCTTCCCCGGGGGCGGGTTGCTCACCTTCTCTTTCCCATACCTGGTGTTGAGTGTCTGCAAGGGCAGTGGTTTAGTGAAATCCAGCAGATGTTTATGTCCTTGAGGCTTCTTCGTTATCTCCTTTTGGCTCCTGAAAGTGCCAAAAGTGAGAGTGAGAAATGCCCGAGAATTATTGCTGAGATTACTGGCTGAGTTCTAAGGCCTCTGTGAAGGAAATTGGGTTCACTAAGCTGTTGTTTGATCTCTTGGAGAGCTGATCCCTCTGAGTAGGATAACACCTTAGAAGAAAGTTTCTACGATCCTTAGCCAAAGATTGGCCAAGGTGGATCAAAACACTGCCTGACGATTCCTCCCACCGTGGGTATAAAATATTTTTGTTGTTATTTTCATCTGTGATCGCGGGTGTTACTGTGAAGGAACAACCTTTTGAAGAAATGCCCTATTCATTGCTGTCTCTTACACTGGCAGGATCAGATATGCTAACAGGTGCTCTATCGATTACCAAATGGTTTCTTCCCAGCCATTTTGGGTCACCTCGAAAAAAGGGTGAGCACTTCCGGTTATAAATGCCGGTGAATTAATAGCAACTTCAGCATTATTTCCGTGGTTTTACTTTTTAAATTTTAGCTTCCTAGATATATATTTTTTATTTTGAAAGTTATCAACTGACTTAAAAAATCTCATAGGCATTCCTCGTCTTTGAAATGTGGGCTCCTCGTTTTATTTTATATTCTGCTTTTCCTCCAGCCGCCTATGCAGCAAGTAGAATGCCATTTTATCCAGAGCTCACGCCGAGGTCCGCATAGTTCTCTGCCTCTCTTTTTCTGTGCAGGGCTGTCAGATGAAGGGCTGCATTGTAGAGAGTTCGGTTCTGCATACGTGTCCTTTGTAAGTAAGGACCTGAATGTTATCTCCTGGGGCCTCCCTTCTGGAGCACCCTGGGCTTCCACACACACGCACGTTCGCACTCCTCCACATCAAGCCGCTTCCTGCCATCTCAGGCCGACTCCCCAGCGCCCACGGCCTGCTTTCACTCACCTTTCCCCCGTTGGAAGGGTCAGCCAGGTCTGCATCTGATAATGGCGGGACCCCCTCCTTCACTTCTCTTCTTTAGCAGTAATTCCACTTCAGCACAGAGAGAGAGCTCATGCCGGTAGGGCACGCACACCGTCCTGGTTATGTGCCTTCGAAGGGCTTAAGTGCTTTACAAACATGCAGTGTGGTAATTTGAAAATGGAATAATGTCCCCGTGCAGTTTTTACCAGTAAGAAATGTGACTGAGGAGCTAACGATTGAAGATGTTGACTTAAGTTTCTTAAAAATAAACTTTAGGGCTTCCCTGGTGGCACAGTGGTTGAGAGTCTGCCTGCCGATGCAGGGGACAGGGGTTCATGCCACGGTCCGGGAGGATCCCACATGCCGCGGAGCGGCTGTGCCCGTGAGCCATGGCCAATGAGCCTGCGCGTCTGGAGCCTGTGCTCCGCAACGGGAGAGGCCACAACAGTGAGAGGCCTGCATACCACATAATAAATAAATAAATAAGTAAATAAATAAACTTTATTCATTGGAGAAGTTACAGATTTACAGCAAAATTGAGAGGCAGGTACGGAGATTTCCCATACACCCCTGCCCGTACTCATGCACACCTCCCCCATTATCAGCATCCCCCGCCAGAGGTACATTTGTTACAACTGATGACCCACATGGACACAGCGTAATCACCCAGAGTCCATAGTTTACATTAGGGTTCACTGTTGGCGTTGTACATTCTGTGAGCTTAGAGAAATTAATGATGACGTGTGTCCATCATTATAGTAGCATACAGAGTAGTTTTGCTGCCCTAGAATCTTCTGTGGAGTTATTTAAATTTGAAATATTTCAATTTTTATCTTTGCAGTTTTCCATGTTATACAGAAAGAAGCATTTCAAATGAAACACCAAAACACTTTATCCAGGTTAGTTTGAGAGTTGATATTTGGAGGATCCTGGCTACTTACATGAGATGAGCTCCATTTGATTTTAGACAGAGCTCTCAATTTCAAGTAGAATAGAGGATGTGGAGATTAGGTTTAAAAAGGCCTTCAGGTAAAAGCATTCCCCAATTTTACATTCAGAGTCAAAGAAATTTCCAGGATGTTTAACAAAACAAATCTCCTTAAACTGAAGCAAGAGTTGGAGGCTTAAATGAAAGGAAACACTTAAGATGAATAGTACTGACCATTTTGATAGCCTAGTGTTTTAAATAGCGTCTCAGTCAATTTTATTTATTCCAAGGGAAGTCTCTGCTTATGTGTCAAATGTAGCAGTTAACCGACCTGATAGAAATTCTCTGTAGACAGTATTTCTGTAAAGAAGTTAAAATGACAAAGTACATAGGAAGTAGCCTACTGGTCTACTTTGGCTAGAAAGGAGATTTGGAAAACATCTAGACCCACCGAAAAAGGTAAATACAGGGTTTAAAGTCACAAATTAGTTTTTTTTTAATTGAAGTATAGTTGACTTACAATATATGTATGTGTGTATGTATGTATGTATGTATTTATTTATTTATGGCTGCTTTGGGTCTTCGTTGCTGTGCGTGGGCTTTCTCTAGTTGCGGCGAGTGGGGGCTACTCTTCGTTGCAGTGCACGGGCTTTTCATTGCCGTGGCTTCTCTTGTTGCGGTGCACGGGCTCTAGGTGCACGGGCTTCAGTAGTTGCAGCACGCGGGCTCAGTAGTTGTGGCTCGCAGGCTCCAGAGCGCAGGCTCAGTAGTTGTGGCGCACGGGCCCAGTTGCTCCGCGGCATGTGGGATCTTCCCGGACCAGGGCTTGAACCTGTGTCCCCTGCATTGGCAGGCGGTTTCCTAACTACTGCACCATCAGGGAAGCCCTTGACTTATAATATTATTAATTTCAGGTGTACAACATATTTTTATAGATTATACTCCATTTAAAGTCATTACAAAATAATGGCTATGTTTTCCTGTGCTGTACAATAACAGGTTAGTTTTATAACAGCTTATGTAAAAGACAAAGAAACATTTGATTGGTTTACACCGCTGTCTGCTTTGTGAACGTGTAATCTTAAGGGCAGGGATTGCATTTTTTATTCATCATGTATTCATGTGCGTAGTACAGTACCTGGCTTTGTAGCATGTGGTCAGTAAACCTTTGCTGAATAAATGAATAGTGATGGTTAAATTTGAAGTTGTGTTTTAAAACACTCTGTTAGTGATCATGAACCCACTTGCAGATATCAGAGTAAAATCATTGATGTTCAATCTGCATTTTTTGTGATATTTTTTAAATGTATCTGAATTTTTTAAATGACTAAAATTTCAAATGTAGTTTAACAGCCTAAGGTGAAATTCACATGCCATACACTTCATGTACTTAAAGTGTACAATTCAGTGTTTTCTGGTAAGTTCACAGAGCTGTGCCACCGTCCCTGGAATCTAGTTGTGGAGCATTTTTATCTCCTCCTAAAAGGAACTCTGTACCATTATTAGTCACTCTCCATCTGCTCCCACACTGGGGTCATAGGCAACCTCTTTAACTTAGCCTCAGGTTTGCAAGGTGTACCCCCGTTGTAGTATGTATTTATTAGTCCTTTTTTAAAACTAAATAATATTCCACTATACGGATAAATCGTATTTTGGTTTTTTTCAGATGATGGAGTTTGGGGTTGCTTATACTTTTTGGCTATTATGAGTAATGCTTCCATCACATTTTTATACCAGTTTTTATATGGATATATGTTTTATTCTCTTGGGTATATATTAAAGAGTGGAATTGCTGAGTCGTACAGTAACACTATGTTTAACCTTTTGAGGAACTGTCACAGTATTTTCCAAAGAGGCTGCACTATTTTACTACATTCCCACCAGCAGTGTGTGAGGGCTCCAGAAGATTCGTACTGAAATTTTTTAGAATTAAAAGGTAAGATGCGGGCTTCCCTGGTGACGCAGTGGTTCAGAGTCTGCCTGCCAGTGCAAGGGACACGGGTTCGAGCCCTGGTCTGGGAAGATCCCACATGCCGCGGAGCAACTGGGCCCGTGAGCCACAATTACTGAGCCTGCGCGTCTGAATCCTGTGCTCCACAAAAACAGAGGCCGCGATAGTGAGACGCCCACGCACAGCGATGAAGAGTGGCCCCCGCTTGCCACAACTAGAGAAAGCCCATGCACAGAAACGAAGACCCAACACAACCATAAATAAATAAATACATTAAAAAAAAAAAAGGTAAGATGCCTTCATCCTGTGAAGTTTTTTAAAATTGAACAATAAGATGCCTTCATGCTGGCAAACGCTAAAGATATAAAACCCAGTCAGTGTCTCTTTGATGATCAGAAGTTTAGATCATGGAGGGTTTTCTAGGTTTGCATTTTATTATCACTAGAAATATGTTAATATTCAGTCTTTTAAAAATTTTCTCTTTTCCCTCATTATCACATACACTTTGTAATGAAAGGAATAGTGTTTGAGGAATTAAACCATAGAGGGAACCGGTGACAGATTTTCTTTGTTGTGTTTTTGGCCCGTAGAAACGTTGGTTTGTTTCTCAAGGGCTTAAGCAACTTTTTAGACCTTGGGTGACAAGCATTTCCTCAGAACAAGGGAGAAGGAATTCTCTTGCCCTAGAAACTTGGCAAGAATAGTTTTTATCTTTGGATTTCTGAAAATGGAAAACCGCCGTCACTCCTGTGGAAAGCAGAAGAGAACACCCGCGAGCTGATGAGAATAGACAGCTGCTCTTCACGTTGCCAGTCGGAAGAGGGTAGTTCATAGACGGTCTCAGAATTTACTGCCATAGTTATTCATAGCGTTGGAAAACTTTTATAGGTGGTGGGTGACACTAGGTATCATTGTAGTGCTGTACGGCCTTGTTTGCTGCCGTAGGAGACTTTTGGAAGGTCAGAAGGCTCATCTGTGTCACCAGTTTCTCCTGCCTGCTGCACTGTGTCCCCCTGGAGTCCTTGACCCTTGGGTTCCTGGTTATCTGCTGGTTCAGGGATCCTGTCCATTGACGACCCCCTCAGCCACCCAACCCACTACTCTTTGGATCTCGTGGATGCCCTTCTGTCCTATCTGTTGTTGTATTAGCTATCATATTTTTAAAAGATTTTATTGTGGTAAAATATGCCTAACATCACATGGACCATTGTAACCGTTTTTAAGTGTACAGCTCAGTGGCATTAAGTACCGTCACAGTGGTGTGCAGCCGTCACCACCTTCCATCTCCGGGACTTGTTTCATCTTCCCAAACTGAAACACTAAACCCACTGAGTGATAACTCCCCATTCTCTCCCTCTCATTAACTTTTGGCTAAGGACAGCCTCTTCTGCTAACCCGCCTTTCTTGGCCTTCGGAATCACCTGTAGACTCACGTGAGATGATTCCTTTTATCTCGTCAACGTCTTGTTTTTTTCCTCTTACTTCTTCCCCCAGGCCCACAGTTTTTGCTTCACTGCTGACTTCTCTCTTTGTTCTATAGGCTGGTCTAATTTGTGCCCCTGAGGACTCTGAAGTTGCTTAAAGGGCTGAGGTTAGTAGGGAAGGGGGCCCAGGGTAAGGCCAGCTGCCACCTGATGTGGGATACTGTGAATTCTGTACCTCTGCCAGGTGATCTGGACTCTGGGCCTAGGAGTGCTCTGTGTTGTGCCATGAAGCCAAGGGAGTGGAGTGAGGGTACCTCTGGGCCCCCTGGGGCTCTGACTGCTGTCTCACTGGTTCTTGACTTGTCAGGGTTCCTTTCGCCTTGGTCACAAGCAACTCTGTAAGTGCAGGTCTGAATTTCTGTTTCAGCCTCAAGGTGTCTTACTTTTCAACTGATAAAAAAATTCCCCTAAGAAAAGTCACATAAATATTGCTCCCTGTTGCTGAACCAGATTACACTGCACACCCAGTTTCCTCTAGTCTCTTATGTCTGTGAGTAGACTTCACGATCACTAACCCAGTCTTAGTGTACGGTACCACTGAGCATGCATTTCAGAAAAAATGCACAAGAAACTCTTAACGTAGACTATAAACAGCTGGTTTGTAGTCAGAAGAAGATACTGATTCAGTGTTCTAGTAATAGCACATTTTCTGATGTTTATTGGCAGTGAGAGTTCTCGGGTATTGCTTCAGCCACCCAATGTCAGCTCAGTCCAGTGTATACTAACAGCTGACTCTTCGGTATTGATCTCAGCACTTATAAAACTACTCCCTGTTTTTACATCACCCTTTAACTCTGATCCTGAGGTTGGGGAGTTTATCTGAAATACAGGATATACATTAATTCAGGGAAGCAGATTGGGTTCATCAAACACTAGTAACTGTTTGCTGAACTGAGTTGAATTCATCTTTGCTGGTGAGTCTGCTGTCTGGGCCAGAGTCGCTCCCTCCCTTTTTCCCTTTCTTCCATCTGTGTTTCTATTTTACTTTTCGTTTATTCAACAAATATTCATTGTGTGACTGCATTGGGTCAGACCCTTTTCCAGGCATGAGGTATACAGCAGTGCCTAAAACGTCTGTCTCATGGGTCTTACATGTCCAACAGGGGAGACAGTGGATAATCAGGTCCACCAGTGAGTAAGATGCTTTCGGAAAGTGATGAGCACCGTGGAGACAGAGTGATACGATACATGTTCTGGAGGGGTCGCGGCTGTTGACATGGAGGTTAGGGAAAGAGGGCCTCTCTAAGGAGATTAAATCCCAAGGGACAGTGAGCCATTGCAGTCAAGGTCTGGGGGAAGAGCCTTCCAGGCAGGAGGCGCCCCAAGGTGAGACAGTGCTTAGAGCAGGAAGCAGACCAGTGTGATCGGTGCTGTGAGCAAAGGTGACATCACTGGGGGCTTCGACTTGCTGCCTCGCAGGCCAGGGAAGGAGTTGGAATTTTATGGTGAGTGCGACGGGAAGTCATTGGAGTGTTGAAGCAGTGAATGCTGTGATCTGATTTACTCTCTTCAAATGTCTCTGCTGCTGTGTGGAGTGTAGTTTCAAGGGGGAGCAAAGCAAAGCCCATGCAGTTGCCCAGGCAGAGGGGTGCTGCTTGCACTGGGGTGGTGACAGTAGAGATGGAAAGAACTGCTAGGACAGGAGGTCTATCTTAAGGTAATTTGGGTAGATGGTGTCCACGGCACTTCCTCCAGAGAGCTGCTGCCACGGCATTGCCAGTGCTATGGGGGTTGCCATGGGGGCTTTACCAGTCTGAAAGGTAAAGCGCTGTACGTGGGTGCGGTCGGCAGAACAATGGCCCCCAGAGAGGGCTACATCCTGGCTCCTGGGGCCTGTGAAGGTGTTACCTTCGTGGCAAAAGGGACTTTGCAGATGTGGTGAAGTCAGGGATCTGGAGGTGGGGAGGTGATCCTGGATTCCACGTGGGCCCATTCTAATGGCCTGAATCCTTGGACGTGGAGAGCCTTTCCCAGCTGCCCCAGAGATGTCACAACAGAAGATGCTGGGAAGTTTCAAAGCTGGAAAGACCTGACCACTGTTGCTGGCTTCAAGGATGGAGGAAGGGGGCGCTGAGGCAAAGACTTCAGGAGTTCTCTAGAAGCTTGGAACAGCCCTCTGCCCAGTTAAGCACGTTGACTTTAGCCTGGAGAGACCTGGGTCAGACGATGGGCCAACGAAACTGTAAGATAATAAATTTGCATACAGCAATAGAAAACAAATATGGTTGCTATAGCTTATAATCCCCTTTTCCTTTGTTAGTGAGACTGAAATCTTTTCATACGTTAAAGGACCATTTATGTTTTTTCTGTGAGCCTTCTGTGTATGTCCTTTGCTCATTTTTTTTATTGAATCCCCTCCCCCTATCTTGAAGTTCCTTATTTACTGTGGAGGTTGGCCCTTGGTGATATGAGCTGCAGTTCCCCCCCCCCCCCCACTATTTGGTATTTCAAGCCAGGAGACTAGCTGAGACTAGCTGGGGACAGGCTGTAGAGGCCAGGAGCCCGAGGACTGGCCCTGGTCACTGTCCTCTGTGGACAGGCGGAGGAGCCTGTGGCTTGTCTGGTCCCCCATCGGCAGACCAGAGCCAAGTGGACCTGATGTGTTCTTCACACTCTTCCAACCTCTGTCCTCATTCCAGTATAACCGTGGGCAGAGCTCAGGTTAAGCTAATGGCCTCAATGATTGAACCATTTCACACTCATGTCTGGTGCTGTGGTCTAGAGATTCCAGTATTACTGTTGGGTATATGATAAGCCAGGTGAGGAATGGGATACACTCTCCATTCAGATATTCTGGTTACTAGAGACTAATCTTATTCTTACCAGTGTTACATGAAATTATCGATAGAATGCACGTTACCCATCAACTCTTTCAAAATGATTTTACTGATTCTTTGGTTGATGTTGAACACGTTCAGGGTTGTGCTTCCGCCAGGGTGAGGGTTAGTTGTTAGTACGGATTTCCAGATTGGGGCCAGATTAGTTAACAGATCAACCAGTCTTATTAGTGCCAAAATTCCCCCCGAGAGAATGGTGTGTGATAGTAGAAGCTTAATCAAAGGTCTTGAAGATCGAAGACACCTGGAAACAGTTTTGCTTTGATCTGGTTAACTTTATGCCTGGGAAGGAAGTTCCATGTCACTGAAAGAACCTAAGGTCTAGAGTCCAAATACCTGCCTGTTACTCATCACCTCTCCAATTTTGAGCAGTTCACTTAATTTCTGTGAGTGTCTGTTTCCTCATTTGTGAAATGGATAAAATAATATTGCCTGCTCAGTTTATCTTGCAGAATCAGTGTGGTGCTCAACTAAGATTTTTTTTTTTTCGGTACGCGGGCCTCTCACTGTTGTGGCCTCTCCCGTTGCGGAACACGGGCTCCGGATGCACAGGCTCAGCGGCCATGGCTCACGGGCCCAGCCGCTCCGTGGCATGTGGGATCCTCCCAGACCGGGGCACGAACCCGTGTCCCCTGCATTGGCAGGCGGACTCTCAATCACTGTGCCAACAGGGAAGCCCTCAACTAAGATTTTAACGTGAAAATTCTTTGTAAACCATGACGAAGGACAGAAACATGCCATCAAACTCAAGTTTCAGATACTAAAATGAGGAACAGAGGAATGAGTCTGGATATGATCTACCCTACAGCCATAAACTAGGTTTTTTTTTTTTGTTTCTTTCCTTTTTTTTTTTTCACCTCAAAAATCAAGCTACCTGACGTAAGAATTGTGTCTCCGGGTAAGGAGTACATAACCCATCACAGCTCCCCTACCCCAGGCCACACTCCAGCAGCCAGGAATCTCCAAGACACATCTTAACACTCACACATCAGAGTATGAGTAAGCTTTCCCCTTCTTTTCTCGGCCTTGCTTTTCTTTTTGTTTTATTAATTGTACTGACATGTGTCTTTAGTGTTAGCCATCTCTTATCCTTTCTAAAGGGAGTAGGGAGTGTTGGATAACCACACAGATACCCAGGACTGCGAGATGAGGAAGTTACCTTCAGCAAAACAGGTAACACACTGTCTGTATCTTGTTGCCCCTCACAGTTTGGACAGAAGGCACACGATTTAGAGACCTTGGGCCCTGCGTGTCGGATGAAGAAGCAGGTGCGTCAGCCCAGACCTGGTGGGGGAGGGGAGGGGAGTCCCAAGGACACAGTTCTAATACCTTCATATCGAATGCAGTGGATGGGGAAGGAATTAACAAGCGGGAGCAATGTGCATGGTGCAGAATTCCTCATTAGTGAGTTGGAGCGTGTCAGTGGCTGTCCCATGGCATCCTACCCCAGGAGCTGCTGCCTCTTGGAGCCCCGGCCTCCGCTGGGAGAGGCTGGTGGTCACCTCCCTTATCCCTCTCTCCCTTGTTTTTATCTGAGAGATGGAATTACTGAGTTAGAGGGGAAGAGGAGGAAGAAGCACATCAAAGAACTTTCTGGTGGCTTTTGAATAAGGGGCCTTATTGGCCTAGGGCTGTTAGCTTTGGGTGTGCTGTTTTCATCATGAAGCACCTGGGGTTTGTTTTTCTCTAAAAGACGTAGATAAACTAGAGAGAATCTAGGGGAAGGGCAACAAAAATGATGTATGGCTTGGAGAGAAGGAGAATAACAGTCTATAAATATTTGAAAGGTAATATACAAAGAGGGAGAGAGATTATTTATAGCAACGGAGAGGAGTTTGACAGGGAACAAAAGCTTGCATCTAGGAGCAGGGGAGAATTGGGTAGAACTGAAGAAACAGAGCATATGGTAAGGATGATTAAGCAAAGAAATGTAATTCTCGCATTAGTTTGCGTTGCCAGGAGCTAGTGTGGCAGGAGTAAGGGATGTTTCTCAAACTGAGGATCCACGCACGATTGTGAATAATATTCTCTAATTCCTGTGTGTGAAGGGAGAGAGCGGGCAGCGCTTTACCCTTTGCCATGTGTGTGTGTAGTTTGTTTAATTCCCAATTCTTTGGCATTGTGTTTTCAGAGGAGGTAATGATTGCAGTACCGCTAGCTCTCGTTTACTGAGTGTCTGCCTCATGCCAGGTACTGCCTTCGCTGCTTTGTTATTTATGTTCTCATTTAATCTCTACAACAACTCTGTAAAATAGGAACTACTTTTCCACTTATAAGGAAGCAGGTTTAATAACATGCTTAAGATCACACGTATTTTAAGTGGTGGAGTTGGGATTCCAACCCGAGTCTGTGACTCACAGCCCATGCTCATGTCCTGTATTGGGCTCCATTACTCTGGTCATGATAGTAAGTTGGGACCCACTAGGTAGCCGGGTTACTAAGCTAGGTGAGCAGTTTGTATCCAGTTACAGAGGTAAGTAAAATAGTTGATGTCCAGAGTTCCTCTTTTTTTTCTTTCCTTCAGATATATTTTCTCAGTATCAGTAAGTGCTATGTTATTAATATACTACATTTGGTCATTCTGTATTTTCAGTTATACCGTAGGCTTTAACCAGCCTCACAGTTATAGAGTGATCTGTTGAATCTCTTGTAAGAAAGAAAATTTGGTAAGTCAGGCATTACGCTTGATCTTAAATGCTGGTTGTAGCGGGGTTTCCTTGGCAGTGTGGTGCACTTCCCTTGGCTTTCTGACTCTCATACTTTATAGCGTCCAGTGTATTGATGATTACTAAAAAACAAAACAAAATACACAGAATTAGCTACTCGGAATCTAGGTGAAGAGCTAGGTGTCTGGGTTCTTCCTGTCATTGCAAGAAGACACCAGACTTGGACTGAGAAGACCTGGGTTTACTCGGGACTCCAGCTCCTACCATGTTCCTCTGTGTGCAGGGCACCTTTCTAAGCCACAGCCGGCTCCTCTTTCTGGGTCTCAGCCTTGTAGAGTTATTATCGGTAGCCACTGAAAAGTCTATGTAAACTGCGGAATACATGAGATATTACAGTGAAAAGTGAACATCATTTGCATTCGCAGCTCTTTTCTTGGCTCTGCTTCTCTTGGTTAAAATCTAGGACAGTTGGTAACAGTTAGGACTTTTCAGGAGGTTGACCTTATTCAAAGGGGGCCATCTCAGATTTTTTTGGAGGGTGAAACAGAAAGTGTCAAGTGAGTTTCTGCTAATTCCACAACTGTTGCCTCTCCCTTTTGTCCACGGTGCCATGGAATGGAGACCACACCGAGGTTCCTAGCCAGAGGTGGACAGTATGGGATCCAAAATGTGGCTCGAGCCACTAGCATTTTTCGTTTGCACTCTTCGCCTCGCCCATCCTAGCCCTTGTTCTCTGCAGCAAGCACCTTCCCTCCGGAGTTGTGTGCCTTCTGAAAATGAAGAGCTTTTTGCTCTCTGTGCCCGTGCTGTTCTCCCAGGAGTGGTCCCTAGTGAATTTCTCTCTGGAGTCATCCCTAGATTACTTTCACTGTAAACTGTAATGATTTTACCCTGGTCATATTTCTCCCAAGGTCTCCTATCTCGGTTACTTGTAAGGCTACTCCTCCCCTCTCTTGTTCCCTTTGATCTTTTATAATTGGCTTAAAACTCTCCATATTTAATCTGCGGTGACTTTGTTTCTCCTCCCTATTTTGGTGTTTTCAGTCCCTGAGAATTTAATAATCTGTTGCTTATTATTTTCTTAGTTTTTCTTAGGGTGTCATATTTCCAGTTGTACCGTTTAATTGTCTTTTCCCCGTGTCTACATATTTGTTTGATTTTAGCTAGTAACGCAAGTCTGCAGGCTGTCTGTATGTTGACTTGCAATAAATAAAGTCCTACACATTCTGGGGCGTTGGTTGGCTTCCTGGTTTCAGACTCAGCTAAACCTGAAGGCACCTCTGTATGGTAATGTCATGAAAAAATGACTCTTCCTACCTTGGAATTAAACAGTTGAGCACCCAGTTAATATAGAATGAATGAATGAATGAATGAATTTGTCGAGTGTTTGAGAGCTTTCCCTCACAAGTTGGCCCCCTAGGACAAATGGCTGTGACTCCTCAACATGTATGAAGGAACAGCTCTGTCACCTGCTCCGTGGCTGACTCTTTGGTGAGTCCTTCCTGTGACAGCATCTGCAGTTATCTTTTCAGTAAGCTCAGTTCTTCAGCTCTGAAATCCTTTTAGTCACAGCACTGTAGTCTCTGCTCAGAAGGTCAACTTTACTACCACTTTTGGGCTGGGTCTAGTCCAGAGATGGAAGAGAACCCCCAGGTGAGTCTCCAGGCTCTGCCTATGTTGCTGTTTCCTTTCTGGGTGTGCGGAGTGGGGACAGACAACTTCATCTTAAAACTTGTGCGTTCATGGGAGTATATGCTTTTTTGTTGGTGGTGTTCAGATAATTACTCTTGCTTTATTGTTGATTAAAAAAAAATCTTTATTCTCTGACTTGTCAATCCAGTATTGTTTCTGTGATGGAAGAAACCTTGAGAAGCACGGGTGAGGCTGGTGGTTGATGCAGCCACAGATGATACCCAGTGTTTCCCACAGAGTTGGCCGGCTTCTTTGTCACAGATAGAGGCCCCGTGTTTTAGAGTTTATGTAGTCCCCCCTCTGTGCCACAGGCTGTACCCACGCAGAGATGTTCCTAGATTCTGTGTTTACTTGGAGAATTGCCAAACAGTTCTTAATACTGGTGACCTTTCTGTGAAATGGAGTTTCCAAGAGCATGTTAGATTTCCAGAGACCCGATGGACAATATCTTCATGACACAGGCCACTGGATGAGGAAAATAAAGATGCACATGAAGCAGCTGTGATTGTAGTTGTAAGAAGCTGGCGACTCATATAGCTTCTGTCATGCTGTTTCTTAGTCACCATGATAACATTTTGGTTGACAGGCCCAGATTGGCTCTTGGTAATCATTTCTTTCAGTTAAGGTACAACTTTCTTTGTGGTTAGGGTGTTGATTGATATATAGATACAGATATATCTGTGTGTGTGTATGTGTATGTATGTATATGCATGTGTGTCTACATGTACATGTGTGTATCCCAAGTTGTCAGAGCCTTCAGCGCCTTCACCTGTTGCTTCTGTCACTCTCAAAAGCCACAGGTTTCTTGGGACTTCCCTGGTGGTCCAGTGGGTAAGACTCTGCACTCCCAGTGCAGGGGGCCTGGGTTCGATCCCTGGTCAGGGAACTAGATGCCGCAAGCATGCCACAACTAAGAAGAAGTCTGCATGCTGCAACTAAAAGATCCCATATGCTGCAACGAAGATCCTGTGTGCTGCAACTAAGACCCAGCGCAGCCAAAATAAATAAATAATCAATCAGTCAATCCAACTTTTTTAAAAAAAGCCACAGGTTTCTGGCTCTAGCCCCCGCCAAAAGGAAAGGGCATTGTTGCAGTTGGAGTCTCACTTGGGAGACCTCATTGGCAGCACTTTTTTCACATGCCTAGGCCTTGACTGCACAGAGGCTGGGAATTCGGGTTCTGGCCCTACATTGGGAGGCAGGAATCATCGCAAGTGTGACATATTTTGCTATGCCTTCCTGTCCCTGTGGTTAGTGACATGTTTGGTGGAGCAGTTAGCTGTGAAGAGAAGACAAAGCTTGGAGGCGATCCCCTCACATGGTATGTAGTGACTTGTGTACACACTTTGAGAACAGCACGGCAGCAGCTGGCAACGAGGCCACAGTTGCAGAGCTAAACCAGGACCCAGGGTTGGAGCGAGCTGCTTCAAGGATGAGTCAGAAGAGCCACAAGTTAGGGGCTTTGGGACAGTATGGTGTGCCTTTGGACCAAATCACAACTCACAGCCCCTGCCCTGCCTGACATCTCCCAGTGGAAATGTCACCTCCCGTCCTGGTCTCTGTCGTTGGAGTCTGAGAACTGTCTTGACCTTGGTGTTTGATTCACCTCCACGCCAGCATATGCATAGTTAGTAGTCATTTATATTCTTCTCCAGGAAATCATCAGTAGGAACAGATGTCTTTTTTTTTTTTTTTTTTTGTGGTACACGGGCCTCTCACTGTTGTGGCCTCTCCCATTGCGGAGCACAGGCTCCGGATGCACAGCCTCAGCGGCCATGGCTCACGGGCCCAGCTGCTCCGCGGCATGTGGGATCTTCCCTGATCGGGGCACGAACCCGTGTCCCCTGCATCGGCAGGCGGACTCTCAACCACTGCGCCACCAGGGAAGCCCAGGAACAGATGTCTTTTAACTTAAGCTGTTCATTGGCCACATTTAAGCAGCTTCCTTTACCCTTAATGACACAGCTTGGTGGTGAAGTGTGAGGTCTCTGACGGGGTTCTGCTGCCAGTTGCACGCACATCCTTAGATTTACCACCTGAACTTCTCCAGGTATCAAAACAAGGGATAACATTACTTCCTAGGCCTTCCCTGTTGTCGGATTGGGTGAAAACTGCTAGGTTTGATTCTCTGTCGTTTCCCCTACCTGACTTTGGTAAAAATGATGATTGAAAGGTTGGACAAGTGATTATTTTTAGAATCGACTTCTTTTCATTTCAGAGGAGCTTTACTCAAAAGGAAGGAAGGCAGAAGGGAAATCAAGATGGCACACGTGAAGGGCGTCACCCATCGAGGAGATTCTGGTGGGCGGTCTTGGGTGCAGTGGTAGTTAGTGACTACACAAAAGTGGGTTGGTTTCATTCCCAGCTCTTTGTGTGTGGACATTATAACGGCTTAGAGGCACATCTCCCACCCTCACACCTGAGTGGCACAGCAGAGAAGACACAGAAATGCCAACGGATGGCTAAGCATTTCAGCGATCTGCGTGTATAGCTAGCAACCCCCGGCCCCTCTCCTCTTTCCCTGCTAATGTTGAAAAGTGAGGTAAATATAGGGGGACACTTTGGGCTATGTCACCAAATGTCAGTTCTAGAATTAGTATTTCCAATGCACCTGGAATCCCGAAATCTCATCTTAATAACTGATTTGAACACAGTTCCTCTTCCCACTCAAAAAACACTAAAAGTGGGAGCATATATATTGAATTTAAAAGTATTAAATTTTTGTAAGTTTTACCCTTTCTCTCTCTTCCCTCTCCTATCTCCACCTTCTCCCAGTAGCAGTCTTTAAAAAGCATGATATAGTTAAACGGCCAAATCCAAGAAAAGGGAGGATAAAGGGCTCCAGATAATTCCCAGTTTGGGTTATCAGCCCTCGCATAATGGAGAGTTGATTGTGCTTTATTTTCTTGTTATTTGAGGGGAGGGAAAACTCCATAGAGATGGGAAAGGTACATCTGGAGGAGATCCGAAATACTCCCGATTCGAGATAAGTTTGCCTGTAAACCGTTCTCATGTCGGCTTTGGAATATACCATGCAAAGTACTAAAGGTCAGTAAAGCTTCCTTCACAAATTTAGTAAGAGGGAGCAGTTGGCTGTAACAGTGTGCAGCCCTGGAGGTCATAGACCAAGCTAGGAGAAATAATTATGCATGGTAATGGGCAATTACAGATAATGGCCTTTTGGGGGTGGCAGAAAATACATAGCCCCACAGTCTTGCCTGGAATGAACACTGAAGAGCACATTAACTTTATAGCGAGCTAAAAGTTCAGCCCTGGAACTGCAGCACTCCCGCCACCCCCCTCCCCAAATAAATAAAATCCCCGTCTCACTTAAGGGAAGCACTGTAGCAGCTACACTTATCAACAGCAGAATTGAATACACGAGGAGGCGGGGATTTGCAGTCGGAAAGGAAGGTCAGTTCTTCTCCACCTGCTGGCTTTGTCTCACAAGTAGAGATGGCTCGGGGCTCAAGGCAGGTACGCGAGTGAAGGGGTTGTTTGCTTTCCTGGCGCCAGGTTTGTGTTTGACGTTTAAAATAGCCTGTCATGATTGCCTTGTGGGAGAAACAGATTGTTCCCGCATTTCCTGATTATGACTTTGGGGAGTGATATCACACGGACTGCATTCAAGGCTACTCTCTGACCTCAGAGAAGGCCAGGAGTGGAGGATTCCGCTCCTTTCCAAGTTCAGTTGTACTCAGGAAGCCCTGCCAGGTGCAGCCCAGGCCTCCTGCGGTCCCTCAAAGATGAGCATTGAGAGCAAGGATACCTTTTTTGGGCAGATAATTTGGTGGCTCTCTTGCTCGATGGCAGAGAATGCGCTCACTGTGTTGTGACTGTGATAAGAACAACGGCTAACCTTTATCGAACACTGACCCTGTCAGAGCCTTTTTCGCCCTCTGTGGTGTAAGTAGCAGTATTAACCCCATGTTATATATAGACTCTCGGACAACGGAGACTTAAGTATTAACGGATCCAAGGTCCCAGGGCTGTGGATTCCAGATCTGATCAAGAATTTGACCTGGGAGCCTGGGTTGGTGCTCTCAACCCAAGGCTCTGCTGCCTGGCTGCATTGTGTAGTGGTGAATGCCTGTTTTACTGAAAGAAATGTCCCTGGCTTAGGGGAGAAGCAAGAGGCGTCCATTTGGGCCTTTCCTGCTGACTGCTAACTAAGCAGCTCAGTGTGCCAGCTCAGGATGAGACACTGACACCAATTGCTCTGAAATCCGTCCTCCTGGAAAGAGAAGAGCCTGCGATACGGAGGTTCTCAAATTTCTTACACTCTTAAAAAAATTCTTGAGGACCTCAAAGAGCTTTTGTTTACGTGAATTACATCTATCAGTATTTATTGAATTAGAAACTAAAACTGAGAAATTAAGAATGCATTTGTTAATTCCTTGAAAATAATAAATCTATTATTTGTTAACCTAAGTAACATATTTTAATGAAAAATAACTACATTTTCCAAAACAAATTAGTGAGGGAGGGTGGAATTGTTTCACATTTTTACAAATATCTTTTATAGGTCTGCCTTATTAATAGAACACAGCTGAGTTCCCATGTGTACTTCATTCGGTCTTTTTTTTTTTTTTTTTTTGCGGTACGCGGGCCTCTCACTGTTGTGGCCTCTCCCGTTGCGGAGCACAGGCTCCGGACGCGCAGGCTCAGCGGCCATGGCTCACGGGCCCAGACGCTCCGCGGCATGTGGGATCTTCCCGGACCGGGGCACGAACCCGCGTTCCTTGCATCGGCAGGCAGACTCTCAACCACTGGACCACCAGGGAAGTCCCCAATCTGTTGTTTTGACTGAAATACATGAAGACACTTCAGCTTCACATAGATAAATAGTTGGAAAAGGAAGATAAATGCTTGAAGAGTCTTTTGAGATCACTGTGACTATTCTTTGATACTAGACCAAAACTTGACAAGTGATAATTTCTTAAAGATTAGTTGCAGTGTGGATCTGAAGCCATGCTGATGAGGTTTTTGTACTCAGTTAAATTAAAATCCATCTTGCACTTTAAGTGGATCTGTCAACCATTCATTATTTTGTAATGTCATGCATTGGTCATTTGGAAAATATTCGTTCACTGAATTGTGCAGATCTTCCAAATGTTGACATTTCATTAGGAAATATCAGAGAATCCCACTCATTAATATCACTGATGATTTTGTCAGAATGTTCTTTAAGTTTGGAAAGCTGTCAAGCACATGATTTTCCAAAATTCTGGTTTTTACTCTAAAGCTGAACGTTTTGGCAGTAAATACTTCCAGTTGTTTTCCTTGAAGTGATAGGCTCACTTTTTTCATTTTAAAGAAAATGTCTGCCAAATACCCAAGCCTCAGTGACTGTAGTTTGTTATCATTCTTTCAAGTAAATGGTGTTCCATTTAAACAAAAAAAAAAAAAGCAGTTACACAAGCGCCTCCTCCAAGGAAAACCTCAGCACAAAGCAGCAG
Organism: Grampus griseus; assembly: GCF_964374135.1. Classification (NCBI taxonomy): domain Eukaryota; kingdom Metazoa; phylum Chordata; class Mammalia; order Artiodactyla; family Delphinidae; genus Grampus; species Grampus griseus. The sequence goes on from NC_139000.1 coordinate 51,367,657, forward strand.
AAGTGCTTTGTGAGTCCTTCCCACTTGGTCACCATGATAATAAGATGCAGTCAAAGGTAGAGATTTAATCCATTTTTTTTCCTGCTTCATCAAGGGCATCTTAAGCAAAATTGACGTAAAAATTTAAAACTGTTTCACTTCATAGCAGTAGGGAATACAGTGACTCTCAGTACAGTTTGCTGGGACTGCCTTGATTCCTGCTAAGAAACCACGTTTTCCCCACCATTGCTTCTGCATCATCAGTGCAACCGTCAACACAGAGAGAAAGGCCAATAGCAGCTTTACGTTATTGTGGAAATACTTTTGACCACATGGACCCTCGAAAAGGCGGTGTGGGCAGGGGGCCTCAATCACATTTTCGGAGCTGCTGCCGTAGGGTATGAGAGTGGGAGTTCCTGGTGCTGAAACACAACCTCTGGTGGGTTTAAAGCAGTTGTCACCCTGCTGGTGGAGTCACCCTGGAGGCTCTGAAGCTTTCTGATGCCTGGGTCCCCACAGCCAGAGGCTCTAATGTAAAGGGTCTGGGGGGTGGCCTGGTCCTGAGGGATTTTACCCTCCATGCTACCCCGTGCAGCCCAGGGTGAGAGCTGCTGTTTTGGAGGCAGGTTCTGTTCCTGGGGGACCCAGTCCTTCTCAGCAGTTGGTTAAGGTACTGTTCTTGATGACTTGAAACATTTTATAGGACAAATACCCAACTGAAAACCAGGGGTATTAAATTGATTGGGGTATATAATCTTGGCTTGAACAAAAGCCATGTGAAATAATACCAGACATAATGTGGCTTTTTATCTCTTCACATTTAATTAAGGGTCTAGTCCTTCTCTTCAGATCACCACTGGGGACCTGCAGAAGCAGAGACAAACATCAACAATCTTATTTTTATTTTATTTATTTATTTATTTATTTATTTTTAACATCTTTATTGGAGTATAATTGCTTTACAATGGTGTGTTAGTTTCTGCTTTATAACACAGTGAATCAGTTGTATATATACACATATATACCCGTATCGCCTCCCTCTTGCGTTTCCCTCCCTCCCACCCTTCCTATCCCACCCCCCTAGGTGGTCACAAAGCAACAAGCTGATCTCCCTGTGCTATGCGGCTGCTTCCCACTAGCTATCTGTTTTACATTTGGTAGTGTATATATGTCCACGCCACTCTCTCACTTCGTCCCAGCTTACTCTTCCCCCTCCCCGTGTCCTCAAGTCCATTCTCCACGTGTCTGCATCTTTATTCCTGTCCTGTCCCTAGGTTCTTCACAACAATTTTTTTTTTTTTTTTTAGATTCCATATATATGTGTTAGCACTTACTTCACTCTGTATGACAGGCTCTAGGTCCATCCACCTCACTACACATAACTCAATTTCATTTCTTTTTATGGCTGAGTAATACATTGTATATATGTGCCACATCTTCTTTATCCATTCATCTGTCGATGGGCACTTAGGTTGCTTCCATGTCCTGGCTATTGGAAATAGAGCTGCGGTGAACATTGTGGTACATGACTCTTTTTGAATTATGGTTTTCTCAGGGTATATGCCCAGTAGTGGAATTGCTGGGTCGTATGGTAGTTCTATTTTTAGTTTTTTAAGGAACCTCCATACTGTTCTCCATAGTGGCTGCATCAATTTACATTCCCACCAACAGTGCAAGAGGGTTCCTTTTTCTCCACACCCTCTCCAGCATTTATTGTTTGTAGATTTTTTTAAAAAAATTTTTAACAGGTTTATTGGAGTATAATTTCTTTACAATGTGTTTGTAGATGTTTTGATGATGGCCATTCGAACTGGTGTGAGATGATATCTCATTGTAGTTTTGATTTGCATTTCTCTAATGATTAATGATGTTGAGCAATCTTTCATGTGTTTGTTGGCAATCTGTATATCTTCTTTGCAGAAATTTCTATTTAGGTCTTCTGCCCATTTTTGGATTGGGTTGTTTTTTTGATATTGAGCTGAATGAGCTGCTTGTAACTTTTGGAGATTAATCCTTTGTCAGTTGCTTCATTTGCAAACATTTTCTCCCATTCTGAGGGTTGTTTTTTCGTCTTGCTTATGGTTTCCTTTGCTGTGCTAAAGCTGTTAAGTTTCATTAGGTCCCATTTGTTTATTTTTGTTTTTATTTCCATTTTTCTAGGAGATGGGTCAAAAAGGATCTTGCTGTGATTTATGTCATAGAGTGTTCTATGTTTTCTTCTAAGAGTTTGTTAGTGTCTGGCCTTACATTTGGGTCTCTTTAATCCATTTGGATTTATTTTTGTGTATGGTGTTAGGGAGTGTTCTAATTTCATTCTTTTACATGTAGCTGTCCAGTTTTCCCAGCACCACTTATTGAAGAGGCTGTCTTTTCTCCACTGTATATTCCTGCCACCTTTATCAAAGATAAGGTGACCATATGTGCGTGGGTTTATTCTGGGCTTCCTATCCTGTTCCATTGATCTATCTTTCTGTTTTTGTGCCAGTACCATACTGTCTTTGATTACTGTAGCTTTGTAGTATAGTCTGAAGTCAGGGAGCCTGATTCCTCCACCTCCGTTTTTCTTTTTCAATATTGCTTTGGCTATTCGGGGTCTTTTGTGTTTCCATACAAACTGTGAAATTTTTTGTTCTAGTTCTGTGAAAAATGCCATTGGTAGTTTGATAGGGATTACATTGAATCTGTAGATTGCTTTGGGTAGTATAGTCATTTTCACAATGTTGATTCTTCCAATCCAAGAATATGGTATTATCTCTCCATCTATTTGTATCATCTTTAATTTCTTTCATCAGTGTCTTATAGTTTTCTGCATACAGGTCTTTTGTCTCCTTAGGTAGGTTTATTCCTAGATATTTTATTCTTTTTGTTACAATGGTAAATGGGAATGTTATCTTAATTTCACTTTCAGATTTTTCATCATTAGTGTATAGGAATGCAAGAGATTTCTGTGCATTAATTTTGTATCCTGCTACTTTACCAAATTCGTTGATTAGCTTTAGTAGTTTTCTGTAGCATCTTTAGGATTCTCTAGGTATAGTATCATATCATCTGCCAAGAGTGACAGCTTTACTTCTTCTCTTCCGATTTGGATTCCTTTTATTTCTTTTTCTTCTCTGATTGCTGTGGCTAAAACTTCCAAAAGTATGTTGAATAATAGTGGTGAGAGTGGGCAACCTTGTCTTGTTCCTGATCTTAGTGGAAATGGTTTCAGTTTTTCACCATTGAGGATGATGTTCACTGTGGGTTTGTCATATATGACCTGTATTATGTTGAGGAACGTTCCCTCTATGCCTACTTTCTGGAGGGTTTTTATCATAAATGGGTGTTGAATTTTTTCAAAAGCTTTCTCTGCATCTATTGAGATGATCATATGGTTTTTCTCCTTCAATTTGTTAATATGGTTTATCACATTGATTTGCGTATATTGAAGAATCCTTGCATTCCTGGGCCAAAGCCTACTTGATCATGGTGTATGATCCTTTTAATGTACTATAGGATTCTGTTTGCTAGTATTTTGTGAAGGATTTTTGCATCTATGTTCATCAGTGATATTGGCCTGTAGTTTTTTTGTGACACCTTTGTCTGGTTTTGGTATCAGGGTGATGGTGGCCTCATAGAATGAGTTTGGGAGTGTTCCTCCCTCTGCTATATTTTGAAAGAGTTTGAGAAGGATACATGTTAGCACTTCTCTAAATGTTCGATAGAATTTGCCTGTGAAGCCATCTGGTCCTGGGCTTTTGTTTGTTGGAAGATTTTTAATCACAGTTTCAATTTCAGTGCTTGTGATTGGTCCGTTCATATTTTCTATTTCTTCCTGGTTCAGTCTCGGAAGGTTGTGCATTTTCAAGGATTTGTCCATTTCTTCCAGGTTGTCCATTTTATTGGCATATAGTTGGTTGTAGTAATCTCTCATGATCCTTTGTATTTCTGCAGTGTCAGTTGTTACTTCTCCTTTTTCATTTCTAATTCTATTGATTTGAGTCTTCTCCCGTTTTTTCTTGATGAGTCTGGCTAATGGTTTATCAATTTTGTTTATCTTCTCAAAGAACCAGCTTTTAGTTTTATTGATCTTAGCTATTGTTTCCTTCATTTCTTTTTCATTTATTTCTGATCTGATCTTTATGATTTCTTTCCTTCTGCTAACTTTGGGGGGTTTTTTTGTTCTTCTTTCTCTAATTGCTTTAGGTATAAGGTTAGGTTGTTTATTTGAGATGTTTCTTGTTTCTTGAGGTAGGATTATATTGCTATTTACTTCCCTCTTAGAACTGCTTTTGCTGCATCCCATAGGTTTTGGGTTGTCATGTTTTCATTGTCATTTGTTTCTAGGTATTTTTTGATTTCCTCTTAGATTTCTTCGGTGATCTCTTGGTTATTTAGTATTGTATTGTTTAGCCTCCATGTGTTTGTATTTTTTACAGAATTTTTCCTGTAATTGATATCTAGTCTCATAGCATTGTGGTCGGAAAAGATATTTGATACGATTTCAGTTTTCTTAAATTTACCAAGGCTTGATTTGTGACCCACATATGATCTATCCTGGAGAATATTCCGTGAGCACTTGAGAAGAATGTGTATTCTGTTGTTTTTGGATGGAATGTCCTGTATATATCAATTAAGTCTATCTTGTTTAATGTATCATTTAAAGCTTGTGTTTCCTTATTTATTTTCATTTTGGATGATCTGTCCATTGGTGAAAGTGGGGTGTTAAAGTCCCCTACTGTGATTGTGTTACTGTCGATTTCCCCTTTTATGGCTGTTGGTATTTGCCTTATGTATTGAGGTGCTCCTATGTTGGGTGTGTAAATATGTACAATTGTTGTATCTTCTTCTTGGATTGATCCCTTGATCATTAAGTAGTGTCCTTCTTTGTCTCTTGTAATAGTCTTTGTTTTAAAGTCTATTTTGTCTGATATGAGAATTGCCACTCCAGCTTTGTTTTTTGTTTTTTTTTTTTTGCAGTATGTGGGCCTCTCACTGCTGTGGCCTCTCCCGTTGTGGAGCACAGGCTCCGGACGCGCAGGCTCAGCGGCCATGGCTCACGGGCCCAGCCGCTCCGCGGCATGTGGGATCTTCCCGGACCGGGGCACAAACCCATGTGCCCTGCATCGGCAGGTGGACTCTCAACCACTGCGCCACCAGGGAAGCCCCCAGCTTTGTTTTGATTTCCATTTGCATGGACTATCTTTTTCCATCCTCTCACTTTCAGTTTGTATGTGTCCCTAGGTCTGAAGTGGGTCTCTTGTAGACAGCATATATATGGGTCTTCTTTTTGTATCCATTCACCCAGTCTGTGTCTTTTGGTTGGAGCATTTAATCCATTTCCATTTAAGGTAGTTATTGATATGTATGTTCCTATTACCATTTTCTTAATTGTTTTGGGTTTGTTATTGTAGGTCTTTTCCTTCTCTTGTGTTTCCTGCCTAGAGAAGTTCCTTTAGCATTTGTTATAAAGCTGGTTTGGTTGTGCTGAACTCTCTCAGCTTTTGCTTGTCTGTAAAGGTTTTAATTTCTCCGTCAAATCTGAATGAGATACTTTCTGAGTAGAGTAATCTTGGTTGCAGGTTTTGCTCCATCATCACTTTAAATATGTCCTGCCACTCCCTTCTGGCTTGCAGAGTTTCTGCTGAAAGATCAGCTGTTAACCATATGGGCATTCCCTTGTGTGTTATTTGTTGTTTTCCCTTGCTGCTTTTAATAGTTTTTCTTTGTATTTAATTTTTGATAGTTCGATTAGTATGTGTCTTGGCATGTTTCTCCTTGGATTTATCCTGTATGGGACTCTCTGTGCTTGCTGGACTTGAATAACTATTTCCTTTCACATATTAGGGAAGTTTTCAACTATAATCTCTTCAAATATTTTATCAGTCCCTTTCTTTTTCTCTTCTTCTTCTGGGACCCCTATAATTCGAATGTTGGTGCATTTAATGTTGTCCCAGAGGTCTCTGAGATTGTCCTCAATTCTTTTTCATTCTTTTTTCTTTATTCTGCTCTGCAGTAGTTATTTCCACTATTTTTTCTTCCAGGGCACTTATATGTTCTTCTGCTTCAGTTATTGTGCTATTGATCCCTTCCAGAGAGTTTTTAGTTTCATTTATTGTGTTGTTCATCAGTGTTTGTTTGCTCTTTAGTTCTTCTAGGTCCTTGTTAAACGTTTCTTGTATTTTCTCCATTCTATTTCCAAGATTTTGGATCATCTTTACTATCATTATTCTGAATTCTTTTTCAGGTAGACTGCCTATTTCCTCTTTATTTGTTAGGTCTGGTGGGTTTTTATCTTGCTCCTTCATCTGCTGTGTGTTGTTCTGTCTTCTAATTTTGCTTAACTTGCTGTGTTTGGGGTCTCCTTTTTGCAGGCTGCAAGTTCGTAGTTCCCATTGTTTTTGGTGTCTGCCTCCAGTGGGTAAGTTTGGTTCAGTGGGTTGTGTAGGCTTTCTGGTGGAGGGGACTTGTGCCTGTGTTCTGGTGGATGAGGGTGGATCTTGTTTTTCTGGTGGACAGGACTGCATCCGGTGGTGTGTTTTGGGGTGTCTATGGCCTTATTATGATTTTATGCAGCCTCTTTGCTAATGGGTGGGTTTGTGTTCCTGTCTTGCTAGTTGTTTGGCGTGGGGTGTCCAGCACTGTAGCTTGCTGGTCGCTGAGTGGAGCTGGGTCTTGGCATTGAGCTGGGGATCTCTGGGAGATTATCACTGTTTAATATTATGTGGAGCTGGGAGGTCTCTTGTGGACCAGTGTCTTGAACTTGGCTCTCCTACCTCAGAGGCATAGCCCTGACGCCTGGCTGGAGAACCAAGAGCCTGTCATCCACACGGCTCAGAATAAAAGGGAGAAGAGAAGGAAAGAAAGAAAGAAGATAAAATAAAATAAAATAAAATAATTAAAATAAAAAATAATTATTAAAAAATTTTTTTGTAAAGTAATAAAAGAAAGAAGAGAGCAACCAAACCAAAAAACAAATCCACCAATGATAACAAGTGCTAAGAACTGTACTAAAACAAAAACAGACAGAACCCTAGGACAAATGGTAAATGCAAAGCAATACAGACAAAATCACACACAGAATCATACACATACACACTCACAAAAAGAGAAAAAGGGAAAAATATCTATATATCGTTGCTCCCAAAGTCCATCTCCTCAATTTGGGATGATTGGTTGTCTATTCATGTATTCCACAGATGCAGGGTACATCAAGTTGACTGTGGAGGTTTAATCCGCTGCTCCTGAGGCCGCCCGGAGAATTTTTCTTTTTTGTTTGCACAGCTCCTGGGGTTCAGCTTTGGATTTGGCCCTGCCTCTGTGTGTAGGTCGCGGGACGGCATCTGTTCTTTGCTCAGACAGGACAGGGTTAAAGGAGCCGCTAATTCGGGGGCTCTGGCTCACTCAGGCCAGGGGGAGGGAGGGATATGGATGCAGGGCGAGCCTGTGGTGGCAGAGGCCAGCGGGACGTTGCACCAGCCTGAGGCGCGCCATGCGTTCTCCCGGGGAAGTTGTCCCTGGATCCCGGGACCCTGGCAGTGGCGGGCTGCACAGGCTCCCTGGAAGGGGGGTGTGGATAGTGACCTGTGCTCGCACACAGGCTTCTTGGTGAAGGCAGCAGCAGCCTTAGCGTCTCATGCCCGTCTCTGGGGTCCGCGCTGATAGCTGCGGCCTGCGCCCGTTTCTGGAGCTCCTTTAAGCAGCGCTCTTAATCCTCTCTTCTCGCGCACCAGGAAACAAAGAGGGAAGAAAAAGTCTCTTGCCTCTTCGGCAGGTCCAGACTTTTTCCGGGACTCCCTCCCGGCTAGCTGTGGCTCACTAACCCCCTGCAGGCTGTGTTCACGCAGCCAACCCCAGTCTTCTCCCTGGGATCCGACCTCCGAAGCCCGAGCCTCAGCTTCCAGCCCCGCCCGCCCCAGCGGGTGAGCAGACAAGCCTCTCAGGCTGGTGAGTGCCGGTCGGCCCTGATCCTCTGTGCGGGAATCTCCCTGCTTTGTCCTCCGCACCCGTGTTGCTGTGCACTCCTCCGCGGCTCCGAAGCCTCCCCCCTCCGCCCCCCGCAGTCTCCGCCCGCGAAGGGGCTTCCTAGTGTGTGGAAACTTTTCCTCCTTCACAGCTCCCTCCCACTGGTGCAGGTCCCGTCCCTATTCTTTTGTCTCTGTTTTTTCTTTTGCCCTACCCAGGTACGTGGGGAGTTTCCTGCCTTTTGAGAGGTCTGAGGTCTTCTGCCAGCGTTCAGTAGGTGTTCTGTAGGAGTTGTTCCACATGTAGATGTATTTCTGATGTATTTCTTGGGAGGAAGGTGATCTCCACGTCTTACTCTTCTGCCATCTTGAAGACGTATCTTCTACAATCTTACTTTTAAAAGAAAGTTATAAAAGCAGAATCTAAGTCCCAAATCTAAAGGGGGCTGGCCTTGAGCAAACTTAAAAACTGACACCCCTCTGTTCAGCACCCTTCCTGCCAAGAAAAAGACCGTGATAAAGGAAGCCCCTACCTTTTAAGTTGTTGGAATACAGTTCAGACCAGACTTCTTTTTTTTTATGTTTTATTGGAGTATAGTTGATTTACAAAGTTGTGTTACTTTCTGCTGTACAGCACAGTGAACAGAGGAGAGCTTTTCTGTGGAGACCTAAGTATGTGGACACAGTCTATCAAAAATGCACCTAAAGTAAAATTTTCTCAGTGTGAAAAATACTAAGAAGATTGGAGAAGGGATTCCCCGTAATATCTCTTAGAATAGAACACTGGGTGGAGAGGAAACTCATTGGGCATCTCGTCTCTTCTTCCCTCATCCACTCCCAGCAGGAGCTCTGCCGCTGGCCTGTGTGGCCCTGCCCATCCCTCCGGTGTGCCAGGCAGTGTGGACAGAGCCTCAGAGTGACTCTGGCATCTTGCCAATGACAGGAAATTCTGAACTGGCCTGCAGAGAGAAAACCTCTTTCTTGGCCACGAGATCAGCCTTCATGGCCATGAGACATTTTCTGGTAAAGTCAGAGATGTGGCATTTTCTCCATATCTGGCAAACCCTTTCCCTCCCGGGTGTCGGGGGAATCCTGCGGCACACAGTGGGGGAGGCAGGGAACTGGGAGCAGAAACTGTGACCAGGAACAATGGCAGGTGCCATGTGTGTGAGGTGGGGGCTGCTGGGATGCCATCAGCTGCTCCCAGGGACCGCACAGCGAAGCCTGCGCTTTACGTGGCAATCTTCAGATCCAGTTAAGATCTTTCCTTGGAGGAGAGTCTAAACTCCATAAGTACTGTGCCAGCAGCACCCTCATTCTCATCCCGTTGGGACCCTGAGCTCCTTCTCTGCTCTGCAGGCTGCTCTGACTTCCCAGAAACTTTTTTGGTGCTGTGTCTCCTTTCGTTGCTTGGAATTCCTTTCTCTCTCCTTCGCTCTCTCCTCCTTTGTTTAAAAGCCTTCTACCAGGAAAACCTTCTCTGATCCCTTAAATTCTCCCTTGCTCATCAACACAGAGAGGAAGCTCCCTGAGGGCAGGTAAGTTAGGCTTTTGCTTATATTCTGGGCATTCCCTGCCCAGCACTTTGGGAGCTGCTGCACACAATAGATGTGCTTGTTACTCACTGAGCTTCTCAGTGGCCGCAGGGCAGCATGTTTCAAATCTCAGCAGCTCCCTTGGGAGGCCTGAATTGTTTCATTTTCTCCATCGTCCTCCATATCTCTTGCTTGTTTTCTTTGATCTGGTCATGCTCATCTCTCTTTCTGTCTCTCTCCCTCCCCCCCCCACTTTTGGTCTCCCCCAGATCCCTTTGTATCCCGCACTGACTTTCACACACCTTTGAAACAAGCCTCTCTGAGTTTTAAAGACCAACTTCAGGTTCACTTTGTTATGCAAAGCCTTCGCCCTACAAAGAAAAGTGACATTGACGCATTCCTCCAGGACCAAATTACATTAAAAAAAATATTCCTTGGGAAAGAAGAGAAATGGGCTGTAACATATTCCCGCCTTGTGGTTGAGAGTGGAGAGTGATGTTAATGAGCCAGCATCTGCAGAACTTGTACTTTGAAGGCTGGACTTAATTTCGCCCTCCTGGCCACACAATTTTTGTTTTCCCATAGCCTTAGTCAGTCTCTCCTTCTGTGTGTGTGTTTCAGAATCCCCCCTTACTGCTGGGCCTTGCAGCATCAAGGAGTACGTCTTTGTCCCCCAAAGTGCGGCAGGTTGCCTCGCACACACAGGTGCTCAGTAAGTTTAGTGCTCTGAGCGTGAGTTGTTTCTCCGGAATCAGGGGAAGGTGGCAGCTGTGATGATGCCCCTCGTCCACCATCACGGTCGACACTTAGTGGTGTGAACAGTAGGCACGCTGTCGCCTCAGTCATCAGGCCTCTCCTGCGCTAGCTCTGTTTTAGCTCGGAAAACCCACCCAATCCCTTGGTCAGGATGGTGAGCTTTTCTTCTTGGAGTTGGACGAATGCTCCGAGGGGCCAGGCATCAGCTCACAGACCGACTTTTCTCCCCATGTATCAACGTCTCCCTTTGGGTTCTTTTCCTTGTAGGGGAAGAGTCCTGAGGCTGATTTCTCAGTTTTCCCTAAACCTAGGAAATGTCAGGGGCTGATTAGTCTGGACATAGGGTTGCCCTGCGGTGAAGACTGCTTAAAAACAGGGAGCTGAGGAAGCCACCTTGTTCCAACTTGTTCCAGCGAGCGGCACCCCACTGTCTCCTCCAGATTCCATGACATGTCATCAAACAACATTGTCTTTTCTTAAGACCTTAATTTTCCTTAAAAAAAAAAAAAAGAAAGAATGGAGACAGTGACTTGTACTTTTGCTGTACCTTCCTACCACTCAGCACAACATGTTAGTAGATGGTGGGTAATTTTGAGATCTTGGTTAACATTCTGCCTGGTTAATACTTAAAACTAGAAGCTAAGTAGGACAGGCACCACGCAAGCGATGGGGTTATGAAGAAAAATAAAACCCGGTACACATAAATCTACCACTTACTTGAGATGGCTGTGAATCATAAATTTTGGTTTCCTATGTGATCTTTCATATAGAAAACTGGGGGGTTTGGTTTTGTCGTTGAAAAGGGAGTATGGCTTCAGGTTTGCACATAAAGGACACAAAGTGCAACAACTCTGGGAATCTTGACACCAGACAAGAGTGGGAGAAAAAACCTTCACGTGCCTTAAAATAAATTACTGGTTAACTACTATTAATATGCCATGGGCCCGGAGACCAGCATATAACACTGCAGGATCAATAAGGGTATTTATCATGTGTGGGTATTGATCTCTCAGGAAGGAGTGAATCATATTTCACGCTGCATATGTTAGTGCAAAAAAAAAAGTAGCAGAGGGATTGGGAAGCCTTATCAAAGAATGGGGCGTGTTGAAGGTAAATAAATGTAGAGAGCCACAAATCAGACCATTGCAATAAGAAGACATCGATTCTATAGGCAACGTCTCTGCAAACGTCTCTGTTGGATGATTGCTGCTGGTCATTTTTCCAGATAACATACTTCTCTGGGCACTGCTTCCTTTCTTAGCTGTTGAATCCAGACCTGCTGATCTTTCTTCCTTACAGCAGACATTAGGACTATTCCAGTCATAAGTAACAACACTTAAAACACCTGGCTTCGTGCTTTCATTTGCATCTTGGCAGAGGACTTAGGGGTTGATAATTCCTATGAAGGAGCAACCCCATTTTCTTGGAACAGTGCCACTGTACTTTCTCTTATTATGAATATCGTCAAGTCACCTTGACCAGTTTTTTTTTTTTTTTTTTCGGCATGCAGGCCTCTCCCCTTGCGGAGCACAGGCTCTGGACGCGCAGGCTCAGCGGCCATGGCTCACGGGCCCAGCTGCTCCGCGGCATGTGGGATCTTCCCAGACCGAGGCACGAACCCGCGTCCCCTGTATCGGCAGGCGGACTCTCAACCACTGCGCCACCAGGGAAGCCCAGACCAGTTTTTATTCTAAAAAAAATAAAGAGTGAGATCCAGCTTAAGAATTTTCAGCAGACTCATTAAGGTGTTTGCTTTTCAGTGTACTGCTCTGGTCTTTGTAGTTAGTCATACTGGCCTTGTGGTTTAAAGCACACACACACACATCCTATTTCAAATTTTGTATGCTTTATATATTTTGTGGCTTGTGAGTTGGAAATCTTTCAGGTTTACAGTCAGTTAATAGTGACACTTAGCGTGACTTACCAGCTCAGCGGTGAAGAGACTGTCTCCAGTTACTCTTTGGGGAATTCTGCTGTAGCAGAGGTTGGAGAGGTGGCACATCCTGCTTGTATTCTTACTCTGGGTGAGAGCTACATGTTCCTTCTCAAACTGGAGTGAGTAAAGCATGATCACTCAGCAGTGGAGCAAGGACCTGGAAGGGGAGCTGGGCGGCATCCCTGGTCCCTGGATGACAGGTGTTAGTAGTGTAATGTGGTTGTTTGAAGGGAATTCCCGGAAAACCAGACATGCCAGTAATTTTCATGTAGGTCCTTTTTTCTCTTTACTGCAGCCTCCCTGTGCGAGCTTATAGTTACCTCATCTGGCCTAGAGAATTTAAAGAGCCTCTCCATTGTAGTCTATAGAACACGTACATATCTAGAAGAGACTGTTCTAGCCTAGTCTGTTCTTCTGCCTCCTTATTCTAGATCCTTCTTTTGTGCTTGCATCAGACTGATTTTCCTAAAAAATTTTTATGTTACTCCCTTGCCCTGAAAACTCATTGACCCCCTAGAGCTTGAGGGGCAACCAGAAGCCCTTGGCTGGGATTCACATGCAAGGCATTCCACAGTTTGTCCCAAAAGTAAGTTTCCAGTCTCAGCATCCGCTGTCCCCTGACGTGACCTCTACACTCCAGCCAGGCTCATCTGGTCACTGTCCCTGGAACACGTCTTGTCCTTTTCCTCCTGCATTATCCTTTTGATATTATTCTCCTCTCTTGATTGCCTTGCCACCCTCACCATCTCTGAATCACCTCCATCCTGACTCACGTCTCCACTGCCTTTGCTGATGGTGACATCTGCCTATACTGTCATCGTGGCCATTGGATCATTACTTGTAGGATTCTCGGTCTACACCTAATTTTCCCGAATAGATGGGACCCTCTTAAGAAGAAATGAAACATTTTGAATATTTCTTTGTGCCTTTTACAATGTCTAGAGCAAAGCTTTGGACAGTTGTTACATGATAAGTAATGAATTAATCAAATATAAGTACCAAAGTACACCTTAAGGGAATTTCCCTGGCCGTCCAGGCCTTCCAGTGCAGGGGGTGCGGGCTCGATCCCTGGTTGGGGAGCTAAGATCTCACATGCCTCGAGGCCAAAAAAAAACAAAACATATTTAAAACAGGAGCAATACTGTAACAAATTCAATAAAGACTTAAAAAAAATGGTCCGCATAAACAAAAACTTTTTTTAAAAATTGGCCACACCAAACAAAAAAACACCCTAAGATCAAGAGTAAATGATTTGTGCATTACTTGCTTCTCTTGATAGTCCAGAAGCCTTATGAGGAATAGTATAGTTTGTCACTATACTAGCACTTGAAAGGGTGACTTAAGCTTTTGTGGTTAGAATCAATGAAGAAAGCCTGGGTGTGAGCCCTGAAAATCAGAACCATCTGGCAGCAGTATACACACAGTACCCACAGCTTGTGATCCAAGCTCTGCAGTGATTTCTGTAGAAGCCCGACGTCTTTATTCAGTGGAATTCATTTGTGTGCTCTCACTTGGTAGCCAGTCAGGGCTGTTCACAATAATGCAGCCAGGAGTCACATATTTTTAGGGATAATTTATAGAGCAGCTGCTTTGAATCATGAAACTAGTGGTTCTCCGTCTTTTGAGCACTTCAGAACCTACCGAAGGCTTTGTTGTAACTCAGGTTGCTGGGCCAGCCCTCAGAGTTTCTGATTCAGTGGGTCTGGGGTGGGGCCGAGGATGCCCATTGCTACAAATTCCCAGGTGATGGCAGTGCTGCTGATTCAAGGCCCACACTCTGAGCACCGCTGGATTAGACACATAATTGGACGCATGTTCATCTCAGCCTTGGGAAACTTCCACTTACTGGTAGCACACACATACAGTCTGGGAGGCATAAAGATGTTTTGAACATTGACCAGGCATTTTAATTTGGAACTTTAAAATACGGTTTAGTGGTTTATAAAATAAGAATTTGGTCGTTCCACATGTCCCTGAGATGGATGCCCTCTCCTAGTGCTTTTTAAAATGTCACTGTTGGAGAGTGCTTAAACATTTTAAGAGTCTAAAATATTTAGGCATTTACTCTCATAAAGCTCACATGATTTTTATTGTTTATTTAAATGCTAGTATGAATCGAAACTTTTCCAGCATATATCTTAATTTATTCTTAAAGGTCATTATAATTTGAAAGAGGGAGTAAAATATGGGCAAGTAGAAAAGTGATCGCATTTTAATTAATTACAGTCATCTGTAGCAAAACAAATCCTTGCTTTGACCTGATGTAGCATTTTATTTGAGGTTTACTCCGAAATTTATTGAAGCCATGCTCTTGGTACTTTGAGGATTATTACTGACAACATTTTGTTTCTGGGTAAACTGAGGCCTGATTAATGGTCCTAACTAAAGTTATGATGTAGAAATTCATGAACCTGTGCCCTGATCTGAGAATGCTCCTGTCTTTGGGTTTCTGTTTAATTCTTTGCCTCCTACTGTATTTTGTTTCCTTTATCAAGAAGCTTGCTTTTGAAGGGCAGGCCCTAGGGGTATCCAGTGTTTTTCAACAGCAGGGATGGGAACGAACGTCTAAAATGCCTTCCTAAATGCCTATGAGATTGTATACGGATGTCCCACTAATGCTTATGACTGGGTGGTAAGAGTATGTCATTCATTCCTTTTCTGATTTAAATAACTATATAATTTATCATTTTTTGTGAAACTTGTATTGCTTTTGTAATCAGGTTAACATAAAGACATGACATTGAAAACAAAAGAGTTAGATACAGAAAACCATCTATTTTGCTACTACATTGGTGTTTAAAATAAGAGATAGACCAGTGAGAAAGTTCAGGAGGAAAGAATTGCAGGTGCCTTCTCCAGACACAGGTAGAGTGATGGAATTGGAACTTCTCATCTCGTTAGCTGGGAAGAGGAGGAGAGAAGAAAGGAAAGAGATGTATAATAAGAGAGTGGCCCTGACAATGCATCGCCAGGAGCCTGAGGTGGACGGACTTGCTATCCTGTCAGAGAAAAGAGACTTCAGTGCTGACTGTAAAATGAGGCTGTAGAAACACATTTTGTTGTAGATCTCTCCCAGACCTTCCAGAGCATGCACGTTTAGTCATGCCTTCCCCGCATTCAGTCAGAGGACACTTTCTGAGCACCTGCTCTGGGCCACGTGTTGCTAGTCCTGGGAATTTCTCTCCACAGGCTTCTCCCTGCCTACGTGTGTTCAGCCCTTCTCTGTGTTTTAAAAATGAAATAACAATATCTTATTACTCCCTGGAGCTTCTAGTTTTTCCTCGTATTTATTTTGATGACAGGGTACTTGAAAAAACACTGTTCATTGATCCCTTCTGCAAATATTTACCCCCAGGTGTCCGGCAGTGTGCTCAGCACGGGGGGTGAGGGGTGGCGGGGGGGGGTGCACGGTGGCGCTGCTCGCTGGGTTGTCCCTTCTGACCAGAGAGAAGGCTCTTCACCGTATTCATCTGTTTCCTCATCGCTCACTTGCTCCTTTATCTCTCGAAGGCTTCTGCTTCTCCAACACTGTGCTAAAAGCACAGGGCCCTAAAGACCCAGCCCTCTATGGGTCTTTTCCAGAACGAATTTTGCTTGATCTCTTAGCGGGGTCGACACTGCAGCCTGCCCC
This sequence comes from Grampus griseus, assembly GCF_964374135.1. Lineage (NCBI taxonomy): Eukaryota > Metazoa > Chordata > Mammalia > Artiodactyla > Delphinidae > Grampus > Grampus griseus. The sequence continues at coordinate 51,383,437 of NC_139000.1, forward strand.
TCTGCCATCCCTGTCAAATTTGTCCTCTGTGGCCTTGCGTTCTCTCCTCCATCCTCCAGGGTTCTGGCCTTGGCGCTCTTTTCTCCTTTCAGAACATACTCTTCCGTAACAGCTCCCTCCTCTTCCCGGATGCAGACAGTGTCTCCCTGCGGTGACTTCTGAATCTCAGCTTCCAACCTCAGCCTCTCCCATGAGTGCAGGTGTCGACTTTCTCGGCCTGGCTCCTCTCCCCCTTGTCCGTGCCCCTCTGGCCCCTTGCGTGATGAAGCCGACTTACCACCTGCATCTCTGCTGCCCCCCCAGGCCTCCTGCTCTTCCTCTTTGGCTTTTCCTGCGTCTCTGCGTCCTGATGCCCCTCAGTCCTGCAGTTCTCTTGAGCTCATCTCCCCCGTGTCTCTGGTATTTGCAGTCTGCTGAGTCTCTCCCTGACGGCTTCAGTGGCTGCCTGGTGGCTCTCCCTGCCTCTGGGCTCTCTTCCCTTTGCTTGTCTTAAGATTTGCCATCAGTTGAATCACTCCAAAGCACAGCTCTGATCCTCTGTGCTCCTTGCTCAGATATCCTCAGTGGTTCCCACCACAGCCTGGAAAGAGTTCAGAGAGCTGGTCTGAGGCTTCCCCTTGCCTGGCTGCAGTCGGCCTATCAGATGACTGGCCCTCTTTTGCCCTTTTCGCAATTCTTAACCCAACAGCCCTGTCCATCACTCTCAAGGTCCCCTCCCACTTTCCTGCTTCCATCCGTTTGTCTTTGCTGCCCTGTTCTCAGTACTCTCTTTTTCTCATTTTCACCTATTTCCTGCTCCTCTTTTAAAGTACAATGCAGGTACAGTTTTTTTCTGTGACGGTCTCTGTAATTCCTTTCTAGGTTGCATGTCATCTTTCCAGCCTTTGAGTTTCCATAAAAGTTTATGGGTGTTCCTGTATGAGAGTCCTTGTTATAATTTGTAATCCCGTCGTCCATCCTATACTGTAGACTCCCAGTGGGCAGGGGCAACCTTATACCTTGCAGCCATTTTAGGCACTTGGCCAACTCTTAGAACATTGTTTAATAAATGTCTATTGGAGAGATGACTTAGGAGTCCATTCAATTGTTTATTGGAATTGACAGCTTAACATCTAGACCCTGGGTCGGCAAACTTCAGCCTGCGGATCACTTTGGCCCACTGCCTGTGTTTGTGAATAAAGTTTTATTGCAACACAACCATGCAGCAGCCTGTACATTCTGCAGAGGAATGGCCACCAAGCCTAAAAGAGTTACTAACTGACCTTTTACAGAAGTTTGTCTCCCAGGGTCTATACCATTGTCCAGACTTCAGGATTCGGTATCAGCGGTTAGAAGGAAGTGAAGGAAACGATGTTTTCTTAAACTCTTAGCCTCTTGCTTTGGCTCTCGGATATATCTGTGTGGACATACACATAGAAAGGGTACTAGGATTTTTTATTACTTTATTTAAAGTGAAATACAGTTGATTTTGTTGTAAGACTGTTGTAGACAGCCAAGTTAACTATATTTGATCTCTAATTTCTTGACATTAGGGTAGGAATGTCTAGGTAGAAGTTACACCTGGTCAGGCTTTATGTGATTAAAATGACCCCTGCCTAAAATGTTTTTGGTGTTCTCAGTAAAAATAATCACCAAGGACCTGCCAGCTGTGCCGCCAGAGTTACGCCAGCCTCAGGAACCCTGCTGTATTCCGACCGCAGGAGCAGTAGCATGCCCAGGTGCCTTGGTCTAACGCTCTGCAGATCTTGAGGAGGAAGGCCCTACGCTGGCAAGGTTTAGAGGTAAAGTTCTGTAGGCCCCCATATTAATACCATGTTGTCTTTTTCTTTCTTTCTGTTATTTCTTAGTAGAGGGCCGGGTGGCCATCCAGGATATTCCTGCTGCCACCAGCAGAGGGCACGTGGAGAACACACCTGACCTCGTTTCCGACTCCACCTACTACAGCAGCTTCTACCAGCCGTCTCTGTTCCCTTACTACAACAACCTGTACAACTACCCGCAGTACTCCATGGCCTTAGCCGCTGACTCCCCCTCCGGGGACATGGGAAGCCCTCTCGGGGGCTCCCCTGTGAAGAACAGCCTTCGGAGCCTCCCAGCGCCTTATATGCCCGGTCAAGCGACAGGAAACCAGTGGCAGGTAAGATGTTAGCAGAGCGTGAACTGGGTATGTGAAAACCACGCACGTAAGCACACACTCACAGACGCGCACGCCCAACTCAGCACACATGTGTGCCATTATGCAAAACGCGTAGAAAGTTTTCACTCTACCCATGACATCATTTAACCCCAGAGGTTGACTGCAAGGAATTGTAAAGAAATCTGGATATATTTGTTTCTGTTTTCAAATTTTACCTTTCTCATTCCTTCGATGTCATTTTGCATAAATACCCAGTTGGCCAGAATCAGCTTCACAAGTGGCTTATGTAAGAGGCCACATCTCCTCTAGGCTTATCCCCACGCTTTAGAGCCGCTTAGAAAATGCTGGCTGTGGTCTTCTGGGTGGCAGTAATCCCAGTGATGAATTTCGACCCTGGGTGGGAGATGTGTTCTGATCTGTATGTTTGCATGGAAGGAAGGTGAGAGAAGAACTAGGTCACTGCTGTGCTGGGCCCACTTGAGAGCATTTTCAGCTGGGAATGGAGGTCAGTCTTTCATATGCTAAGTATGTGCTTCTGAAATAGTGTGCCATCGAGAGCTTTTAATATTGGGGATAAAACAAAGCATTTTGCCTTATCAGGGAGTGTTTATTCAGCACTGTTCCGCTTCCTCAGTTTTCACCATTTCTATCATGCCAGGGTATCAGCAGCAGATTCAAGGCCTGGAAAGCATTCACAGGCTGGATTACCGTGTTGTGGGAATGTGCATATGCATGAGCACTTAGACTCTGCTCCTCCAAGCACCCCTCCAGCTGTAAGATACCGATTCTGAGAGAACTGTTCTCATTTTGGATGCCTTTACTGTGCTTGGGCTTTCCCAGCTAGGCTTTGATTCCAGCACAATGCAGCGTATGTATGTGGGAGTTTAGGGTAATTGACCTTCTTATACTCACTTTTAAAAAATGTGCATTGACGTTTTCCTCAGAGCAATTCTATTCCATTTTGCATTTGTAGATGTGGGGAAGTTGTGGATACTCACATCGCCCCATTTTTTGGACTCTCACACTAGCCTTAGGGATCTGACTTCCTCGGCGTGTTAACGTGTCAGCTTTAATTCCCTGGGCTAATCATCTTCATAAGTTTTCTATACATTTTAATTTTAGAATCAGACTTTTAAAAAAGGCGTTGGAACTGAGAGGTGATATGAGTATAAAGGAAATGCGATGATTTATGGATCTTCCGGCTGGACCCCTACAGGCCTTTCAGAGTGCCAGATGGATTTTATGATTTGGGGCAGGTTTTAGGTTGATTTCTGTTAGAGACTGTCCTCTAAGAAAGGAGAAAGAAGTAGCTTATAGTTCTTAAAAACCAGCTCATCCTACAGATTCCCATGAGCCAGGGACGACTGCTGGAGTATCCTGGTTTTCTGGCTACTTCCAGGCTTTAAGGAGAAATTAGGGAAGGTCTCTGAACCTGTTGGCTTATGAGGAAAAGGATGAGAAAGAAAATTCTTAAGTGTCTTCTGAAAGAAAGAGAGCTCACACTCAGCAGCATCAGAAATCTTCTAAGTTAATTGACCCCCCACTCTGTCAAGACCTTTCCAATGGCGTGAGATGGCTGACACACTAACGTTTGTTCTTAACTCCACCTGGAAGGCCTGGGGAGGGGGTAGCAGAAGACTTGGATTTGCTTGGAGGTCTCTTGTCAAGGTCCACCCTCTGGGGGACCCGGGACAGCCAAGAGGAGACATTCTCTTGGGCAGTAGCGTTGCCTGGTATTGGAGCGCTGCCTCAGCCGCTGTGTGCGAGGAGAGATCCCCCTAAGGGCAAGTTCTTGTACCCCTGCTGCCAAGGGTGAGAGGAAAAACGTTACCCAGACTTTCTTAGTCATGTGGGGGGCCTGCAGTTTTGATGCTGTTGGCGCCTTCTCTAGAACCACCGCTTACTAGACTGGAGAGAGGGGCCCCTGGTTAGAGGCCCAGGAGAGAAGCCAAGGCCTCATTTAACATAAGAGCTTGTTTTCAAGGAGGTCTGGGCTCAATCTATTTCCTAGTCAGTTTTCACCATTGGTAATATATTCCCATCTTAACAGATTATTTTGCAGACATTTTACAAGTCTGTGGATTAATCTTGTAACCAGACCTGATCCCGAGCTTGACTTACAACCTTATAGTCACAGCCACAAAAATTATTTCTCTTGGAAATAAACTCTAACGTGAAAAATATAAGAGCCGACATGCATATAAGCCATCATTTTGCAAAAGGACAGGTGAAAGTCAGTCCAGGGATGGTCAGTCAGTCCCGTGATGGTCAGAGCCGAAATGGATCTTACAGAGGTCCCTTTCGCTGAGATCTGGAGCTGGGGTATCTGCTCAGCACCCACAGCTAGTTGATGACAGAGCCTTGTCCAGAAACCAGGCCTGTAGATTGAGGGAAACAGTACTGTGTGTTTTGAGACACATGGAGTCTGGCGCTTGGAGTTCTATATTCAATTCTAACTTGTGATTTAACTGTTGTGTAGCCTTGAGGAAAATACTTAACCCTCTGAAACTCAGTTGTTTTGTCTGTCAAGTGGGCATAGTACCACCTTCACAGAACTGTTGCATGAATACATAAGGCAGCATAATGACTGAAGTGTATGTGGAAGTTTCTGTGTGTACCAGCAAATGCTATGCTGATATTAACTTCTTGTGAATTTATTTCATTAACCATCATTTTCTCTTGGCCCTGCTCTTTTCTGAAATCTGTTTAATTTTCAGCCTTTTGTTCATATGTATTTTAGTTAGCTACCTCCGATCCCCTTTGTAATAAGATGGGGTATACATAATGCACATGTTTGTTATTGTTGAAAGACCATGACATGTGAATATGGACCAAGTATGAATGTATACGGAATAATTTTTATCAGGGATGGGGAAGAATTTGATCTACTTAGGAAATTGAAAACTGGAAGCATAGACAAAGATTATGGCGTAAAATATGTTTATTAAGGTGTATGTGTTATAAAGAAGTATTAAATAGAAAACACCTACAAATAGTACTTATAACCAATGTTTAAGGGATAGGAACTGTACAGCTCACTTTTTCACCAAGTCACTATGGCAGAGGTATAGGGAACAGTGATCTGGGGCAGGGCCTCCTCGTGACCTTGCTATTCCTATTGTTTCAGGAGGGCGCCCTGGCTCTGCTCTTCAGACAGTGCCTTGCCTCCTTCTGGTGGAAGCCTCCTGGGGAGGGCAGGGGAGGGATCCCCTCTTGGTTGTAGCCATGCTTTCCTGTCTCCTTTTGGAAGGTGCCCCATAGCTGTGCCTGGAGGGCACTGAGCTGGTCTCTCTCACTGGACCTTCCCCCCAACCCGGTCTGACCCCAGCTCTACCTGAAGGGTCTGAATCTTAGGCAACATCTCCTCCATCTACTGTCTTGACTCTGTTGCTAGCACCCGACTTCCCTTCTAACTCTTCACCAGAGCGATAACTTTCATGTTATCCTCCTTCCCTTGGTGCTCTGGGTAACAGTGTGTTTGGGGGGAGCAGCGTGAAAAGTTTTCAGAACAAAGAGCTCCTTTGTGATTCCTAGAAAAAATCGACTCTTGGGGCTTCCCTGGTGGCGCAGTGGTTGAGAGTCCGCCTGCCAATGCAGGGGACACGGGTTCGTGCCCCGGTCCGGGAAGATCCCACATGCCGTGGAGCGGCTGGGCCCGTGAGCCATGGCCGCTGAGCCTGCGCGTCCGGAGCCTGTGCTCCGCAAGGGGAGAGGCCACAACAGTGAGAGGCCCGCGTACCGCAAACAAACAAACAAACAAAAAAATCGACTCTAGTGGAGATTGTTATAATTTTTTAAAGCCAGAATTCTTAGAGATTAGTGGGGAGGGTACTGAATTATTTACAAAAAGAAATCATTGACTTTTTATTGTAGAGTTGAGATTTCCTATAAGTCTCCCTATAAAGTCATGCAAGCCACAGATGATTATTGAGCACCTACTAAGTACAAAACCTAGTTAAAGAAAAAGAAAAAGCTAGAGCAGTCAACTGGGCCAGCATCCCAGAATCCCAAGGCTCTTTCCCAAGTGTTGATGCCCTGCGTGCATGCTGAGAACTGCTTTAATTGCTTTGGGTCTGTCTCCAGCCTCTGGAGATTTGTGGCCCAATCACAGATTCCTGTCATGTTGTGAAACAGGAATAACGTTTGTGACACTGGAACAAACTCACGATGAATGGCTGGTTCCACTGACCAGCAGCTCAATTTCACTTCTGCATTTAATTGCCTGCAAAAGCTGTTTATTGCCTGGTGCACTCCTTCAAGGCAACATTACCTCTTAAATAAACATGTTGTACCAGGTTGACAAGGGAGAGGTACATATCAAGTGAGCAGAAATAAATATGGGAGGACTCCGAGCTGTATCTGGGATCCCCCTGGTGGGCACCCCCTTGATTGGCTTTTCTGAAGCTTGTGCCACCAAAGGTGGAGACAGCCGTTCCAGCCACAGTTGGGGTGTGGTCACATGGCAGCAGAGGTGATTCCTTCCTTCTGGTCATTCTTTGGGGCTCAGTCTGAAGTGTCTCAAGATACGGTGGCCCGTTTATGATTATGCACCTCACTGGAATGCATTCGATTATTAGATAAACATGCATCCAGGTCCCACCATGTGCTAGGGATCTACCACTGAACCAAATGGACAGAAATGCAAAAAGTAGGTCTTGGGGGAAGGCTGTTATCACCTGGTACATGAGAAGGAGGTTGGGGATCATCTAAGTGCCCTGGCTTTGAAACTGAGACACAGGCAGGCAGGAAGTCAGAATCTGACCTAGACCTTGGAGCCCAGAGAACGGCACCCCTTGTGGGCATTACTGGGATGCGGACCGTCAGGGCACTTGGAAACGCCGCCCCTGTTGACTGTGCTGCCTGCCCACTGTTGTTCTCCATCCTGTACGAGCAGCCTGTGGGAGCCCTGGTTTTCACACTGCCTCCTCTTTTTATGAGCGTGGTTCGGTCGAGCCTGTTAGCTCGAAGAGCTGAGAAGTGACTTCTGGCGTGTGTGCAGTGTGGGCACAGCTGCAGCACCTCCATGTCTGTGCCCTAGGGTCTCCCAGGAGGGTCCAGAGGTGGGGTGGGGGGATAGGAAGCCAAGGCTTAAACCGGGCTCCCACTCCCAGGGACACAATTATAATAGCCAACTATTAATTAGTTCGTCCATTAATTTTTAATATTTCTAAATTTTAAAAAACGGTACGTCAGAGAGAAGGTAGTAGAATGCAAAATCCACATCAATTTTGATGACAAAGTAGGGGACTTCAGATAAATCTTGTGCTCACCTCAGGCCCGTAAGCTGCACCACCAGGCCCCCGGGGTAATGTGCCTCTGGTCACCTCAGACTACTGGGTGATGCTGGCTGAGAAAGAGCAAGTGACTCCCTGAGGACCTGGGGCCTTTCTTCTCTGGGTGAGGTGCTCTCTCTACAAACACTCAGGTGATCCACTAGGCTGCCCCTCCAATCCCATCGCCCTCTTTGTCGGCTGAATGAACTAGCCCTGGCTTCCCTTCTTAGAGCAAACTGGTTATTGGCCACTATTTGTTGGTGAGCAGACACTGACAGGCTTTTTCCTCTGGAAAGAAAATGTTTTCAAGCATGTAGAAGAGGAATTTGTAAGGCTGCATTCAGTTTAAAGCATGTAAAGGAATCTCTTTCCTCAAGAAAAGGAAATTAAATTAGATGTGGTATTTACCTTGGGCTATTAAGGCTAACCCTCCCCCGTATTTGTTTTTTTGGGGGGTTTTTTTGGGTTTTTTTTTTGCGGTACGCGGGCCTCTCACTGTTGTGGCCTCTCCCGTTGCGGAGCACAGGCTCCGGACACGCAGGCTCAGCGGCCATGGCTCACAGGCCCAGCAGCTCTGCGGCATGTGGGATCCTCCCGGACCGGGGCACGAACCCATGTCCCCTGCATCTGCAGGCGGACTCTCAACCACTGTGCCACCAGGGAAGCCCCCAGTTTGTTTTTTAAAAGAGAATTACAGAGACATACATTTCTGTTGATGTTGCTATAATGTGGTGTACTTATTTTGTATCCGTCTACTTTTGTGAACTCTGTTAATTCTAATAATTTTATAGATGCTTATTTTAGGGTTTCTAGATTAGATAGTCATTTCATAGAAAAATATTGATACTGACATTTTTCTTCCCCCTAAATACCTCCAAGTTCTAATTTATGTTCTTAGTGAATTATTCAGTTTAGATACCAGTGGTGGACAGCTGGTGTCAGCTTGTTCCTTATTTTACTGGGAATGTGTTTTGCACTTCACTGTCCTGAATGCAGGCTGTTACCTATGCTGGTTTACAGAGAAATGAGGAAAAAAAGGACAAGGGTTTTTTTCTTACAGCTAAATTATTCAATTCAAAAAATTGTTTTTATCGGGCCCGTCCCTTTCCAACACTTTTTTAATGAAACGAGGATTTTTTTTTCATAAATGCCCTTACTTGGCAATATAAAAAGTTGGCGACTCTGTTCCTGTCTTCCCTGCCTCCTTTTTAAAAAGTTGTACTAGTGGGCTTCCCTGGTGGCGCAGTGGTTGAGAGTCCGCCTGCCGATGCAGATGCAGGGGACACGGGTTTGTGCCCCGGTCCGGGAAGATCCCACATGCCGCGGAGCGGCTGGGCCCGTGAGCCATGGCCGCTGAGCCTGCGCGTCCGGAGCCTGTGCTCCGCAACAGGAGAGGCCACAACAGTGAGAGGCCCGCGTACCGCAAAAAAAAAAAAAAAAAAAAAGTTGTACTAGTCCGAAGACCAGAGAGAGTCTGCAAACCAAGGCACTGGCATTGTGTCACCATGACAACAGCGGAATTCTCTGGGGTCTTCAGTGTGCTGTCTTTAGCAGCTCTCTCAACCTCACTCTTTGCAGACAGGGTGTTGTGATCTTTTCCTATCTTTTAATCTCAGCCCTGTTAACGCCTTTATGCTAGTTCAGCATTTTGTGGAGCTCCCTCACATGCACCCCAAGTAGATCCTTCTTTCTGGGACAGTGAGGATACAGGGATTGGACTTCCCAGCTCAGAAGACCAGTCTTGGAGAATCTTCCATTTAAATGTAAAAGTCATTACAGACCACGGGAAGTTTAAAGACAGTGAAGTGAAGGTGTCAGGCTTCCCAAAGTTTGGGATTGCGTTGCCTCTACTATAAACTTTCCCTTAAACGGCCTGTCAAGTCTTAGCCACATCTGCAGTTTTCTCTTCTGAAACATAATTCCTCATTAGGTTCTTCTCGTTTAAGAAGAAATAATAAACCCAGTTCTCTTGGGCCTTTACATCATATTCCTACACCTGCAGGAGACAAGCTTTGTTGGCCAGGGCACCAGTGGGCCTGGGCATCCTGGGAAGCCCCCGGAGCTGTGCAGCACAAGAATGCAGTCCTCTTTCTGTTTCTAAACGACCTCCTTGTTGACACGCACTGTCACAGAGGAATTGCTATTTTGTCACGTTCTAGATGAGTACAAGCCATGGGCACCACAGGCATCATGTGGTTTTTATTACACCTTTCCTGGAAGGAATGGTGGTTTTCTTGCACAGATTATGAAAGTTGAACGATTTGCATGCTTTGATCCTGCAAGAGGGCTGTTGTTTGCAAGAACTGGTGCCAGCGATAACAATATTCTTGGTGACTCTTGGTCTGGAACCAAAACTAAGGGAAGTGGTGGGTATTTTAGAAGCTGAACACAGATGGTAAGAGGTGGGGCTGAGGAATGCTCCTTCACTGCAGCAGTGCACACGAGAGTCATTTTTGCAGAGGATTTTGGTTAAAAATGTGTGGATTACAGAAGAAAATGGAACTGGCCTCTGGAAACCTGGGCACTGGCGGAGGCAGCTCTGACTCAGAGAGGATCTTGGGGAGGGGTCGGGCCCTGGCCCTCCTAAGGGATTCTCAGCCCAACTGAAGCAGTCCAGTAGCATCCCAGGAAATCCAGATGGAGGGTAACCTCGGGTCTTAGGACCCTTTGGGAGACTCCAGTGATTCCTGGGCCGTCCTGCGGGGTCATTTCTATTCTTGCATGAGTTCAGTTTAATCTGGACTGAGTTGGGAAACCCTGGAAAGGGCTGGTCTACTCCAGGGACTACTCCATGATTCAGCTGAAGGCAGAAGGAAAGACATTATCAGTCTCCTGTGAGGTCGTTACACAATCCGATCTCTGACACAGTAGCATCAGGTTAGTAAATGATACAGTCATTTGGGGATTCTGTAATCTGCTTGAAAATTAGCTAATTAGGTCACAGTTTTTAAAAGCTTTCAGATTTGATTTAGTTAGGCTGCTGGCCAAAATCTGATCTATTTCCATTTGCCTTTTTAGTTTACTTTTTTTCCTAAGTAGATGTGACTATGATATAAAATTCGTTGCCTTTCAGAATGCTTATATGTGCGCACGAGTGAGTCTCAGATTTCTTGGGAGTCCATATTTGTGTGGCCTGGTAAGTGGCCCTCATTAGTTGGATAAAGACCAAAATCAAAGGAATGCATAATAGAGGCGGATTTGCCCTATATTTGGAGATATATTAGGAATATTGTAGTAGAAAAACAAAAAGAATGGGGTTATGAAAAATTTCCATATTACAGAGTGTGCATAAGAAACTCCTTCGTGTATTTATCATTCATACCTCGAGTGCCAGCTCTGTGCCTAGCCCTGCGCTAGACTGTCCCCTCCAGTGCCAGCTCACAGTGGGTGGATGAGAGAAAGGACACATATAATTCTCTGATCGCTCCTGTGGTCAGAGTCTGGAGGTTTCCAGGGAGCTGTGGTGCTTGTGGAAGGTGAGACCTGTGCAGTGCTGTGCCCGGGGACGAGGCGAGGTGGGGTGAGGACAAGTATTTTATCATTACTGTCGTTTAGAATTGCCACTGCTTGGTGATAATTAGAAGCAGGTTGCCTTAGTGAGTTTTATTATTTTAAAAAGTGCTCTCTCTACTCCCTTACAGCCTGCACCCAGGACAGGTTGCTGTCAGCGCCCCCTTCTTGGGAGACCCCTGATCCCGAGGGCATCTCCTTGAGATGCACAACCTCCTGGGTGGGGGGAGTTCGTAAGAAGATTGAGGAACAGGGAAAAGGGGATTATTTCCTCATTTCATTTTTCATTCCTTTTCACAAACACTCTTTTTGGCAATTCTTAGCCAATACTGAGAGGAGGGCAGACATAAAAATTCTATGTATTTGGTAGTGGTATGCAACCAAAAAGGGGGAGGAGCGTTTTCTCTGTCTCTGTCTGTCTCTGTTTGATGGTGTCCGTGTAGTTTCTTGAGTTGGTTTTTAAACTTTATTAAATGTGAAAAGTAGAAACAATTCAGACAATGGATTTTTCTTTCAAATATCAAACATTTATATACTTAAAATAATTTTTGAAGTATATAACGGACAGATTTTTCTGTCTCCCTCTCTATTACTAGGTCCCTGACATACCGGTAAAAGGGCTCAGAGTCATGTGGTAACAAACCCAAAAGAGGGGTCCTTGGGTGTGACCACCGCCCTGCATTGAGGCCACACAGTGGGAAACCCGTAGGGGAGGGAGAGGTGCGTCAGGACAGTTACTGGACAGCCTGGTGCTGGGCCTTTCATACCAGCTGCTCCACTCAGCCCTGAAACACGGCCGTGTCGGGGATTGGTATCCACTTCTGCGGGTGAGGAAACTGAGGCTCAGGGAGGTGAAGTAACTGCCATATCACAGGCTGGCAAGTGGGGGGCTGGGGCTGGAACCCGGGTTTACCTGGCTGACTACAGAGGGGGCACGTTTGTCCCTGTCTCTCTGCCCTCCTCGTGGGGCAGCGCACATTTCTTGGTTTTCCTGGTATGAAGCCCTGAGAGGTGTTATATAATGTTTTCTTACATCTTATGATATTGTAAGATATGACATCTTACAAAATGTTTTCAGAGACTTGACATATTAGATAGGAGGAGAGCCCTAGTCCTGATAGCATTAACCACGTTTAAGTCACACACCCATGCACTTCTGTGTGCTTTAAGGCAACAGATTTTTGGTCATTCTGTGTCATTTGGTTACTTTGAGGTGGGCTCTCCATCATGGTTTTGGAGTGGGAAGCACCTTTCCATGCTACTAACACACCGTGAATTGAGTGCGATGTGCCCATCCACGGTCACCAGGCTGCATTCCAGTTTCTGATGCCAGTTTGGGTAAAGTACATGTGTGCATGTGCTCACACTTAGCAGGTGGCCCCAGACAGGCTCCCCTTGCCCTCCAAGCAGTCTGTCATGTTCAGTACTCATAAGATACCCTTCACGCTGCTGATTTATGCTCAAAGTATCCTAATGTTTCTGACAGCTCATGTGTGACATGAATGTAACCCATATTTCTTCGAGCGGCTGACCCAAGTGGCTTATTTCCTGATACTGCTGATAGAGCTATATCTCTTGGTGTCTCCGCCATCGAGATTCTGATGGTAACATATTGTTTGTGGGTCACTAGTTTTGTCTAAAACAGTAGGTTGGAACAGCGTAGCAAAAGGTTAATTAAATTTGTCCATCAAGATGGGAACAAAAGTGGATGCCTCTGATACTTCTGGTTCTAAAATCAAAGTTCCTGAATGTGTGGTTGCAGGCATCTTTTCTTCTCCTTTTCAGACTCCCAATTTGATCTTGGAACAGTGAAAACGTGAAGAGTTGTTAAAATCCAAAAGCAAAGCCTAGGTCTTTATAGTAGGCAGGTGCCTTAATTTAAAATGGGAAAGGTGGCCTGGTTTAGGAGAGAGAAGCTTCTGAGGCTGACGTGCCTGGGCATCCTGCCTTCTCTGCTTAATCCCTTGTGAGCTGAACCAAGGTTTTGATGTCTTGGACAGGTTTTTCCTATGTTCATGACGATTACATTATGAGGACTCAAGTATCTACAGTTTCCTGTCCACCTCCCGACCCCCCTTAGATGTGAGATGTGCAAGGCACATCTTCTCTGGAAAGTGACATTAAGGATGTCACCATTCCCAAAGCTCCCTCCACCTTTCTGCAGAGGTGTAATGTCATGCTCTTAGAGACTTGCACGCTAGAGTGGAGAGTACTATGTCTCGATAGTTATTAACCCAATTTTAACAATACAAACCAGCTCTTTCACCAAAGCTGTTTCCTGTTGGCTTTTATGTGAATCATGCTTGCATTTCTGCCTGGCTCTGTGTGACTTCAGGTGGGAAGTCAGTCACACAGTTGGGTTTGTGTTTCAGATTTGTGAATGAGACAATGGGCTAGTCCCAGAGGCTGTTTCCACATGAACTGCTCCCCTCTCTTTTGTGAACCCCGAAAATGCATAAAACACTCCCAGGTTCCGGGAAAAGGAACCATTTTCAGAGTTTGGCTTTTTCTTACTGTGTACCTTTTTTTTTTTTTTTTTTTTTTGCGGTACGCGGGCCTCACTGCTGTGGCCTCTCCCGTCGCGGAGCACAGGCTCGGGACGCGCAGGCTCAGTGGCCATGGCTCACGGGCCCAGCCACTCCGCAGCATGTGGGATCTTCCCGGACCGGGGCACGAACCCGCGTCCCCTGCATCAGCAGGTGGACTCTCAACCACTGCGCCACCAGGGAAGCCCCCTGTGTACCTAGTTTTGAAGGTCCTTACTTCCCCTCACCTGATCCTTACACCAGTGTCTTTCAGACATCTTAGACCAAGACCCACAATGAGAAATATTTTATATTGTGATCCAGTATATTTTATACCTACACATAAACACAAAATAAAAGTTTCATAAAACAGCTCTTACCATATTGTATACAGTGAATTCTCATATTTCTGTTGAACTCTATTCAGTTTCATTTCATTCATTTCCATACTGTTCTTAAAGGTATATATATTTGCTGATTGCAGCCGCTGAATTACTTTGGGGCCCACTAAAGGGTCACAGTGCTGCATATTGTAAAACACTGGCTAGAGGAGTAAGCTGTTCTGTCTGTGCCAGTGATGCCGATGGTGAGAACAACCAAGTGACAGAAGTTTTAGGAAGTTAGTTTGGGTTTTTTAAAATGTGGGGCTATTCGCATCTTTTTTTTTTAACATTTTATTTGTTTATTTTTGGCTGCGTTGGGTCTTAGTTGTGGTGCATGGGCTTGGTTGCCCAGTGGCATGTAGGATCTTAGTTCCCCGACCAGGGATGGAACCTGCGTCCTCTGCCCTGGAAGGCAGATTCTTAACCACTGGACCACCAGGGAAGTCCCTATTTGCATCTTAATTGTTTTTTTACTAAGGACAAGCGAAATGGACCACTAATAAATGCAAGTGCAATCCTGGTATCATATGCCGTTTCCATATTTTAAAGTTTATAAAGTGATGTGAATTCCTATATTATGCCTTCTCCAGGGTCTATGTTTTTTCCCATAGTTAATCTTACGGTGTATTTTATGTTTTAAAAATCTACTCTGGTATTAGTCCAGCCTGGAATTGAGCTGCTTTTCTTCTATCCTTTTGGAAAAGCTCACCCACACAAGTTTTGTTTTGCTTTCACTTGTGTCACAGGCTCTGAAGCTCTGGGAAACATGGGGCTTGTAATTTTAAACGTCTTTGATGTATCATTTCTTAAATTGTTTGTCCTCTCTGCCATACTGCATGCACATCGTCTTTCTGTCTTCTTTTCCCCCCTCCCACTTCCTCTCAGGAGGAAGAGCACCTCTTGCATTTCTGGACAAACAGCTCCTGTGCTCTCCAGCCTCTAAGTGCTGACCCTCAAACACAGTTCTTTCCCCCATTGAAGGAGTCCCCCTGGCTCTTCAGGAATCCCTTCCAAGGGCCTGAGTCCTCACAGGCCAGTCTCCCTCTGTTTCCTTTTCTTGGCTCTAGGGAGGGGAGTGGAAGACATTCCATAATATAGCACCTAAGAGAAAGTAAGGTGGGCCCAGTGGAGAAAGTTAACTCCTAACGAAGTTAGGGGAGAAAAAAATAACCTCCAGGGGAACAGAGGGAGAGGGAAGGAAGAAGGGAGGGATGGATTGTAGCTGTCGGGAACCTGCTTGTGGCACATGACTCAGCATTGGGTCTGTTGATGTTTCAGTAATCTCTGAAATGTGTGTATAACAGCAGTCATTAAAAATAACTCCTTCCAGCTGTGATGTGTGGAATCCCAGAGGATGAATGAGGTGCCTATTTAAGGAGGGGGGATGGGCACTTGCCTTTTAGGGAAAGCACCTTGCCCAGGTCTAAGGTCCCTGGGCTAGGAGCATTCTCAGTGTGCGATCAGGTGAGCGTGGGAACAGGCATCCCATTCAAATAGTTTGAAAAGAAGCTTCTTTTAAAGCTAAAGAAATTCTTTAATAAGGAGTTTAAAAAAGTCAGCCCTAACCTCCACTCTTAAGCTCACCAGAAGATCTAGAATTCCACAGCATGCGAAGAGCCCTGCTTTGTTTTATAAAAAGGTTTCTGGGCTTCCCTGGTGGCGCAGTGGTTGGGAGTCCGCCTGCCGATGCGGGGGACGCGGGTTTGTGCCCCGGTCCGGGAGGATCACGCATGCCGCAGAGCGGCTGGGCCCGTGAGCCATGGCCGCTGAGCCTGCGCGTCTGGAGCCTTGTGCTCTGCAACGGCAGAGGCCACAACAGTGAGAGGCCCGCGTACTGCAAAAAAAAAAAAAAAAAAAAAAAAGGTTTCTGCTCTTAAAACCAAAGTTTTATCCCACATGTGGCTTTTGCAGTTAAAAGCCCGTAAGTCACATGTCAGTGCCAGCGGGATCTTCACGCTGTTTGTTTAAACATCAGAGTTTGCAATTAGGAATTTTAGCCTATACAGTCAGTCTTCTTATGAAGACCATCCCCTTTCTTCGCCGACTCTAATTCTGTGCAGCTGAGCTCTGCTTGATATAAACGAGACCAGGACTTGGTTTTCAGGAATCTCTTTTAGCTATTCCCCGGATGGAGTGTTTGATTCAGTGTGAGACCAGACTCTTCCTATCTGAACTGTTAATAGACCACCAGTGAGTAGTGTTTAGGAATTTTTCTTTAAAGGAAGTGGGATCTAACATTTTTACATTCTGTTGGGATTTTATCGTTATTATAAAAAAGGGTGACTGTGGTATATAAGAGGGAAACCTGTGGTTCAGATTCGTTGCGCTGTATGTTCTCAACAGTTTAATAAAATAAAACCCAAAGCTCTTAGGTTTTCCTCCAGGGTTAATACTGACACCGCGCACGTTCTCCGCCAGCCCGGCTCCCGCGTAGGTCATACTCTGGTTCAGAGACTTGGGGTGGGTAATAAGGTATAAAACATGCCTCTTGCTTGCCAGCTACCACATGCTAATAATAATAGTAGCCGTAATGCACTGGAATCCTGGGCTTTTAGGTTTTACTTGGTTTGTTTAATTTAAAGGAATAAAAAATAAAATCTTGAGAAGAAGCAAGGCAGCATTGCATAAAGGAAAGAGAAGTGATATCCTTTCAGCAGAACTGAACAGTCCCTTCCATTTGGGAGCACCTTTTATCCTTCAGTAGAGCTTTGCTGTTTTAGCTGGAGGTGAGGAGCTGAGCACAAGGGGGTGGTTAGTGTTCGGTCGGTTTAAAGCAGGTTTTCTCAAGCTTGGCGCCACCGGAATGTTGGGCTGGACAGTGTGTGGGGCCGCCCTGCGCATTGGAGGATGCGTAGCAGCGTCCCTGGTCTCTGCTCACCAGATGCCAGTAGCGCCCCCCATACACACCTAGTTGTGACAACTAAAAGTGTCTTCAGACTTTGCTAAATGTCCCCAGGGGACAAATTACCCCAAGCTGAGTACTACTGGTTTAAAATATCATACAACAGGACATTTCAAAGGTTTCCTTATTTACCCGTTTTTGTCTCAGCCCAATGTCGCAGGCTGTGATTTTTTTTTTAAGTTAGAAGGGAGTAAGAAGTGATCTAGAGTTTTAAATCGCATTTTTCCACACCTCTTTCTGGACTTTCTGGGTGAATCACGATTGAGTTGTTTTTTTTTTTTTTTGCGGTACGCGGGCCTCTCACTGCTGCGGCCTTTCCCATCGCGGAGCACAGGCTCCGGACGCGCAGGCCCAGCGGCCATGGCTTACGGGCCCAGCTGTTCCGCGGCATGTGGGATCTTCCCGGACAAGGGCACAAACCCGCGTCCCCTGCGTCGGCAGGCGGACTCTCAACCACTGCGCCACCAGGGAAGCCCACGATTCAGTTTTAACTTCATGTTTCAGAGGTTTACATGTGCACTTTGAAATGCATCAAACCGACCTTCTTTCTTATTTCCAAGTCGTTGTGCGGATGGTTATTTGTAGATTATTCTTCTAGTTGGGAGCCACTGAAGCGATTGGGGGCCTCAGTAAATTCACATTTTAATGATCTCAGGTGGAGTCTGACCTTTTATTTCTTTTTCTTCTTTTGCTGGAGGTCTTCTTTTGCTATAGCTCAGTCATCTAGGGATTCATTAGAGAAATCGAAAGTCTGAGTTCAGTTAACTCAATATCTGTTTCCAAATAATCCTTGTTATTTGATGCTTTCTGAAAACAGAAAAGGAATTAAGGAAAAACAAACATATACATGGATTTGAAATTGTGTTTATTTTCCGGTAAGCTTTAGTTGAAAGACAAAAAAGAACTCTATAGTTTAGCTGAATCTCTTTTTAACTATTTATACATATTGGGATTGGCAGCAGTGACTAGTCTGTTTCTCAGACTTAACCTTTTGCACTTTTTAGCTGATACTGGGGATTTCATACTTCTCCGGGTATGGGAAATATGTAGGTAATCCTAGAACACTGGTTCTTAATCTTGGTGTGACACTGGAATTACCTGGGGAGCTTTGAAAAAACCCAGGGCCCAGGCCACATCCCTGAGCAGTGAAGTCTGATGCTCTAGGGGTGGAGCCCAGGCATCAGTGCTGGGTCCCCACCTCCCTGTATTCTAGTGAGAGTGAAGGTTGAGGACCAGGGTGCATTGTTATAAATAAAGTTTTATTGGAACATAGCTATGTCCATTCATTTTCTGATTTGTCTAGAGACCCTGCGGCTTGTAAAGCCTAAGATAATTATTCTTTGGCCATTTACCAAAACATGTTTGCCAATTCCTACTCTAAACTCACAGTGAACACTTTTAAAAAGAGGTTTTACATAAAATTCATAGTAAAAGAAAAAAATCCAGTATTTTGCAGAGGCTTGCAGGGTCAGTCCTGTCAGTTTTCTCGTACATGGGCAAAACGGAAAAGGATTTTTCCTAAAGAACTTACTGGAAGATACTGTCAAACTGAAAGGAGAAGGGCCCAACTCACCACCTAGAGCGGGGAGGATCCTTGGGTTACATCACGGCGCTTTGTACTTAAAAGTCGACACTTAGCCTCTAGTTCAGCGTTCATTACTTAGACTGTGTGATTGACTTGACAGAGGTCTATAGAGGCAGAAGTGGCTCTTTAATGCAAAGTGTGTCTGAGTTTGTTAGTCCTGCTGCAGATGTTAGATGGCAGCAGACCCCTGAAGGAAATCCTTTAGCTCAGGGGAATCTCATATATAGAAAGAAAAAGAATGAAAAAAATTTAAATGTTTTTTACATCATTTCCACCTTCCCTCAGTTCCGGTGGAAAGTTGATGGTTGTAAAACAGTTGTTCAAAAGAGTTTTTTTTAGAAGTTCCTCCTTTGGTCATGGCCCTTAAAGGCTCCAAGTATGGGAGAAAGGATCATTTATTCTAGTCCCTTGAGCAGAATCAGCATCTCCTGATTGAGATGCTGATTGAGAGCATGTCACACTGTGAGGTCCCCACCCCAGACTTGCTGAATCAGAGTCTACTTTTTAACAGGATCCCCTGGCTATTTGAATACACATTAAGAGAGCCCTGGGAAGCACTGGGCTAATTGATAACTGGGTCTGTGCAGTAAACTGACCATTGATCCTCACTTTAAATGATTTCACGGCTCCTTAATGGCTTCTGACTTGGGCTCACTCATTAAAGGCAGACGGTTTTTCCCCTTTGGCTATTTCCAAGTACAGCTTGCCTGCCCTCTTATTTAGTAAAGATTTATATAATGGTAGAAAATGAAAGCGGGGTGATTGAGTTAGAAGGGATAACATTTTATATGCGTCAGAAAAACAAACTAGAAAGGATAAAGGGAACTTGCCAGATAAACTTAACTTGTAAGGAAATAAGTGGAATGGAGTCTTCTTTGCTTCTGCAGGAAGCAATAATCCACCCATTAGAACAGACATCTGTGCTGGGGAGCAGTTGGGAGGGTCAAAAAGGAATCCCTTGAGCTTCTCAGATTAGCACAGAGAAATCAGGGAGTTAGGCCTTTCCACCGAGCAAAGCCATATTACTTAGGCCTATATCACTTGGGAAATTGTCTAGAATTTAGATGTTCATAGTAAATCTCGAGGAAGCCCAGTACCTACTTTTATCCTGCCAGGATCTGTCAAGTTGCTACTATTTTCTTTATCAAGTAGTATTCTAAAGATTTGATTGAAAAACGTGATTTTGAAATTATGCCTTAATTCTTAAACAGAGTTGGTTTATCCTTGAACATTCCCTTATGTTGACTTTTTAAATAAAGTTAATGCCACCTGAATGTAGTTTTTAAAAGGCAGTATACGTACTTGAAGTCTAGCTGTTAGTTGAGCTGTTCTTGCTGTGGAGATCTATCTGATCATGTGTTTAGTGCTCACTGTTGTACCAGGGTCCGTGCAGGACTCAGAACAATTCTAATGTTCGTGGAAGTGGCCAGGAAGAGCCAGGAAAGCAAGAGTGGGGACCCCTTTCAAGCCTGGAGTTTCCATCTCCTTAGCCTTGAATGAGAGGTCAGGAAGCTATGGGAACTGCTCCTTACCTAAAAGCTGCCTGATGGTCCCAAAGGCACGGTCTGATTGCCAGAAAAAGGCATGACTGCCAAGTGTCAGCTGCCACTACTGCTGAAGAAGCAGCATGTGCCTCCCTTCTGCCTACCAGATCTCATTTTATGTCCTATTAGCGGAATCCAAATCACCTCCAGAAGCCTGGTGACAGGAGCATCTGGAAGAAGCAGATCCCAGACATCCGTTCCTTGCTACAGGGAAAAGCATAGGAGGGGGTGGGAATGGGCTCTGAGTGACAGTATCCAGCACGGCCTCATGCTGATGACAACAACGACCCTCACACGAGGCTTGCGTGTTTTTTTAAAAAATATTCTCTCGATGTGAACACTGTAAGGTAACCAAGGTGTGAGATGCTCGTTTTACCCAGGAGGAAACGTGAGGAAGTTAAATAACTTGCTCCTGGTCAGATGTGCTGGTCAGTGTTTCAGGGGATTGTATTGGCTCCTAAGCAGCGCTCTTTGGTCTTTACTGCCCTGTTCTCTTTTGTACTTGCTAGTCAAGCATCCTGTGACCAGATGGAATTAGAGGGGTACTTTAGAGGGGCCTCCAGCATCGAAAAGGCACCTCAGGCTGCACAGTTCTAGTATTTCCAGGGTCTGTGCACTGGAGGGGCATATTCATGGGTGAGGATACTTCCAACTTTAATAAGCTATTCCCTTAATTTAAAGAATTAGGTAATTCTTATAACAGGCAACTTTGGTTTCAACATATTCCTTCTTTTTTCTTAAGCAGATGAAAACCTCGGAGAGCCTCCACGCAGTGAGTTCCCAGTACAGGATGCATTCTTACTACCCGCCTACCTCCTACCTGGGCCAGAGCATGTCCCAGATCTTCACCTTTGAGGACGGCCTCTCTTACTCGGAAGCCAAAGCGAGCGGTAGGTTCCTGGTTACGCAGCCTGGATTTGAGGTGGAGAGAGGCTGCCTGCCCAGCACTGGATCTCTGGTCCTCTCTAATAGCTTACCAGATAGCAGCTGTTGGAAAAGTTGTATAGTATCCTTTAAAGTATTCAGTTATGGAACGATTTTGCTTTGCTAGATTCTTAATATCATGTTTCTCTTTTCTGGACACCCGGAGTGATAAGAATAAGATAGAGACTACCATCAGAAGCCAAAGATGTATTTTCTGGAGGATCAATATGTAATATCAGGGGCACTTTATGTGGGGTTTTTTTTTTTTTTTTTTTTTTTGCGGTACGCGGGCCTCTCACTGCTGTGGCCTCTCCCGCTGCGGAGCACAGGCTCCGGATGTGCAGGCTCAGCGGCCATGGCTCACGGGCCCAGCCGCTCTGCGGCATGTGGGATCTTCCCGGACTGGGGCACGAACCCGCGTCCCCTGCATCGGCAGGCGGACTCTCAACCACTGCACCACCAGGGAAGCCCCCAGGGGCACTTTAAATGTGGTTCAAGTCCTGATATTTTTGGTGAAATGAATCTCTGTCTATTGAAGAATCGTTTTCCAAAACTTTTCCAGTTTAAAATTGAAGGTGTATTCATCTTTTGCAGGAGGAAATAGAATAACGTAATAAAACATTTTTGAATATAATAGATCTCAGAGTTTATGCAGTAGCAATGCAAATAACTCTGATATAATGGTTTTAAAATAAAAAATGACTGTTTAATGAACCAGAGCACTTTGAAATACACAGTTCCTCAACTTCAATTTTAACTTTCTCCCCAGTGTTTACACTGCGATGATAGGCTGGTCTTTTACGGCTGCTGTGTTTCCAGGCCCTGTTTTTAAGTTCTTTGTATTTAAGCATCATCTTTTGATCTAGGAAAGTGAGAAGCATACACAATTGAGTGGAAATCAGGGCAATAGTGAGTGAGTTGGTAGAGAAATCGACTACTAGAACTGACTCCACTAGACAAAAGAAGCTGGTTTTCTCAATAACGTGATTCTCTATAAAGAACTGGCCTCTTGGTAAAACGAGTGCTTGGAGAGTGAGAATCAGAACCATGCTTTGATTTCCAAATTCAGAACAGTGAAGTCTAAAAAAGCTTTATTTACCATACTAAAATAAACTAAAGGATTTTGTTAATATGGAATACATAGGTCGAGGGAACCTGACGAGTTTGAACTATAGAGAGACTGAAGTACACATTATTGATTGCACTTTGACCCATTCATAATCACTTTTTGCCAGGAACGGACAAACACAATTCTTTATGTAAATATTCATACCGTATAATGTTTGCCCACGTGGTCCTTCTTTCATGCTGCCTTTGATTCTATATATTTATGTGAATTATAAGCCCCTTAAGGACAGAGAACACATTTTATGTACCTTTTTAGCTGCTATGATGCCTATTTGTTTTTCATCAGCTGAGTGGATGAATGAAGGAGTGAATGAACAAAGGAATAAATGAGTCAGGTATGATTTTTAAGTAAACTTGCTCTATAAGAAAACACAATCCCGAAAGGTCACACTCCTAACTCATCATCTCATGGAGCCAGAGTTTAGGGATGGAGCAGTTAAAAAAACATTTGCTCATACAGAAAATTAGGACTGAAACTTACTTTCAGGAAGAAATTGCCTGAGCTCCTTGCTCTAGGAATAGTGGAATATTTTTACAAGCATTGGCATTCTTGAGACAGAGGTGTAAATTCAGAGCAAGGCAGTGCGACAAAAAGGTAAGAGGAAATTTACTAGAGCAGAGAGGAAGGAATTTGGAGAGGACCAATAGGCATTTGAATTTATGGCAGAAAAGGAAAAGGCTCAGAAGGAGAGATGTTACAGTCCAGGAAAAGAAAGACCAGCCACCCCAGTGTCCGTGGTGAGAGACGGGGTGAATAACACCTAGGATTTCCTAACACTTTTCTGGTGATGTGTGTGTTTGAAAGAGTGTGTTTGAAAGTGTGGTGTGAGGAGACCTCAGGCTTAACCTTCTGATCCTTCTCTAGCTCACTTCAGACATGAGGGACTGAGCTAGGAAGAAATATAGTGGAATCTCAGTAGTATCTACTTTGGAATTGCCATGGAGAAGGAGAATATGGATTCATAGGAAATCCAAACCTTAGCTTATTTTTTAAAGAAATGCGGCTTTACGGCTTCCAAATATATGGTGTCTTGGGCTCCTACATTGCATGACATTTTTACGGAGCAGGTGGGAAGGGGTGGGGAAAGAGAAAGTTGGGGGTCAATAGGAACGCCTCAGGATCACCTCCTGGGGCATTGGATCCTCATTTTTATCATCAGCATCGACACAAGTGGGGGCCATTTAGGCCCTCTGGTAAATGGGGCTGAGGCTAGTGGCAGGATGCGGCGATGGGGATGGGGGCATCAGTATAGTCATTTGTGAGAAGGTGGTAGAGGCTGGCTGATAACCAGTTACATTTATCAGTTCTATCAAGTTTGAGTTGAGGTCCTTTGGTTGGTTGCATTAATAAATAAATTACAATTTGTAAGTAGTATATCAGTTATTTTAGGTGGGGATTTGTAAGTAAGTTGAAAACCAGTTTTTTCAGTAGGTTTAATGTTTTCGTTAAAGTCTTACTTAAGTATAAATTTGTCTATTAAATTCATTTTTCTTCAGTTTCTTTAAAGATCAACCGTTCTTTACCATCCAAAGAAATGAGTCCAAGTTCAAGGTTTTCCTCTGGTTTTGCTGGAGATTACAACATGAAAATAGAATGTAGGGGGAAAAAGAATTACAGGGAAAGTTTTCCTTTTGCTGTGTTGCTACTGTTTAATGTTTTTCTTTGTAAAAAGGCTGGGAGCCATTCTCTCACTTTTTTTTATGTCTTGAAAAGTGTTAGGACATAGATCAGAGATGGTGGGGCCTGGTTGTGTAAGACTTTGTGAGCCACTGCAAGCACTTTGGCTCTTATCTCAAGTAGGTGGGAAGCCACTGGAGGGTTTCCAGCAAAGGGGTGACACGTCTGCTTGTGGTTTTTAAAGATCACTCTGGCTGCTGTTTAGGAACAGACTGTAGGGGTGCAAGGCGGAGGCAGGGAGACCAGTTAGAAGGCTGTGGCCATAATGCTTGCAAAAATGGCAGTGGCTTAGTCGGGGTGGGAGTGTGGGAGTGATGGCAGTGTGGGAGGGTTGAATTCTAGATACATTTTGAAGATAGAACCAACAAGGTTTGGTGATGAATTTGGGATGGGATGGAAAGGGAGGAGTGAAGGATGACTCCATCATTTTTGACTGATCAAGTAGAAACATGGAGTTTCCACTTATTCAGGTAAAGAAGACCATGAGAAAAACAGGTTTGCAGGAATTGGGAGTTTAATTTTGCATGTGTTAAGTGTGAGATGTACGTGAGCCATCCAAGTGGATCATCAAGTAGGAGTTGGATGTACGAAGTCTGAAGTTGAGGGGCGATTTCCCTGCTGGAAATAGAAACTTGAGCGTTCAGTGCGTAGATGTCATTTGAAGTTAATGTGGTGGGATCACCTGGAGAGGTGAGTGTAGACGGAGAAGAATAAAGGACCAAGGATTGAGCTCTGAGGCCTTCTAACGTTTAGAAGTTTGGTAGATGAGGAAGACCAGCAGGGGAGAGTCAGGTAGGTACCTTCTCCTACCCGTGAGGTAGGAAGAAAACTAGGAAGGGAAGTACAGAAAGCATTTCAGTGAACGAAGCCAAATAATGCTGAGAGGTCAGGTGAGCTGAGGACTGGAATTGACCGTGGGCTGTTGAAAGGTAGAAATGATCAGCGGCTTGATGAGCGGCCCCTGTGGTGGGGAGGTGGGGGCCATACCCTGACTGTGCGTCCAGGAGCATGTGGGAGAGAAGCATGGGGGCAGTGAGTGTAGATAGCTCTTGAAGGGGTCTTGCTGTAAGGGGAGTAATGAAATGGGGCAGTACCTGGAGGAGGGGGTGAGTTCCAGGAAGCTCCTTTTCTCTTCTTTAAAGAAGGGGGTTATCATAGTAGGTTATTATAAAGATTAGCTAATGGGAGGTATGTGTGGGAGCATAATTGTCAGGGACGATAGCATGTCTCTGAGTGAGCGAGGTGGGGTGGGATCCCCTAGGGCACCCCTTGTAGGGCAGTGGTCCCCAGAGTGGGGCTGTGCATGCTTTGTTACTGGTCTAAGAGGAGATAAGCAGAGGAATTCAGAGTAAACAGCCGTCTGACAGAGCAATTCTCTGTTGAATCAATGAAAACTTGGGGCTCGTAGTTTTTGTCTTTCACTTTCCTAGCAATTCATTTTTATATTGAAGTAAAATCCACCTGACATAAGATTAACCATTAACTACTTTAAAGTGTACAATTCAGCGGCATTTAGTAGGTCACAGTGTTGGGCAGCCATCCCCTCTATCTAGTTCCAAGTCATTTCCATCGCCCCACAAGGAAACCCCATACCCGTGAAGCAGTACTTTCCGTTCTCCCTTCCACCAGCCCCTGGTAACCACTAATCTGCTTTCTTGTTTCGATGGCTTTGCCTATTGTAGATGTCTTGTGTAGATGGGATCATATAATATGGGGCCTTTTGGACTGTCTTCTTTCAGTTAGCATAATATTTTCAAGGTTCATACAAGTTGTAGCATGTAATCAGTGCTTCATTCCTTATTATAGCCTAACACGATTGCCTGTATGGATATACATTTTGTTTATCTGTTCATTAGTCGATGGACATTTGGGTTCTTTCCATCCTTTTTTGACATTGTTCGTTGTACTACTATGAATATTAACGTACTAGTCTTTGTTTGAATACCTGTTTTTAGTTCTTCTGGGGTATACTTAGGAGTGGAATTGCTGGATCATGTGGTAATTCTGTGTTTAACTTTTTGAAGAGCCTCCAAACTGTTACCCACAGGGGCTGTACCATTTTACATTCCACTACAGTGTATGAGGGTTCCAATTTCTCTAGCCAACACCTGTTATTTTCCATTTTTTGGATTATGATTCTAGTAATTCCTTTTTATTGTATTTTATAAAAGCATCAGACTGTGGTGGACTGGAAACTGAAAAAAAATTTAAACAAAACAGGCCCTTCCTTGCAGATAGTTTGAGAAACACTGGCCTAGTGCCCAAGTGGAAGGCTGGTTTATGTGTGAGTGTGGCCAGGTCATAGTAACAGGTGCAGGCGTTTCAGGAAGTGGTGGTAGGAGCATTCTGGAAATGATGCTTCCTCAACTTGGGATAAGCAGGCAGGTTGCACAGCAACACCTCTGTGTCAGTAGATGCACACATGTCTACAGGGAGGTGGCATTTCATACCTGTAAGTAGGCATTTTCTCTACAGGTGAATTCTTGAATAAGTTCTCGGAGTGTATGTAGCTGGACAACACTTGCAAAGAGGTTTAGATTTGAAATGGTAAAGGTGAACATGCTTCGATCTTTTTGTCTCTTTATAACGTTTTGTGATCTCAGTGTGAAAGTTAGAAATGGTGCCTCCTGTTTCTTCTGGATCTTTGGCCGCTTCCAGCTCAGATAAGTGGCAGGCTGCTGTGCACACTCACCCTTCCTTTACATTCTAACTGCTCTTTTTAGGAGACAGAAACACACATCTGGATGCTTATTACCTATCACGAGCTATTTACGTATTAGTCATCTGACACACGTAGGATGTGAGCAGCTCTGAGGCCAGGTGCAGAGCGTTTACATTTCACCCAAAGGTCAGATGGCAAGGTCAGCAGAAGGGTCTCCCTGAGTTGAAGCCCTCATGGTTCCCTGTAATGTCTGGGCAGCTTGTAGAGGCCTCTGTGTTCCCAAATAGGATTTTATGAATGCATTCAGCATTGGCAATTTTGTAGGCCGATGAGTCTAGAAGTGCCTGATCTCACCGATGGCATACGCTACCTTCCCCACGGTTGTCATAACTGAATGCAAAGTGGTTGAGCTTTCGCCCACGGAATGGACTTGCTTAATGCTGGGCGTTAGAGTTGGATTTTAGCAAAAGATGATGAGGTCGAACCTCCCAGTTTTGCAGGTGAGAACAGTGAGGTTGTGCTGCCTGTCGGAAGCACCCTGAGGTCTCCTCACTCATGATCCAGGACCCCAAAGCTGCCTTTAATGTGAGGTGATGTGATAGCTGTCCTGAGCAGCTGCGGGGGGTGGGGGTAGGAAAGGGGTGGCTCTGTGCTCAGCACCTGAATGGGAACCACGACTGAGCAGCTGTAGCCCTGGGGGTTTCAGGCTCTTCTCTGGGAGCCTGAGTCTTCTCACCTGTTAAAGACGCGGGAGGGGCTGGGCCCTGTCGAGCCCACACAGCTGTTGTGAGGATGAGCTCGAGTCCCGGGTGTAGACAAGCTCTTTAAATCACACATGCAACAAGAGGGGCAGGGTGATCTTCCTTCCACCGTTCCTTTCTGCAAGGGTTGTGTTGATGTTTCAGGCAGTTCTTCTTGTCAGGGAGAAAGCTCTTCTGGAAATGTTTTAGTCTTCCTCAGACAGGCGGGAGAGCAGGCCAAGGAATCTGAGGACTGCTTCTGGTGTGTATGTTCTGCTTTGAATTGTATGGCAAGCCTGTAGGAGAGAAGAACATTGACCCCTTGCATTCCCTGCTTTTTAAAGAAAGCTGAATGGGTTTATGCAACACTTAGAAAGTGTTGAGTTTAAGCTTTGGCGCTTTAGGAAATGACTTATCTTTTGCTGAATTTCAAAGAAAAGGGCACTTGGCTGGTAAACCTGTTTTCCTTACGTGACCTTCTTATTCTCAGCTTTAGCTTTGAACAGAGAGGTAAGTGCACCATTCATTGGCAGTGACTGTGGAGGCCGATGCGTGCAAAGGAATGGACCCCCCGGGAGGGAAGATCTGGCTCAGATCCCCAGCTCTGGGCTGGATTGTAAGATGCTTGTTTCATCTCTTAGAGCTTTAGATCCCTCATCTGGAAGGTTGAAAAGGGTAATAAGAGCTTTATCTATTTTTATATATGGATCACAAAAACCTTATGTGAAAGCATGGCAGCAGCTGTCAATTCCCTTAATCTCACGTGAAGACCCATCACCATGTCTTATATATCTTTTGATTTCAGCAAGTGCCTGGCACTGGGCCGTACAAATGAGGGTGATCACAGTCATCAAGGAGGCTGTGTTTTTAGCCCTACAGGGACCCTGCTTGAAATGAACCATATGTGTATTGTGATTCTTGAAACTGGCTAGACGTGATGGCCTGCTGAGTGAGGAACATGAAGTACACAACTAATCTTAAGCATATGATAAACATGGAGAAATGGCAGCTTTGAAGACTTATTTTTAATATATCACATATACAATATGTTTCCAAAGAAACAACCAGGGAAGAGGAATATATAAGGACACCAGCAGGTCCCTTTATACCTAAAGGATAGTATAGAAGGCAAGCTGAAATGCTGTTGCATGAGGACACACAGGCTTCTGTCTTCTTTTCAAACTTTTTTTCTCCCTCCACGAAAAGAGAGAGAGCTGATGGGACTCTAACATGTCCTCTGTGCAACATACTGCCTTTTGACAAGGCCACCATCAGTCTAGAAATAGCAGGGACTTCCCAGAGCCTACCTGAAGGATGTCAGACTCACTCATGGAAGGAAGAAGTTCACTCACTGCAGCACTTCAGCAAGAATTTCCAGGGTGTATTCTCACACATGAAGGGCAGGGATCTCATTCATTCATCTCTGTAGTCTTCCAGGTGCCTAGCATGACACCATGTTCTCAGGGGACTCCTGGGATGTTTCATGGTTTCTTGTATGAATAAGAAACTGGCCTCTGGATTCTTTCTGCTGGTGCCTCCCTGGCCCAGAGTTAGGCATTCCGATAAAGCACTTGATGAAATAAATCGGTCATGGAAAAACGTGGGGTGCAACCCCCAGGCTGCAACGTATCCTGGATTTATATCATGTAGAATCTTCCCTTTGAAAAGCTCGAATTTTAAAGACTTAAATCTTTGCCTGTGACGGGTTTTTGATTGATAACACAGCCCTGCATGAGAAGTCAGGAGAAGCTTGATCACCGTTCACGCTAAGAGAGACCGGGTGGAGTTGCAGGCAGGATGCCGTGCCATCTCTGAGCCTGTTTCTAGAGTTGAGGAAGAGGGGCCGGTGTAGGAGCTCAGGTCTCTGAACTGCTTCCCTGGTGTTCTTTCTGCTGGTAAATCCTGTGGTTTCTTCTTCCCTCCCTTTCCTTTTCCTTTTCTCACAAACATGTACTTCTCACACTGTCTGTAAGACAATGCCCTGTGCACATTGTGGGGATAGCTCATTTGAGTCTTGTCATCATAGTATCATCCGCATTTTGCACACGAGGACACTGAGGTATGGAGACAATGCCTGTGAAGTAGGGAAGAGGAGGGGGTCCTTGTTTCCTCGTGGCAGGTGGAAAAGCTGAGAACACAGTGATGACTTAGCTGGTCAAAACCCCCTGAAAGCAGCCTTAAAAAATCCACAGGGGGCTTCCCTGGTGGCGCAGTGGTTGAGAGTCCACCTGCCAATGCAGGGGATGCGGGGTCGTGCCCCGGTCTGGGAAGATCCCACATGACGCGGAGCGGCTGGGCCCGTGAGCCATGGCCACCGAGCCTGCGCGTCCGGAGCCTGTGCTCCGCGGCGGGAGGGGCCACAACGGTGAGAGGCCCGCGTACCGCCAAAAAAAAAAAAAAAAGAAAAAAGAAAAAAAATCCACAGGGTATCAGGTGTGGTATTTACATTACTATTCCCCAAGCTAAATGTAAACTTTAAAACACCTTTTTGACTTGATTGACATGGTAAAGTCACTGTTTAATTTTGCGATATTTGAATTTTCTTTTTATTTAACAGGAGGGAGTAAAGTGCAAGTGTAATATTTGACAAAGGCAGACATTGCAAAATTAAATGACTAGTTATTAGCTTTGAAATTAAAAGTGCAAAATGAAATGAAACTGCTTTTTAAAAGTTTTTTTTTTTCCCTCCATAGACATGGTTTTTATTTTAAAATTAGTGTGAATAAAAGGCCTGTTGAATTTCCCCAGATAATTTTTGAGAGAGACAGTGTTTTACATTCTACTTAGTCTGTCAGTGGCTTATCATGAGGTTGCTTTTCCATCTTTAACTTGTTCTTGAAAAACAGGGCACCTTTGCCGGGGTTTTCCTTTGGACTAAAGATTGCAGTCAGGAGGGGACAGGGAAAGGTCAGAGCTCTGGAAAGCACACTTTTAGGAACTCCCGAATGTCCTGACAGAACCAGATTGAACACAATGACTAGACACTGCTGGCCTGTGTTTTCGGGGCTAATTTTATCTTGATGGGATGCAGGTGTGACGTTAGGCCCCTACCTGCCTGCTCAGTGGAGGGAACCCCATCTATTGTGGACACATGACACACCATCAAGTCTGCTTATTCTGTTACTCATTCCGTGACCCCTTGTCTTTAAAAATCCTAAAGAGGCAGCCCTCACATGGGCATGAACTTGGAGGGACAGTGGCCGCTCTGGGCAGAGCGTCCAACGTGATCACGCGTGAGATTTCCTCGCTTGATTCTGACTTGAGCCCACAGGGCCTCAGCGGTTTTTCTCAGGCGCGGTGTGGAGTAACTCCGGAGTTTATGTTCCCTCCTTGGTTCCTCAGAGGCCCGGCCCAGGCCAAGTACAACTTGAATAACCTTCAGGAAAGCTGTGCTGTCCTTCTGTCTGCTGCTGTCTTTGAAAATTGCCTTCAGAGTTAGTGAGCGGGAACAGTTAAGATTTACAAACAAGGATGAAGCTTGTCATGCATCTTTCACCATCCATCATCCAGGTGCCGTGCCTGGGCGGTGAAGTGTTCTTCATAAAAACCAGCTCAGTGTGAAATACACCTCGCTGCAGTGTTTACTGCTCTGAAGCTCGTCAGCGTCCCTTTATAGTAAATCCAGATTGCGATGTGACATTACAGTATATCATTGCCCGGCGCAGCGGGGTTTACACTGAGCATGAGTGCAGTGCACACCAGATGAGGTGTCCAAACTGAGTTATGTCAGAATTTGGCTGTTATATGGGGATAGCTTTTGTTTTCCGAGCACTGAAAGTTAGCTTTATATGTATTTATATTTATATATAGGCATATACTTCCCATCTTGCACATATACATGCGTATACAATATACGCTGGGGTTAGGTTCCAGTTTGGCTTCTGTGTAAAGAATGGTGGCCAGCTTTTATGTCCCTTCCAACTGTTGTTCACTAAAATTGGCGTCAACGGAATCTTTTGGGGGAACTAGAGTAGATGGTTATTTCATCATAGAAGTGGGTTTGATTTTGCTGTGTGTAACATGGTCATATTTACCATTCTTTCTTACAAAAAAAGGGCCCCTCTTTCCTGGGGTTATTATGATACTGGAATGATCCCTTGGCAGGAGGGCAAAGAGAAGAAACCCCACAGGACTGGCCTCACCTGCTCTTGAGCACCTGGCCTGTTGAGCTGAATACATGCCCTTGGGGGGAGGGCTCAAAAGTCAGTTGCTTATTTATTATTTTTTTAGTGGGTATGAAAAGCCTAGTGCTGCCTCTGTTATCTTGAAAGATGCTGCTTCTAAGAGAACATTGATGGTGTTTTAGCTTAAATCGGCAAAAAAAAAGACCACACTGAGTTTATTGCACGATCAGGTTTATTTACATTCACCCTAAAAGTACCGATATTAAAAATGAGCTCCATAAAAAAATAATATTCAGAGATAACAGCAGGCCCTGCAATCCCATGATCATCTTCTTAACACACGGATTTTTAAATTCTCTTTTCAGTGTAGCAGGGTTATTTGTGGTCTTCACACATCTGGCACTGCACAGAATCCAGGATCTGTCCCCCGTTTACACCAAGTCTAGGGTAGGGGTTCCCCCCACTTTAGATGCAGAGGTGAATATAGCTTTCCCGCCAGTGCCCTCTGCTCTTTTTCCTGGCTGTGTTTCCTCTTAGTCACAGTGTCTTCTTACCGGAGGTTGACTAACCGTGCCACGTCTGAGCTTTTGGAAGCGGCACAGGACACTATTGCAGGTGTGCTGTGCGGTGCTGGCCTCGGGGGTGGGGGGTGGGACAGGGGCCAGAAGCTTCCCATTGGCCGTGGTGCCCGAGGAGGGAGAATAGCCATTAGTCAGCCCAACACGATCACTTCGTTAGTGTTGTAAGATCAACACAGGATGGCCAGTTAAAGTTAAATGTCACATAAACCACAAACGTTATTTTAATGTTTAATAAACATGTTCACAGTATTTTATTATATTAAAAATTATTTGTTTCTGAAATTTAATTCAGCACCTTGATTTTTTTTTTTTTTTTTTTTTTTTTTTTTTGTGATGCGCGGACCTCTCACTGTTGTGACCTCTCCCGTTGCGGAGCACAGGCTCCGGACGCACAGGCTCAGCGGCCATGGCTCACGGGCCCAGCCGCTCCGCGGCATGTGGGATCTTCCCGGACCGGGGCACAAACCCGTGTCCCCTGCATCGGCAGGCGGACTCTCAACCACTGCGCCACCAGGGAAGCCCCAGCACCTTGTATTTTTATTTGCTAAATCTGGCAGCCCCGGGCTTCATCCAAGTCCTCTCTGAACCACCATTTTCGGGCACTGGGGTAGAAGGCGGAAATGAACAGTGGGTGGAGGAGAGCAATACTTTCGCTAAGCATATTCGGCGGTTTAAGAGTTGCTTCATTTATATCTCTACAAACATGGTACAAGAGGCGGCGCTGATCATGCTTGGAATGGTTTCCTGTTCTGGTTGAAGCTATTCATGGGTTTCTCTGTGAAAATTTTCTGGCTTATAATTTCTCCTTGCACATGTTAACTGTACTGTGTCTTCCTCTGTTTAGGTAATTTGTAGGTGCAGACATTTCTTTTATCATATATTATAGGTTAGCTCCATTAATATAACAGCATATAAAAGCTAACCCACTGTTGCTCAGACTAAAAATGGAAACTTACAGTTTTCGTGCTTTTGGTTCAGTTGTTCCCTTGTAGTTTCACCAGGCATTACAGTGACTCCTGAAGCTCTTGGGCAAGACCAGCTCCTCTGTCTCTTTCCTGAAGCCTCCCCACCCCCTACCAGGATAGGAACTGATGGCTCAGTCAATAAACAAGTAATAAATTCATTGAGTGCCAATTCTGTGTCTGTGGCCCTAGCATTATGCCCAGGAGATGAACCATGGCAGAGAACATGCTGCAGTGATCCCAGAATGTTAGCAGGTCTTAGGGACCTTCCCTTCCTGCCACAGAAGAACAGCCTTGCCTCTAAGCCTCTGCAGCGTGTGTGTGAGGGAGGAGCCACGTGCCCCACTGTCTTGCTCTTATTCCAGACTTGGTTGAAGTCTCCGCCATAAACCTAAGGGAGAGTTTCCATCTCCAGTTAGAGAAGTCAGGATCACCAGAGTCTGTGAATAGGTGTTCCAAATTTGCAGCCCTTGTCAGGCATGTTTCCCCTCTGTTACTATATGGCTATAGAGGTGGGATGGCCTTGGTTTGTTTGTTCATAACAATTTTATTGATATATAATTCACATACCATAAAGTTCACCACTTTAAAGTATGCAGTGCAGTTGTCTTTAGTGTGTTGACTAAGTTGTGCAACCATTATCACTGTCTAGTTCCAGAATATTTCCATCATCCCCCAAAGAATCCCCATATGCAGTTATTCCTCATTTCCGCCTCTCTCTCAGCCCCTGGAAACTACTATTCTACTTGCTGTCTCTATGGCTTTGCCTATTTCTGGACATTTCATATGAATGGAATCATATGATATGTAGCCTTTTTACATGTGACTTCTTTCACTGAGCATAATGTTTTCGAGGTTCATTCAAACTGAGGCTTTTAACAGGGCTTCATTCTTTTTTATGGCCAAATAAGATTTCATTATATGAAAAGGCTTGGTTTATTTTTTATTTTTATTTTTTTTGCGGTACGCGGGCCTCTCACTGCCGCGGCCTCTCCCGTTGCGGACGGGCCCAGCCGCTTCGCGGCACGCGGGATCTTCCCGGACCAGGGCACGAACCCGTGTCCGCTGCATCGGCAGGCGGACTCTCAACCACTGCGCCACCAGGGAAGCCCAGGCTTGGTTTATTTTGAGTTCAAAAACTATCACGGGGCTAGCAAAACTATTAAGATTAGAACCCTAAGATTCTCAGGGGAAATATGGATTTATCTCATTTTATTAAGTCTTCCATACATGAATGTCTGTAACAAGCAGAACCTACTATATGAAATGAAATGACACCCATAATTGTGGTGCCGAGGCTCCCCACATTCAGCAAGCCAGGGTGTGTGATTTCCCTGTTTTATGCTAATACTATTTACATTAGTTTGCCAGGGCTTCCATAACAAAATAGCACAGGCTGGGAGGCTTAAGAAACAGAAATGCACAGTTCTGGGGTTTAGAAGTCTGAGATCAGGGTGTTGCCAGGTTTGGTTTCCAGTGAGACCCCTTTTCTTTGGCCTTTCCTCTGTATGGTAAGAACACTAGTCCTACCAGGCTAGGACCCTACCCTTAAGACCTCATGTAACCTCATTTATCTCCCTAAAGGCACTGTCTCTACATACAGTCACATTGGAGGCTAGGGCTTCAACTTATTAATTAGGGGTGGGGCGGGGTATAACAGTTCAGTTCGGTAACACTGTTGAAGAGTTTAGTGTCTCTGTATGTCCCCTCTTCTTGCTGAGGTTCTTGGGAAGTAGGAGAAGGATGCTGAGGTCGGTCGGGTGGGCCAGTGTGTATAGAATGAATGGAGTATCTTGCCTGGTCTTACTGCCAACCGTCTGGCGTTTGCTGCCCGTTCACTCACCTCCCAAGCTCTCCGACACGCCGAGCCCAGCCTGTGGCAGGCCCTCATCTGCAGGCTGGATCCCCAAAGCACGGAGGTTTTTAGAGATGGAAAACTCCACGGTCAGGTGCACACCACTCACCCGGACCACTTCTTTTGCAGATTGTTGCTTTTCTTTTTCTCATCCCCACTCCCCTCACCTCCCCCAAATTTGGATTCTTCTTTTTTTCTCTCTCTCTCCCTGAATTTTGGGGAAGAATTTCCGATTTCTCGCCATCTTTGCCCTCGAAGTGCTCCATGTAACCATAAACAATTAAACCCTGATGTACTGCTACTAATTAGAATCTTTGCCACTTTTCCTGGCAAATAAAGCAGATAAGAATTAGGGCCTTCCCCCATAGGGAAATGAGTGAGAAAGCAGTGCGTTGTTTCCCAGTGTTACTATGAACTAATGCAAAGGTTACTTCACGGTAAACTTATGGTTAGCCTTCATGAATTAGCTAATGCCCCTTACAGATCAACCAAATAGGAAAAATAATCTCTTACTTTGAAGCACTTTGACATACATCATCTTATTTAATCCCAACAACAGTCTTATTAGGTAACGAGCCTTTTTCCTCCTGACACCAATTCTGACATCAACTGGGTGTCCTACAATTCAGTTCAGTTTTAATACTGACTGTCCAAACTTAGCCCAGACCCCATGGGTTAAGGTCTCAGTCTCACAAGACTGCCCCCATCTCAGACGCCAGCCATAAATGGGGTGGTCGGGTTACCCACATTTCTGCCTGGCCCATTACAAATTTGGGAGTTCCCACAGCCTCTCCTCAGGTTTGATAATTCACTAGAATGACTCACAGAACTCGGGAAAGCACTTTACTTACTATTACTATTACGGGTTTATTATAAAGGAATAGCCCAATGGAAGGGGTGCATAAGGCAGGGTATGGTGAGAGGGTGGAGAGCTTCCAAGTCTTCTTCAGGGCCCCCGCCCTCCTGGCACCTTGATGTGCTCGCCAGCCTGGAAGCTCTGAGAACCCCAATTGCTAATGGGTTTTTAGGGAGGTTTCATTACCAGGTATGATTGATTAAATCATTGGCCATCAGTGATGAGCTCACTCTCCAGCCCTTCCCTCTCCCTGGAGGTTGGGGGTAAGGCTGGAAGTTCCAAGCTTCTAATCAGGGCTGGGTCTTTCTGGTGCTCAGCCTGTACCCTGCGTCTGTGACTAGCCCCTATCCTGAAACCATCTAGCCCGCCAAGAGTCACCTGCTTAGAACAAAGAGGCTCCTATCATCCCACTCAGGAAATTCCAAGGGTTTTAGGAGCTCTGTGCCAGGAACAGGGACAAAGTCCAAATATCTTTCCGTGATACCACAGGTTGGTAGAGCAGAAATCCCTGACCCTATTTTAGGGAAAAGGAAATCGCTGAATAGAGAGAACAGGTGGCAGCTGGGAGTGGAGCTGGACGGTCTTCTCTCTCCGACTCGATGTCTCTCTGGGACACTCTCCAACCTCAGACTGTCACACGGTATTGAAACCCTTGTCTTCAGCCTGCTGTCTTAGACCTGCACCATCTAGTACAGGAGCGACTGGGCACATGGGGCTATTTATGTTTAATTAAAATAAAAAATCCAGTTCCTCTGTTAAACCGGCCACATTTCAAGCACTCAGTAGCCACATGGGGCTGGTGACTACCGTACTGGGTAGAGCAGAAATAGGACGTTTCCATTCTCAGGCAGTTCTGTTGGACAGCACTGTCTTGGACAGTTAGGTGAAGGCTATTTTGTTGTGGACTTTTCAAGTGATGGGGTGGGTAGCACAGCGTTTAAACCTGAGACATAGGAGTACCTCAAGCTCAATAGGCACCACTTGAAAAGTCTTTTGTGGGTGCAGCAGCCCTTATTCAAATGACCTGTCAGGTTGAGGAGGCCTCATTGACTTGGACTCATTGAACACTAGCAAGTGTTAAGTCGATCTTTGGGTCTAACTGTGGTGCACGCTTTTTTTTTTTTTTTTTTTAACTAGCAGATGGAAGTGAGTAAACTAGAACCTGGTTGGTCTCAGTCCAAGAATGATAGTACTTGCCCAGGGTGGAAACCTTGTCTTATGGTCATGGGGCAGCATGTCAGTCTTGGGCACTTGCTAACGATTGCTTGCATTAAAACCAAGAGGGAAAAGTGGCATTGATCCCTCTTCAGAGATAGGATTTGCAGATATTTTCCCCATTCTTTGTGTTGTGTTTTCGCTCTGTGCCTCGTGTGCTCTGATGAACAAATTTTTAATTGTGATGAAGTCCAGTTAGTATATTTTTTCTCCCGTCATCTGTGCTTTTGATGTCATATCTAAGAAATCATTGCCAAATCCAGTGTCATGAAGCTTTTTCCCTGTGTTTTCTTCTAAGAGTTTTCTAGTTTTCCCTCTAACATTGAAGGCTTTGATCTGCTTTGAGTTAATTTTTATATGTGGTGTAAGGTAAGGGTCCAACTTCATTCTTTCGCATGTGGATATCCAGTTTTCCCAACACCATTTATTGAAAAGGCTGCCCTTTCCCCATTGAATAGTCTTGGTACCAGAAGGGGAAAATGGCGGAAGAGTCAAAGTTTGACACTTGCCTGTGGCTTTTTTCTGTGATCATCAGAGAACACTAGACATTGAATATTGAATCTGTAGCACAAGCCTACCGTTGGCAGTTGATCCACCTCACCACAGTTGATCTCTGTGGTGAGTAGATTTCCTAGCGTTGTTTCTTTGTTTACTTGTCTCTCCCTCCTACTTCAACTGTATCTTTTTCCACTCCTTACAGTTCTGAGATAAAGGAGAATAGGATAACAAGGGAAGGGAATCCTTCCACAGTCCAGATCATAGTAGGTAGAGCTGTGAGGGCAGAAGTGCATGTAAAAGACTGGCTGATTTTCCATTTTTCTGATTGGAAGTACTAGAGTTTTTCTAATAGAAAGGGACAAATGTTAATTTTTAAAATACTCCTTTTTTTTTTTTTTTTTTTTTTTTTGCGGTACGCGGGCATCTCACTGTCGTGGCCTCTCCCGTTGCGGAGCACAGGCTCCGGATGCGCAGGCTCACCGTCCACGGCAGCGTCCACGGCTCACGGGCCCAGCCGCTCCGCGGCATGTGGGATATTCCTGGATCGGGGCACGAACCCGTGTCCCCTGCACCGGCAGGCGGATTCTCAACCACTGCGCCACCAGGGAAGCCCTAAAATACTCCATTTTTAAGGGTCCTCTGAAGCTGCTTATCCATGAGAGATGGCAGAACCTCTTTGGGTGAGCCCCAGTGGCAGAGCCATGAAATACTTTTGTGTCCTGTAGGAATATTCCTAACGCAACACGTCTAGAGCTGAGAGCAGATAAGCAAAGACGGTGGATAAGGATGCCTGGCTGGCTGGCTGCAGCCCAAAGTTGTCAATCACCCCTTAATGTTTACAGAAGCGAAAAGTCAATGTGTAGTTGTTTTAATTTGACACACTCTTGGGTTGAGAGAGTGTAATCGCTGGAGGGGACAGTTAAGTGGCTGTGCTCCTTGTCAGCTCATCTGGGTCTGACTCCTGTGCTGAGCCCTTTTCTGATGAGTAATGAATTGGGTTAAATACCGGCGTAATTGCTTGCTTCCGCATACCAGTCCGGTGATGCCTTGTACTACGTTTCTCTCGGCACTTGCCTGAGGCTGTTAGGGTTTATGCTGCAGAGAGTCCGTATGTTCATTTTCATGAATCAGTGTCGGTTTTTGAAAAGCGGTTGTTACAGCGCTAAGTGGACTGTAATAAATTGCACCCCCTCCAGACCCGCTGGAGTAAATCAGAATTGCTTATATCCATGCAAGTGGTCTTTTTAGTGTAAATGACTTTCTGTTTACTTATCAAACCGAATGTTTGTCTCCAAGAAATGGAGGCAAATGATTTGCTCGTCTTTTAATCCTGTGAATTACACTTTGCTTCTGTTAAACCAGAGAGGAAACTCTGTGTATACTTAGCTAGGAAAAATGTCTCCCCACACAGTAAGTGAAGTTATTCCAAAGTCATTTTCAGGGCTGGAGACACTTTATTGTAGGAAGTAAACCAACTCTGGGCGTCAACCTTGTCTCCAGCCGCTACTTAAAATGTGCCAGAAATGCACTGAGCTCTGAGAAGAGCATGGTTTCTTGCCCAAGAAGTTTCTAAGCAAAGAAACTAGCTTTGGGGTCGTGTATTTCTCTCTTATGTACTTCGACTGCTGCGAGGACACTGTGGACATGGCTGTATTCATTCCTTTTGAGAGTTAAAGTGACCAGAGGTCTGAGCCTCCATGGTTGGTAGGCAGACATTACACAGTGTGACTCTGGTGGCTCTATTATCGTGAAATCTGTTTCACATTTAGTGCTAGTTGGAAGAAGTATCTCATGATTTTCTTTTTTTTTTCCTTTGGTTGGACCACAGTCTTCTTTCACTTAATTTCCCACGGGGCTCGCCAGGGCACCTTAATGATGTCTCAGTGACGCACTAATAATCTTTTATTTTTATTATACTTTCACTTTATGCTTAACACATGCAAAACTTGCCATTTTAACCACTTCTAAGTGTAGGATTCAGTGTCAGTAATGACATTTACAGTGCCATGCAGCCACCTGAGGTTTCTCTAGGGTTGAAGGCAGCCACTGGTCTAGGAGGTGGTGGGGTGGCAGGGTTGCCAACCCCAGGGTGCCCTTCTAACCCGCCCACCCCTTCACTCACCATTGCCTCACCCACAGCATTCTAGGGCTACCTCCAAGGTACCAGTGACACCCCGTTCATCCCTTACGTATCTTTTCCCCAAAGAATCCTCTTTGTTTACATGATGCCTGGATCCTGACCTCACCCCTGCCCATCTTCTGTGTGACCTGGCTAGTTCAGCGTCTTCCTTTCCAAAGTGACCCTGGTGCCCAGCCCTCTCTGCTCCAGGGACCACTCACCAGGCCACTGAGGACCTCTTTTGAACTGTCTGCCCGTTCTCTTGAGCTTACTCCCAAGTGGAACAGTATTCCAGAAATAATCTTAACTCCCTGCCTGGTCCCCACATTGTCCCTCATTCATCAAGTCCTCTTCTGTAATCAGCCAGCTCTCAACTCCTCTATCACCATGTTTTCCAAAATGAATGACAAGAACAGGGTGATTTTTCCCTGGTCCTGCTATTTTGAAATTTGAATCTTCTCCACAAATACTGAGAATAATTACTTGTATTTTCGGTTGCATATTCTTTCTCCTCATTTATTCTTTGACCTTTACCTTTTTCTTTATTGACACTCAGCAGACATCATGGTGCCTGAAGAGGGCTTTGCAGTATGCTCTGTGTAACTCCTAGTTCAGTGCTTCATACAGGGTTATTGTTATTATTTTTACAAAAACCAATATACGCTCATTGGGGAAAAATCAAATAAGATAGAAATATATTAAAACCAGAAGTTTCATAGTAAAGTTTTATAATTTCTTTCATACAGATATTACACATTTTTGTATTCCTTCCCTCCCCAGTGTATGTTATGCTGATATACATTAATACCTACAAGAATGGTTATTACATTTCTGTCAAATGCCTCTTTTGGCATCTATCAAAATAACCACGTGGTTTTTCTCTTTTTAATGTAGTAAGTCACATTAATGGATTTCCTAATGTCGAACCATCCTTATATCCCTGGAATAAATCTTACTTGGTCATGAGGCATTATCTTTTTAATACATTGCAGGATTCAGTTTACCTGTATTTATTTAGGACTTTTGTATTTACTCATAAGTGAGTAATGGCCTTTTTTCCTATTTTGTGGTATCTTTATCATGTTTTTTGTCTCATGGTTATAAGCTCAAAGGATGAAACAAGTTGTTCATCTTTATTCTCTGAAGAAGTTTAAATGACATAGGAATAATCATGTCTTTGTGTTTGAATGAAATTACTCATAACACCATCTAGGCCTGGGTCTTTTTCAAAATGGGGAATGTCTTGATTAACTCTTCTCTTTTATGGTAATCTATTGGTATCTAATGAACTCTTTTCCTCACTTAATGTTGGCAGTTTTCTTTCTTTGGAGAGAACTATACATTTCACTTTTATTTTCAAACAGTGATATAAAATTGCTATAACAGTGGTTGGAACACTATACCTGTGGTTATATCCACTTTCTCATGTTTAATGCTTTTCTCTTTGTATGCTTATTTTCTGTTAGATTTTCCCAAAGGTTGGTTTGTTTTATTGGTCATTTCATATCACCATCATATGAGTTTGTTTGTTCATGTATAGATTTTTTTTTTTTTTCTTTCTGCGGTACGCGGGCCTCACACCGTTGTGGCCTGTCCCGTTGCGGAGCACAGGCTCCGGACGCGCAGGCTCGGCGGCCCTGGCTCACGGGCCCAGCCGCTCCGCGGCATGTGGGATCTTCCCGGACCGGGGCACAAACCCGTGTCCCCTGCATCGGCAGGCAGACTCTAAACCACTGTGCCACCAGGGAGGCCCCATGTATAGATTTTGATTGGCATAACTTAATCTGTTCTTAAAGAGATTTTTGAAATTCTTTATTTCTACATATTTCTTTCAATACCCACTGAAAAAAGTGGATATTTGTGGTAGTGGAGCCAACTGGCTTAAAGAAGTTACTCCCCCAGTGTAGTAAGTAAATGGCAGAACTGGGATTCACACTGAGATCTATCACTTCCTCCCACCCCCCATATTATGCTGCTTCTTGAGGTATAAAGGATGTCTGTGTATTAGCTTGGGGTCTGCTTAGAAGCAGAACACAAGACAGGACGGACTTGTGTGCTGTAGTGTATTGAATGGTAATTCCAAGTAGGAAGAGTGAGGGCAGGAGGAAAATCCAACATCCAGCTGTGTTACAGGAGTCATGGCGGGCAGCAACAGGTGTTAGATCTGGGACCTTCTGGGGAGCTCCTAGAGAGCCTCTCAGAGTCCTCTACCTGAGGATACTACAGCAGGAGAGGTATTTATCCACAGGCTCCCACTGCCATTGGCTGAGGCATTAAGCCCCCTCACTTCTGATTTGCGCATGTGCTTGAAGGAGCATAGTGTCTGTGGCATCAGAGAAGCCTGGGGGCAGGAAGTAAGTGGCCCACGGTCCACTCTGTACAAGGTGCCGCCACAGGGAGGTGAGTTGAAACTTACACGGAGGATGCCAATAGGATGTTCCTTGGGCGCAAAAGGCATCTTTTACAGTCTATTTATAGGAATATCATTGGAACTCACCCGTGACAGTGTGTTTCCCCAACTCTGTTTTCCATGAACGTTAACACACATAGCCACCTACCACTTATACCTTGGATTTGGGGTACTATGAG
This sequence comes from Grampus griseus, assembly GCF_964374135.1. Classification (NCBI taxonomy): domain Eukaryota; kingdom Metazoa; phylum Chordata; class Mammalia; order Artiodactyla; family Delphinidae; genus Grampus; species Grampus griseus. Next base: position 51,425,227 of record NC_139000.1, read on the forward strand.
TTATTTTTATTTCCTTAAAGTCTGAAATTCATTGGGAGAGTGGGATATTATATGGTCCATTTCCAAATGGACTTCCTTTTCATCTGAAACATCTACCAGGGGAAAAGGGGGCCTGGGAGGATTAGTTAAAACTAATGTGTTGAAGATTTTCCAGCAGATTCCAATTTACTGATGAAGTTCCCCATTCTAGAGAAGATTTATTTTGGTTAAGAAAGGCAGAAAAATCACCATGAGAAAGAAGCTGTTTTTACCTTTCTTAACTGAAATATATCTATTTAAAGAAAAGGTGAATTTAAAGGTATGAGACAATGTGGTTTGCTTTGGGGCCTAAGCCTGATTTGTGTTCAGGTTATTTCATTTTCCTTTGTATATTTGCATAATGGTTCAGAGCATTGAGTTTGGTGTCTCCCAAACCTGGGTTGTCACTTAGTGCCACATGACCTTGGGCAGGTGTCTTCCTCTCTCTAAACCTTACTTTTTCCATCTGTAAGTTGGAGGTGATAGTATGCATTTCATGAAGTTTCTTTTTAGTGTGAATAAGTAATGTATATAATGGGCATAGCACTGCATATGGCACATGGTTAGGGCTTAATAAATTGTAGTAACTTGCATCGGTTTTTCATTAATTCCATGGTCTTCTTAACTGAATGTCCCAGATTGGTTTTGAGCCTGCCAGAATTCTTAGAAAGGTTACGGTTGAAAGTGTTCCAGGCAGGACCAATTCCAGGAGTGAAAGGGAATGATTAGTAGTGTTGCACTTTTGTCATTTCTCCTCCAGTATCCTCGCAGTAAGTCCACACATACATGTGGACTTTTTCTTACTTCTGTAGCCTACTCCCCTCTTGCCCGTGCCTCTTTTTTTTTTTTTTTTTTTTTTTTGCGGTACGCGGGCCTCTCACTGCTGTGGCCTCTCCCGTTGCGGAGCACAGGCTCCGGACGCGCAGGCTCAGCGGCCATGGCTCACGGGCCCAGCCGCTCCGCGGCATGTGGGATCTTCCCGGACCGGGGCACGAACCCACGTCCCCTGCATCGGCAGGCGGACTCTCAACCACTGCGCCACCAGGGAGGCCCTGCCCGTGCCCCTTTTGAGAAAAACCAATTTGATAAATAACATGGTAAAATAATACTGATTTTCTGTCTTAGTCCTCCTCAGTATTTGCATTTTAAAAGAACATCAGTTTTTATTCTGAAGAAATGAATCTTTAATGGTGGAATTTCAGATATTTTGGTCCTTGGGTGGCAGGCATATTTTAGGGACAGGATCTCTTTTCCTCTGATTCTCAAATCACTCTTTTGTAAATAACCACCTCTTTTGTATACATGGAACCAAGTCTACTTCAAGCACCTTGGTTGTTACTGAAGTGCTTTAAATTTGGCTTTATTCCAAATACCATATTTGTGACCCTCTCATAATATCACATACTTATAATAACATGGTATGTGTCACAAAACGTTGCTATTTTATAATGTTTCAAACATAGACATTATAGTATATTTTTATTCTAGTTGTCAGTTGTTTGCTTTGGAAGGTGTATGACTACTTATTAACAAGATAATTTAGTAAACTAGTGGCCTAATGTACACACCCGAAAATGACTAACTTAACCTAAGGAACTGTCCTCTGATAAAGACCTGCTGTATTAAAACAAATTGGGAATAATAATGATACCCACTGCACATTTTATCAGTGAGTTAGATCTTTTGCGAAGTAAAAGTTTCAAAAATCAAAATAGTTTAATTAGTTTATATGAACAATATAACTACTGTAGTTAATGTGTGTTTTTTCTTTCATTCTAGTTTGCAGTCAGCCATTTCATACTCCCATCAAGATGAAACTTGCTATACAGCTGTCTTTTGTACTTTGTTCATCTAAAAAGCACTCTTTAAGTCAGAGATTTAAAAGAGAAAAAAGTTATTTCCAAAAATAACTTTGGAAAACTGGTTTTTAAGAACATGATTCTGAATGTACAGTTAAAATAACTTTTTTTTTCTTAACTGGATAGAACATTGCTGTTTTGATTTTCTCTGTAATTCCTGACAAGGTTTATTTTTTGAATACACATGCGTATTCTTCCGCCAGTTGTAATCTTGGTGTGTGAACTGTGCTATGGCCTACTCTTCCCTTATCTCACTTATTTTAACAATTGCATCAAGAGCTAAACTCTTAATATGTCATTTCAGACTTTTTGCTATGAGGATATGTGTTTTTGTAGAAATACATAGTTTGCTTGGCTTTTTAACGTAAGGGGGGTCATCATAGTGAACAGATGGTTGTTCAAATCTACTTTTTTCAATCAGCAGTTGGTCTTAAAGACCTTTCATGTTGGTGCATGTAGATCTACTTTGTTCTTTTTAACTGGCATGTACTATTTCAAAGTTTGGAAGGATCATAGTTTATTGGTTAATTTCCTTCTTTATTGACAATCATGCTTTAAATGCTGCAGTCTCCTTGTACACAGGTGCTGGTGTTTTTCCGGGGAGATGCTAGGAAGGGACATTTCAAAGAAGCCTGCATTCTAGATTGTGTTAAATGCTGCCAAATTACCCCCCAAGACTGGCTGCACTGGTTTACGTTCCTGGCAGCAGTGCATGAAAGTACCACTTTCTCCCAAACCTCTGCTAGTGTGGTATTTGAATATATACATTGTTGTCTATCTGGTGGGTGGACAGTGGAGTCCAGTGGGTCTTATTTCCATCAGGAAGCCAGAGTACCTCTTGAGAGACCTTGCAGTAAGGGAGGTACCCTCAGCCAGCATCTGGACAGTGCCTGAGATGCCTAGTGGCTGGACCATTTCATCCACCACTTCTCCCTCCTCTCCCCACAAACTGAGTACAAGAGCAGGTCACACGGGTTGCAAGACAAGCCCCTCCAGTGTAGTCCATCCTCCCTAACAGCCAACTTGTGCTGAATCCCAGTCAGTCTCCCTATAAAAACACCAGCTCATATGCACAAGCAGAGGTGCTTGGAAGGACTAACAGTTTCCATCTCTTGTAGCTGAGTTCTCCTTACTAGAGGATCTCGTCTTGGAGAAAACAGACCAAAAAACAGGAGAAGGCAATTCTGCCTGCTTTCTTGTTGACATAGCGTGGGGGACAGTTATATTTCCACTGCTGTCTCCTTTGTAAGAAAAGTTGAAGATGTGTCCTCTCTCTGTAATAGGCGTGTGTCCAGGTCTGCGAGGTCGTATTGGGCAATAGTTCAGATTCACACAAAAAAAGCAGTGATTGACACTCTTCTAAGGACTGGATTCATAGACTGAGCCAATCGAGATATCAAATAAATTATAGTGTTAGGAAATTCATTGTGAAAAGTTAGCTAAATGATCAGATTTCAGCCAAGTCTCCCAACAAAGTCAGCGATTGATTGTGAGGCAGAGGCTGTCACATGTCACCGGAAGGTCCTCTTCTGTATCAGCACAGAGACGGAGGAGGTGAACCTCCTGTTCAGTGGCTGAATCCCAGTGACTGGGAAAAGCTTAGTACATTATTGACAGAGAGAATGTTAATGTCTCCACTAGGGAAGAAAGGTCTCCATATCTTCAGGAGTAATCACTTGATACTGAATTAGTTCTGTTTTGTACTTGATTAACTCTGACTTTAAGTAGGCACTTAAGCCTTTAGAGCTTAAAAGAAATGGAAATTTCAGAAGTCGTTAACACAAAGAATTTTAGTTTTGAGAGAGCAGTTTGAAGCCACTGAGCTCAACTCCCTCACTTTATAGATGTGGAAACTGAGGCCCCAAACATGACTCGCCCAAGGGACTGTCTAGTTTTACAAATTCCGTAGAATCCAGGAGTGTGTTACTGTACTGCTAACCGTCCCGATGCTCTGGTTTTAGATCTGAGCCTGAACTGGACTGTGTTAGCTTTGCTGATGGATAGGGTTTCCCGCTGGTGGCCCCGGTCAGGCCCTGTGGCGTTTCTGTTAGATGTATCAGGAGCCCTTGATACTGCTGACCGGGAGGTGCTGGAGCTTGCTGGGGTGACTGGTTCATTTTTCACTGTCTCTATCCTGCCTTCATGGAAGGTCATAGGAGGTGGAATTGGGTAATTACTTATCTACTCTGAAAACTCTGCTGTGTGGATCGGCCGAGAATTCAGCCCTCTTGTGCCCCTTTGTGCTTAGTGAACGTGAGGCCTATGGGAAGGATCCACCTGGGAGCCCACCTACACCCTGCTGTCCTTCCTCCAGGTGTGCACTTTGCTGAACTCATCATCATTATCTTAAATCAGATGAAGGGAAAAGTAACACTTTTATATGAGTAGGGGTCTTCTGTGCCCCTTTCTTCTCCTCAGGCCAATGTAACTTGGGAAAAATAAGACCCCCTTTTTAAAAAAACGTTTATTTATTTGGCCACGTCGGGTCTTAGTTGCGGCACATGGGCTCTTCATTGCGGCATTGGGATCGTTCAGTTGTGGCATGCGGGATCTTTAGTTGCAGCATGCGGGATCTGGTTCCCTGACCAGGGACCGAACCTGGGCCCCCTGCCTTGGGAGCATGCAGTCTTAGCCACTGGACCACCAGGGAAGTCCCTAAGACCCCTTTTTTTGATATCACTCTTTTTGACATCTTGGTGTCTGGTTGCTCTCAGATTCCCAGATCCTATGGTTCTGTTTCCTACTCTCCTAGCAGAGGCCTGGGGGTCTTGGTAGAAGTCAGCATCCCCCCACGGCCCCTGGCAGCCTCCCTGCTGGCCCAAGAGAGACCCTCCCTCCTCTGTGCTCTGCTGTTTCAGAGCTCAGAAGGCTCTGCAACAGGGGGTCACCTTTGAAGAGGCTGCAGGGTTCTCCCAAGTGTCTCCTACTTTACTTTCTGAAACACCTGATAGGCAGCAAATGGATACCTTTCCCCAGCCCTTCACTCCACCGAATTACATGTTGGGTCCCTGAAATCTCTTTTGCACGGAAAGTAGATTGAAAAGATGTGGGAGTTGGGACCCCCTGGGTAGCTACTTTCCTGGATTCATTTTCAAAAGGCAAACCTGCAGCTCAGGTGATGCTTGGGCTTCAAAGCTGTCTTCTTCAGCAAAATCATGGCTTTCTGGAGGGGAGCTTGGGCAGCAACTTTGTGAATATGAAGAAGCGGAGGGCTCATGGCAGAGGGCTCCCTGGGTCGTGTCAGCAGAGTAGCCCGCCTGAGAAATCAAACCGGTAAACCCATCGTAATGTACCGCGGCCTTGTGGCGGACAGTCCCAGGTTCAAGTCCTGAGTACAGAGTCTGGCTCTGACTCTCAGCACTTGTGTGACCTTGGATGTGAATCACCCTCTCTGAGCCTCAATTTTTTTAACTTTGCCAAATGAGGATATTAATGCCCACCTCCCCAAAGGGTTTTTGTGGAGACGATAAGTACAATGCCTGGAACATGATAGGGGCTCAGTGAATGATAGCAATGATTATTAATTATTATGCTAATAAATAATGTGGGCTGAACCTCATTTCACAGGCCTGCTTACCTAAGTCAGCACTTAGCAGCTCCTGCTGGGGCTGGTAGTCCATCCTTCCTAAGGAGTCCTGTTTCATTGCCCTAGGGTCTGCCAGCCTGCACTCAATAAAGAAAGCAGTTTACTCCTACAGTGCAGGAGCAGAGAGCGGTGCTCCCGGCGGTGGCCTGTTTTCTTTGATTTCCTTTTATCCTTGCTTTCTGTCTTTTATATCACTTTTTATTACTATGAAAACAGTACATGTTTATTAAAGCAAATGAAAACCTGTGATACCTGATAGTCTGTTTTTTCACAAAAGGTTCTAAGGACTTTTTGAATAAATGGATGACCTTGGTTGAGCACTATAAAAAATTTCCCCCTTAACCACCAACCACATTCATTAGCTAATGCTAATGTTGGTGTCTTTTGTTTTTCTCACAATTTTATCTGGTTCAGTGTTACAAATAGCAATATTTCCTAACGGAAATAATTAGAAGTTCATTTTATTCTCTGCTCTGACACGTACAATCCTGGAGCCTCATGGAAGCACTAGAAAACATGAGACTTGCTGTTAGCCGAAAATAACAGTCTTATAATGTCAGTTCTTTAAATACCAGCCGTTTTCTGGTTAGCCCAGGACTACATTCTAATTAAGCTCCTGGAAAGCAAGCGGAGGGGAAGCGGATTATCACCTTGAGATTCTCGTACTGGTAGATAGATACTTTGAAAGGCTGTGACACCATTCTAGGGTGGGGATGCAGACCAGGCTGGGACCAGAACCTTACTCAGCAAGGATGCGTCTTTTCCCTAAATTATGGAAACCTGACATAGTAAAAGTAAAACTCTAGGATCCACCCACTTAATAGCAGTACCTTCTGTATACTGAGTGGTATAGGCAACACTTTAGAAATTTGCTCTGCCCCAAAAGGTGACATCTCTGCAATGTCCAGAAGCCACCGCTTTGAAATGAGGATACCAACAGGAGGTTAGAGCCCGAAGCCTGAGTTCACCTCTTGAGTGAAGTAGTTTAACTGGATGCCTTTCATCAAGAGTAAACTCTTGAGAGAGTAAGCAGTAAACTGAGAGAATAGAACTGTGTCTGGAGGGGTTGGGGGGAGGGGTAAGGTGTCATTTGGCAGAGAGGAGACCAGGGGAGAGGATCAGGGAGCACCGGATACCTAAGAACAGAAAAGAAGTGCACAGAGGTGAGGGAGGCGCAAAGGGTCAGGTAAAAGGGTAACTGAGAAACAATTCACCTTCCTCCTGATTTTGCTTCAGATGGTGCCCGGTGTACCTGTGAAGTACTTACTGCTCCCTTATTATGGAAAGGGAAAAGCAGAGGAAGGAATAGTGTTGACTGAATATATTTTAGTTGTAATGACGACAGCCCTTAACATTATTGTTTTCCATGAACGAATGTCCAGAACTGAGGTGTATAGTGTTCAGTTATTGCCCACAGTCACATCACCAGTAAGAATCTGCTCCCAGGTGTCTCTGATTACAGGTGTCCCTGGTTTTTTCCCTATGAGAACAGAGACTTGTTTTATTCATGGCTGTATTCGCTTCATCTATGATGGTGCTGGGCACAGAGCAGATGCTCAGGACATATTCCATGAATTAAGTAACCAGTTGACACCACACTGCCTTCTTTAATGCTTGAGAAGAGTGTTAAGACATAAAGAGGACCAGCGGTAGTCATTGTGTTCCTGGGCACTCAGCTCCCTAAGAGGTCTCTTCCAACACCTTGAATATGAAACAAAGCATGTTCTGAAACTTACGCTTTCAAAATTACGGTGTAATCAAAAGGCTAGGCAGCACATAAACTTGACAGTTGATGTAATTTAAATAATGTTTCTGATCCCCAGGAAGCTTGCAGATAACTGTGGAAAGCATTTCCACATGTAAATTTGCCAGTTTTGAGATGAGCTGGTGCCTTCTGCAATGAGCAAGTTCCTTGAGCTTGAAGGAGCAGAGGTCGCCATTTGGTACTTGGTTGCCCTTTGCTCTAAGCTTTGAGGGCGGCCAGTAATGCTGCGAGTGCCGGACTTTCGCTCTTGTTTTCAAATTAAAAATTTAATTACAGTCTTCACTGAAGATGAACCAAGTGTGAAAATACCTGATCTACTTGGAATGTGGGATCGAGGAGGAGTGTGTGGGTTGGAATCAGTGCCTGGGCTCTTAACTGCTTTCAACAGTAGCACTAAGGGTGCGATCAATTATGTTGTGGCCAAATGCTGGCCTGTTGGTTAGTCAGAGTCAGTGAAATTTATATTCTTCTTTATCATTTTTTTAAAGCTGAAAGGTTTTTTTCTTAGTAGTTACTCTGATAGACTACAGACTTAAATCTGCAAGACTTCAAAGGTTTGAAAGATACGCGTCTTTGAAATTTGTGGAGACTTGGCTTTGTAGATCAGTACGTGGTCATTTTGTATTAATGTTTCAGGTGTGCTTGAGAAGAATGTGGATTGGCTCATTGTTGGGGCCAGAGTTGTATGTCCATCTGTAGAATCAACTTTATTTATTGTGTTGTCACATCTTCAGTTAGTCAGTCAGTCAGTCATCAACCAATCAACAATAATGAAAGCAATCTATGCAAAATCTGTCCAACGACACCATATTACCTATTTTTTTTTAAGGTCGCAGTTTTATAAGCTTCTTTTGTTCTGGAGAAAAAAATGTCTGTATACTGTTCAGTCTTCCAGATTCTGTCCTTCTGGTATTTCTGTCAGTGTCCGGAGTGAAGTTACATCCATCCAAGGACTGAGTTTAAGGATAGATTCATGAGGTCACATTAACTTGCCATCACTGAACAGTGATCTCTTTTGCATAAATGAATTTTCCAAACAACTCATAATTCCTCCTGTGATTGCCAAAGTTCTCTGCCTCCCACTCTCTGATGACAGACGTTTACAAAATGGATTCCCTTCTTTCTCGCCTTCAGTATGCTGAACCTTTCTTGAGGGTTCAGGTTCATTGTCATAGAGATCTATTTTTGTACTCTCAGCTCTTCAGAAGTCTCCATAGGTGTTTATTTAGAAAGAAACATCTTGTTAGAGACATGCTTCTGGAAGAATAACTAACTGGCCATACTGGGATAAATTAAGATGAAGTAGAAAAGACTGGACAGGGCAACCAGATGCTAGCAGATGAGGGTAACCGGAAGGGAGGGAGATGCAGGAGGGCTCTGTGCAGTTCAAGAGAGGGGGACAGAACAGTGGCTTAGGTTGGGGGGTGGGTCTGAGAGAGCCTGAGCTGCAGGTGATGTGGGCATGCGCAGGACCCAAGAGAGGAGAAGATGGTGGGTTCAGTTCTAAACAGGTGAGGTTCCATTGCAGGAAACTCACCCAGGTGGAGATGTTCAGCCAATATTTCATATATAGAAGTAGTTCTCAGTGAGAAATCGGGGCAAGAGATAGGAATCGTGAAGTCATTTGCAAGGAGGTGATGTTTAAAGCTTATGTGGATGAGAGGACCAAGTGGAGTAGTTTGGAGAGTCTGTGTCTAGGGTTGGTGTTGGGGAAGGATGGTCCAGGGGGGCAGAAAGCCTGGAGGGCAGCTGAGGGGGATGAAGGGGAGAGGACATGTTAGGTGTCAGTGGTTTTGAGCAAAGAGGGAAAGACTGCAACGGGCCATTGGCTTTGGGGACTAGCAGGCTATGGGTGACCTTGAGAAAGCTTTTCTGGGAGTGAAACAGCTACCAGTTTGCCAGGCATAACCCAGTGAGGAGTGGGCAGTGGGCCAGTTCTTCACTTAAGTTTGGTGATGATAAAACAGAGACTGGGTGGTAGGTCAGGGTTGGGGAAGAGAGGATGCAGTGCAGGAAAGGATTAGTGTAAAAGGATCAAAAGACAAAATCCCACACTTCACACCCCTTAGGATGGCTATTATTAAAAAACAAACAAAAACCCCAGAAAATAACCAGTGTTGCTGAAGATGTGGAGAATCGGAACCCTTGTACATTGCTGGTGGGAATGTAAAATGGTGCCCCTGCTGTGGAGAACTGTATGGTGGTTCCTCAAAAACTTAAAAATAGAATTAACATATGATCCAGCAATTCCACTTCTGGGCATACACACAAGAAAAGTGACAAGAGGGACTTGAACAGATATTTGAACACCAGGGTTCATAACCAGCATTGTCCCCAAGAGCCAAAAGGCAGACACAACCCATATGTCCACTGATAAATGCCTGAGTAAACAAAATGTGGGCTGTACTCAGAATGAAATGTTATTCAGTCTGAAGAAGGAGTGAAGTTTTGCCACACGCTGCAACATGGATGAACCTTGGAGACATTATGCTAAATGTAATAAACCAGTCACAGAAAGACAAATACTGTATGCTTCCACTTATATGAGGTACCTAGAGTAGTCAGATTCATAGAAGCAGAAAGTAAAAGGGTGGTTACCGGGGGCCGGGCAGAGGGAATGGGGGGAGTTATTGTTTAATAGGTGCAGAGTTTCAGTTTGGAAAGGTGACAAAGTTCCGGAGATGGTTGGGTAGTTACGGTTGCACAACATCGTGAATGCATTTACTACTGCCGAACTGCACACTTCACAGTGGTTAAAATGGTAAATTTTACATGATGTGTATTTTACCACAATAAAAAAAAATTTCCTTAAGCAGAAAACAAAATCCTGAAAGGAGACCAATTTTTTTGACCATTGGGAGGAAGAATTAAATGAAGGTCGTCTTATACTTTGATAAATACCTGCCGGTGTTGGTTTCCTTCATTTAGTTCAGCGCTGAGCTTGGTTGACCAGCACCAGCAGGTCCTGCCCAGAAGCTTCTCGCCCAAAGAGAACATGGGTTGTTCTGAGAAGTCCCTAAAAAAAGGCTACAGTTAAGTTTAGTTTCAGACAGGATGTAGTTGGGGGGAAGAAGGAAAATCTTTTCTTGAAAGCAAACTAAAATACTTGTCAAGACGTGAGGTCTTCTCTCCTGAAACAATTAAAAAATACCATAAACCCCTGGAGAGGGGAGGGCACAATCACATTCCCTGAATGCCTTATATCACCCACAGATTAAACCTCTTTAGCACTGAAGTCCCTTCTTGGGATCTAGTTGAACAGAAGGCATTTTAAACAAATAGAAAAATGTTTTAAGAAAGACATATATGATTTGTTTTTTTAGCAGTTGGGGTCTTATGCAAAGTGTGTAAATACTCTTTAGGAAAAGCATAGTTTGTGCTACTTTCTTGTTTCTCTTCACCCTTAACAAGGACCGTTCCAAAAGAGCGTATTCTTGAGTCTGTAATCTGAACTATCTTACCCACCCATGATGGCTGTGTTGTAATTAGGAGGTAAAACAACCTGTGTGACTGAGTAAGCATGTATTCTCCTGTCTGGAAATGCCTGGAATTTTCTATCCTGATTGATTTCATCTGGTATATGTTATTTAAATGTGTCCTGGTGTTCGCTTCCTTCTTCTGTACCAGAGAAAAATACTAATAATTACTCATTTTAAATTTCCTGTAACCCTAGTTAGAAAGAAAGAGAAGGAAAAGTTGGCATAGTATTAATAGCCAATACTGGTGGAGTTTTGCGTTTGTTTTTTTTTTTTTGAAGAAGGCATCATCTCCTGATAGTAAAAGTAAAATAATTTACTGGACACAGTCTTCTACCCTGCTACTAGCATATCATTTGGGGCACAGTATTTCTTTTCAAATTATAAGCTGCAACTTTTACACAAGTTCTACTTGTGAAATGGCTTGTGAACTTTCTCTTTTATTCATTTCATTGCAAAGTATCTGAATTTTTTTTAACATCTTCATTGGAGTATAATTGCTTTACAATGGTGTGTTAGTTTCTACTTTATAACAAAGTGAATCAGTTATACATATACATATGTTCCCATATCTCCTCCTTCTTGCGTCTCCCTCCCTCCCACCCTCCCTATCCCACCCCTCTAGGTGGTCACAAAGCAGGAGCTGATCTCCCTGTGCTATGCGGCTGCTTCCCACTAGCTATCTGTTTTACATTTGGTAGTGTATATATGTCCAAGCCACTCTCTCACTTTGTCACAGCTTACCCTTCCCCCTCCCCATATCCTCAAGTCCATGCTCTAGTAGGTCTGTGTCTTTATTCCCGTCCTGCCTCTAGGTTCTTCATAACCTTTTTTTTTTTCTAAGATTCCATATATATGTGTTAGCATACGGTATTTGTTTTTCTCTTTCTGACTTACTTCACTCTGTATGACAGGCTCTAGGTCCATCCACCTCACTACACATAACTCAATTTCATTTCTTTTTATGGCTGAGTAATACATTGTATATATGTGCCACATCTTTATCCATTCATCTGTCGATGGACACTTAGGTTGCTTCCGTGAAAGAGTTCCTCAAAGCCATACGGCTGAAGCTGCACATCTTACATATTTTGTTAAGCAGCATGTTTTATCAGAGATGATGTAATTCCACAGTGAAAGGCTGACTGCAGGCTGGTGGATTAGCTGGAAACCGAGCTGATTTCGGGCCCCAGGTGAGAAAGCAGCTGCATTCCCTCTCCTCATGCCTGGCTCTCCTGGCAGTGGTGTTGACTCCAAAACGTTAATCTTTTTTCTTAGTCTTAACAAGAGTCCCATGAAGGTGGAGATTTTCATCACCTTCATTACCCTTTAAGGTTGAAGCATCTGTGATTCTTTCTTCTCAGTGTGAAGGAAACTCTCAGCAAAGCTACTTTAAAAATGTCTCTTGTTGCAAAATATCTGGACAGAGCCAACCTAGTTTCTAGGCTGGCGAATGCCACGGCCTGCTTTGCGGGTTTGATTTCTTTTGTATCTGAGAAAACCGCTTTCCCAGAATCAAATGGGAACTCTCTACCAGAGGTGACTCGTGGAGCCTCTTGTTAGCCTGGTCTGCCTTGGTTTCTGAGATGATCACACACCTGTTTAAACTCTGTTTTCAAATGCAGTTGCACCTGTGACCACCCAGCCATGGTACCATATGTGGTTTGCGTTGCAGAGTCCCCAAGGCACGTGGTCCTGCGGACTCGTCCAGAACCAGGCTCTCTGGCTGAGGTCACGCCTCAGGGTGTGTTTGATGTGGCTTTTCTCCTTGTGTCGGTGCCCAGAGTCCTTCCAATAAATACAGACAAAATTAGACAAAGCCTTTGCACTTTAAAATCGTCAAAACTGGCTTTAGACTTGAGACTCTCTTTGCCAGTGTGTGGGGTAGCCCTGTTTTGTGGTGGCAGCATGTCTTGTGAAGACCACATTCCATGGGCTTTCTCACTCCCCTATCCATTATTAAGCACCCGCTGGGTACACTGCACTGTGCTAGGTAGTGTACAGTAGATGTTCTTGGCCGAATTTCAGTTTACCAGGTGTTAGTGTTTTATCCAATAGACTTTCTGTTTCTTTCTCGAGGAGGTTCCCCTTGCTCTGCTGGTTCAGCCAAGTCCCTTCCCCTTTGGCCCGGCCTCAGGTAATGTCATGTGTACCTGAAGTCCCGGGAGAAAACACAATATAACAGGCTTGGGTTTCAGTTTGGAATTCATCTTCACTTTTAGCCTTCTGCTGTGTAACGAAGGACGAATAAAGTAAAGGTCACCTTTCTCTGAACACTGAAACTGAAACTTATCTGAAAACATTCAGGGAGGCTTGAGCTGTGTTGACACTAACTCTTTTTTTTTTCTTTCCCAACCAGTGTTTAATAAAAGTCTTACTAATTTCTTGGTCCTGTCTTAGGCAGTGGAGGACAGAGGCTAAATCACACTCCTTCCTTAGGGAAGTGCACAGACTCAGGCCAGGGGAGAGGAGTCTTCACGTTTACACATGATTTTGTCATTTATCATCTCTTCTATCCTCGGAGCAACTTTGTGAAATGCGTCATTATTACCTCCTTTTACAGTGAGAGAAATTGATGCTCAGAGGTGTTTACTGAGGTGCCACGTCTGACGGCAGAGCTCATGGTCTTTCCACACGTGTTCTCAGGTGGCCACTGTTGGGAGCTTGGCCCGGGAGCAGGACCCCCTCAGCCTTCCTGCCCTTGTCAGTACACATATGTGGTGGGAAAATGGTCTGCCTCTTCAGAGAGGAGAAGCTGGACCAGAGATGACAAGTGCTCAAGAAAGACTAAGCAGGGCAGGATGGGTATAGATGGGGGCAGCTGAGGGGAGTGATGCTAGGAATAGAGCTCAGTTTGGACCACATCCAGTGCTGAGGTGCTGCGTCTGTGGGACACACATGTGGGTGACCAAATGGTACAGCTGTGTACAATGGTAGTGTGGGCTTTTCAGATGCATCGGGCTTAATGGGGCCCCAAAGCTCGGTGTGGAACCATCCTAAGTGCTGTACTGTGTCCCCATTGTACAGCTGAGGAGACAGAGGCATGGAGAGGGTAAGGCACTTGCCCAAGGTCTTCGGATAGTAAGAGAGGGTCTTCTGGCAACACCCATACACCTTGCCCTAGCCCTGCTTTGTCGCCTTGTGACTGAAGGTCAGCTTCTGGTACCCCAGCAAGCCTCATCCCATCAGGGCTCCAGGTACCCAATAGTTGTAGATTAGGAACAATGAGACCCCTACTTCTTTGGGGACATTGAAGCCTGTACCTAGTACTTCCCAGAGTTTTCAACTTTTAGGACAAACTTAGGCTCAAAAGGAAGATTCTTCCTGCTTTCAAATACTGCTGCCTGAAGGAAGGGTTGGCTTGATCATTGGATAACAACACTATTTTTGGTCTGGTATGTCCAGAGGTATTCTGCTGCTTCATTTTGATTGGACACCTCTTCTCAAAAAATGAAAAAGCCAGAGCTTATGTAACGAGGGACCTGTTGTCCAAATGAGGACCAGGTCATTTGCCTCTTGGATTTGACACTCTGGCTGTCATGTAGGCCCCAAGTGAAGTAAAATGGATATCCCTGGTTCCTGGCTCTCTCAAGGCACACTATGTGTGGCCTGGAGGGAACAGATCTTGTACTAAATACTGATTGGATGCTGGCACCTTCAAAGACAAGGATCTTCTAACGTGAAGACACTGAAATGGAAGACAAAGGAAGTAAAGAAACTACTATGTACTCAGTGATGATCACAGTGACCTGTTGTTAGCCTCATTTTACAGATGAGGAAACTGGTGTTTAAGTTCATTGCCCAGGTAGTTTAGGGGATTTCTTCAAGGTCGGTGTTGTGGTTATTTCAGTGATGAGGAAAATAGAGCAGAATTAGTCAGTGTGACGATTTATCTCAGAATGTTGTCATGAAAGTGAAGAAAAGGCCACACTATGTTTAGGTTTTGTTACTGAGTATATTTTGGTTAAAACACAGTGAATTAGAGGATCTTTGAATCTGGGATTGTGTGTTTCCAGTGCTGCCTTCATGGATGACACATGTCAGCTGAGCCAGTCATAAGGAATTACCCGTCACATACGCACTTGCTCAGTTCAGAAGGAGTGCAAGAAGAAATATCAGTGAGAAAAGGCTCCACAGCTCACGGTGCCACTTTGGGCGTGAGGGAGCACCCAGGAGCATTACCACTGCCAGTAGACAAGAGGGTTCTGGGGAGGTGAGGATTGACGACATGCTCAGGGTGTGAGTCCCTGCCAGGGTAGGGCCGCTGTCGCAGGCACATCACTTATTCACGTGCTTGCTTTGAGACTCGAGTAGTTTTGGGGACCCGCCCCCGCCCCCCATGGAATAAACGGGGAGTGTGGGATCCCAGCAGCTGCCTTGCCGTGGTCCAGAAGAATCTGTCGTGGAGGGTGGGGGTGGGGGGAAGAGGAGGAATGCCTGCACCCGAGGTAATCCTGCCCGCGTCCCAGGTGAGGTGGAAGGCTGAACGGGGTCCCTTCTCTTTTCCCTTTTTGTGTGCATTCTTCCCTTCGTGTGTCCGTTGAACTCCGTAGGTGGTAAGGTGGTAGGTGGGGTGCGTTATCCCCTCGTTCCTTGAGCAGCAGGGTAGCAGTCTGCAGTTCCAGCAGGGCCAGCCTGTGAGCCCCGGTCCTCACACTGTCTCCCAGGGGCTGCCAAAGGAAGCTTGATAGGCTGCTGTTTGTTTTGAGAATTAAGAAGTTCTAGTGTTATCTTGTGTTGTATCCGTGTTACACATGAAATTTAGAGAGAAAGAGGCAGTGTTGATAGTGGTTAAATATGTGCTTTCTGTTATCGGTTCACCTTGTCTGTAAGGTGGCTTTTCCTAGAGCTTGCCAAGGCTGTGGCAGCAGGATCAAGGAGGAGGCACTGATCACGCGCCTCTTTCCATCCACAGGAGCTCTCCTTTATGATGGCTTGGCCACTTCTCCCTACACTGTGCACAGGGCTGGGCTGGCCCCTCTCAAAACTGCTGTTAGATTTTAGACTGGCAATTAAGGTAATGTTTTCAGGGAAAGCGTAATCCTAACCAGACTCTCTCTCTAGCCACTACGCTTTTGATTACACACAGGTGGACAAAAACACATTTAATTGTTTCAAAGATTATTATGTTTTTGGTAAATTTATAGTAAATGGGGGCGATTAATAAAGGGCTATTTTATTCTCAGCTTGTGGTTTCTAATTACATCAGTTACAGCTTAGCCTTCCTCTTCACTAGCGTGCAGGCATGGACTGGAAAAGAATGAGCTAATCCTTGATAGATCAGGTGGAATAAAGATCTCCATTCATATCTTTACCTTTTATCCCTTCTTCTGAGTGCCAAGAATTAATGCTGTTTGAAAGTACAAGCTGAACCTGCCAAGCTTCGGACAGCTAAGATAATCCTAGTTATTTTAAATGGTAGTGAGAAGGGTAGCAGTTCTACTCTGGAAAAGAGCCTATTGTGAAACATCAAATATCTGCTAAGTGGTATTGATTGGACATGATTTTATTTCCAAACACTATGGTTATCATGAAGCGGAAGAATTCATTGTTTAAGACATTTTCATCAGCTTTTCATCAGACTCTTAGGCTTGCAAACTCGAGGAAACCAAAGAGACCTGTCAGTGTCTAGGTGAAGAGTTGCTAACAGTTGAAGAATGCCACTTGCATTTTTTATTTTTAAAATGGTTTCTTAGTGGGAGCTTAATAGTGTTTAACATCTAGAGGAAGAACAATTTTTTCTCAAGCACGAATATCCTGTTTCTCACATCGCTGGAAGAGAATTGTTCGTTCCGGTCCACCGACTCCTAACAGATCATTCAAGTTAAAAGTCAGGGGTCTTTGCAGTGTCAAAAGATTTAGCAGTTAGATTGGGTTTTGTTTTGTTTTTTAGAGAGGTGGGTTTGGGGGGGGGTGCAGTCTATAATATTTTCCAAAAAGAATATTGGTGGTTAGATGGCATCACTGAAATCATCTTTTTTTCCCCCTCAGCATTGGTAAGAGTGATTATACGTAAGGTTTCTTTGTTTGTTTTAAAATAATAATAAAAGAAAGACCATTTAGCTGCTTTAGACAAATAGGCTAGTCGAGAGAAAACAGATACAGGGTTTGCTGGTTCAAACCAGGGTCAGCCTCAGAGGTTTACCCACCTTTCGTTGTAACAAGAAAAAAGATCAGATGGGCACTTTTTCCTTTTTTTTTTTTTTTTTTCATTTTCTTGCTTTTAAATCTCTACTTCGGTCTCCAGAAGTCATTTCTTCCATTTCTGTAAATGCTGGGAGCCTAGTGATGATTACAGGGTAGCATAATCCTGAATTGTCTGTTGCCTGTGAAAGCTTCCTGTCCCCCGTCCCCAAACCCCACCCCCCAGCGCCAGAGCAAAGCACTCACGTCCTCGCTCATGCAAATAGTGGTGTGTTGAGCATCACCCGGCCAATTATTCTTTCTTTCTTTGGGTTTATTCCCCAGAGTGGAATTACCAGGTCAGAGGGTATGAACAGTTTTACAGTTCTTATTACATGTCACTAGGCTGCTGTCCAGAAAGATTGAACCAATTTCTAGTGCTACCAACAGCGTATCTTTCCCCACAGTCCCGTGGACAGTAGGCATTAGCATTTTTACAGAATAATGAAGAGGAACCTTTTGAGTTGAAATTAGCCCTTCTGCAGGGCTCATTAGAATCAACACGCAAAAAAAGAGAATTTTGGCTTTTTAATTTTTAATTGGTATAAAATGATTTAAAATGATCGGTGGTTATTCTTCCCCCCAGTAAAGTTTAATGAAGCTGCATATAAATGAAGAGGGTCTCTTCATCTTTAAGGATGATAGTAAAATAAATTTTGGACATTAGTCACTAAGATAAACACTAAATCTTTGATGCACTTGGAACTGCTTTTATGAGGTGCTACACAAAATGAGTTAAACAAATACTGTCCCTAACTTCAACATTCAGAGACGATGCGAAGCCTTTAACAAAAGTGAAATGAACATGGATTTAAATTTTGAGTGGAGAAAAGCTTAAAGAAATACAGGTATTTTGCAAAACAGGTTGAGTTCATTTGTTTGGATCTTCTCCGGAGTGCAGTCATGCATTAAGTATGCTTGGAGCCTCCCTAGTCTATGCAGGTGACCCTCCGCACATCTTCACACCCTCAGGTCAGAGGAATATTTTCCAAGAAAGTACCCACAAGGCAAGTGAGAGCAAAAGGGGGGCTCTCCCCAAGTCCTTTCTTTTGCAGAATTCCCGCCCCTTCCTTTTTCAGTCACAAGTTGGGCCGAATGGGGGAGGCAGGGTGTTTGTGGCTGGGGTGGGAGCATCCCTAGGTCAGCTGTTAACTGTAGGCAGAAGCTCAGAACACGTCTGGAGAACGCTTTGCCTATTCCTTTATAGCCTCTGCATTAAGTTGACAAGGGTCAGTTATTTTACCTCCTCAAACTAACACAGAGATTAGGACGGTTCAGTGGCCAGTGACTAAATGTGACACCCAAGGGTGGGGATGGTGCAGGGGTGAGAACAAGCCAGGAGGTGGGCTGACCAACGTTGCACTGCCCTTGGCAGCTTCCACAGCGCCTCCTTTGTAAAAACGGGAGAACAATTCTCTCAGTGAATGGTTTGAGGGTTAAATTTACATACTCATTAAAGTAGGTGACATACAAGAAGTAGTAAATGTTCACTCCCTTCTCCATCTCTTCTGTACAGAGAACCTTCTGTCACTGGCTTGAGATGGGGATGAGGGTGGGCAGATTAACGCACAGACTCTGGTTGGCCCTTAGTTGGCTCTCCATATCCTTGTATAGTCACAAGATGTCAGAGCAAAGTCTGCTCTCTGCGTAGATACAACATCCTTGGGCATGTAACACAATTCATAAATTATCTTGGATTTGCAGGGAAATTTAAATCCATATAACAACTCAAATTTAGTAAGAAGCCTTAATGAACAGTGAGAAAATGAAAGCTTCAGGTTTCCTAGGTTCAAATTAGTACTCTTTTTGTTTAACTTAGTAAATCTAAACACATACTGCCAATATCAAAAGTAAATTGTGGGTTTCCCTGGTGGCGCAGTGGTTGGGAGTCCGCCTGCCGATGTAGGGGACACGGGTTCGTGCCCCGGTCCGGGAAGATCCCACGTGCCGCGGAGCGGCTGGGCCCGTGAGCCATGGCCGCTGGGCCTGCGCGTCCGGAGCCTGTGCTCCGCAACGGGAGAGGCCACAGCAGTGAGAGGCCCGCGTACCGGAAAAAAAAAAAAAAAAAAAAAGTAAATTGCTTGTCAGGAAATTACCCACACTGTTTTTCAAATTTTTTAACTTACTAAGTTTTCAGAACATTCCTTTCCTAACTGGATATTGAGGTAGCTATCCCAAACTGTCCATCTGTCTGTCTGTCTGTCCATATGTCACATTAGAAGAACGGGGCTTCCTCAGATAATTTGGTCCAGTGGAGTGGTTAAAGATCCGCTTCTTAAATCCCAGCTCTGTTCTTTTATTTCTGTGTTGTTCCACTAGCTGCAGCAAACCTCGAAACCCATAACAAGCGTAAATAGTGTTCTGTTGTAAAAAGGTCTCTTTTCAGCATGGTAATATACCTTATTAAATTCCAAACATAATAAGTATTGATGGCAAACACATCAGGACCCAGTACAGCTTCTACTATGATTTAGTTCTCTACAAATGACCAGCACTCAGCTCCCAATGCATTTTGCTAATTACATCATAGATTTCCCTATTGATGAACACAAGCTGAATTAACACAGGGGCACTAATGTACCCTTTCACCATTATTGTTGTACAAGAAGCCGTGGCAGATGCTGGCAGTTAGTTACACAAACATTAGTATTAACGATTGGCCATTTGGAATTGGTGACAAACTACTGCCCTGCGGAATCCTGAGGCTGAAACCAATCAGGAAGTTAATGAGGAGAGAAATTACCACTGCAGCTTCCCCTTAATTACATTCACACTAGGCAGGAAGGGAGTTCTGGGGGTGGATCTAAACTCAGCTAAGGTTAAGAAGGTCAGAGACCCTTTTGCTTAAATTTTGTATCTACTGTGGCTTGTAAGGTTGCAAAAATTGTTCAACACATTATTACTTTTGCATCCTTCATATTTAATGTCAGATTCCTAGTGGAGTTTTATGTTTATAGGTTTGCTGTTAAAACCGTTACCTGACTTCTGTTTTAGTGTTGTGTAATTCAGTTTCTTTTAATTTTTGGATTTTTTTAAGTTTCCTTCCCATTTACTGCTTTTGACTTTTTAAAAGTTAGGTATGCTTTTAAAAAGGTATGTACACCTTCCCCCAAGTGTTTGTTTCCCTCTGTCCAAGAGAACTAACAGGAAAGTTGATAAGCTATCGCTTTCACTTGCTAGCTACTGAGAAACTAGGGTTACCTGTCAAATGGTGGAAATACATGGGTGGGGTCTTGCTTGGGGTAGTTTGTCAGATGGATCATTTGACAAGACTTGTCAAACGATTAGCATCGTTTACATAAAGGGGTGGGGCTCAGTGAAGGGTGGAAATAGTATCCCCAAAGAGGGGGGAGAAGACTGTTTTTTGTTTTTAATGAACATAAAATTGAAACTCTGCTACTTAACTTGCCTCTTCAATTAAATAGATAATACTGTGCAGAAATACTATTTTTTATTCTAAAGAAGCACTGGGGATTTTAATGAGTGTCTATGAAAACACTTTCAACTCCGAATAGAAATTGCAGAGAGCGCCTTTTTCTTTGTTGGAACCTAATTGCACGGTGAATGTAGAAAGACTAGCCACTTTTAATGCACTCTTCTCTCTCTGTCTCTCCCCACTTCCCAGTATTCTCGCCACCCAGCAGTCAAGATTGTGGCTTGGTTTCCCTCTCCACCAGCTCTTCTGTTAGTAACGACAGCTCAAAGGCAGTGCTCGAATGTGAGTCTGCCTCGGAGCCCAGCAGTTTTGCGGTCACTCCTGTCATCGAGGACGACGAATAATCCGGCACCCCGATGCCTTTGGCCATTCACCTGGAGTGGCAGGTTTATTCCGTTTATACATAGGGTTTGTTGTTAACATTTTGTCTTGACTCACACCAACTTAACTGTTGAGAAGATGTTTGGTTTATACTCCTTAGAGCTTAGCCCAGAGGCTAGAAGACATTTGGAATAGTTTACTATCTGTGTCTGCCGTCTGCACCAATTAAGTGCTTTGCTCACGGAGTTAAATATTAGTGTTCCTCATTTTTTTATGACACTGGTTTACATGTAGTTTTCAAGAAATACAATAATTCACTCAAGTAAAGCAGTACATTTGCACCTAAATGTGTCGACTACTTTCAGTTTTAAAATGAAATCTTAGGTGCCTCAGATCTTTTCTTGAATTTTAGTATTTTAATAAAAGTGCTAAACCATAAATTTAGCCACGTTCCTGACTGGTGAGAAGAAAAGAATAGAGTTAGTGATTATGTTAGAAATCTGCAGAAGGTTAAATAGAAATAGTGTGTGTGTTTGTGTTGCTGTTAGAAAAGCCTAGCCCCGACCCCATCCCCTCCAATCCAAAACGTGACTGAAATAGAAGAAAAAATTAATGACTTTAAGAATTGCTACCTTTTCTAAAGGGTAGTTTGAAAACAATACAATTTAAAGTAACCCTAGTAATGCAGAGTTCCTGAGTGTTGTTTCTAGAAAAATATAAGAGTTTATGATGCACATTCTACTATTAAAAAAAATGGATGCAATCTAGATTATTATGTAACCTTAGGTTGTAATCTGATTTGAAGATAAGTACATCTTTAAAAGTAACTATAGATTTCTGAGTTCATTTTTTGTTAAAAATTGCTAGTGGTGTACTCCTTATGTAACAGAAGCCATCCTGAAATAAAACTAGTCTAAAAAAAATTCATTGTTCTGTGTAGTTG